>NC_090026.1:13967597-14315097 GCF_037176765.1 Anolis sagrei | reverse complement strand
AGGTCTATTGGAAGCTAGGCAAGTGAGGTTTATATAGCTCCAACAGACAAGAGTTCTTTCTCCCACCCTGGGGCTTTCCACAGATATATCAACCCAATTTTCCTAGTTTCCAACAGACCTCACAACCTCTGAGGATGCCTGCCATAGATGCAGGCAAAACGTCAGGAGAGAATGCTTCTAGAACATGGCCATGTAGCCCAAAAACCTACAACAACCCAGTGATTCTGGCCATGAAAGTCTTGAACAATACATTGAACAAAATCTGGGTACTAGTATTAAAAAAACTCTAAAATTATAACTGTAAATAAAGAACAATACTCAAACACAGGGGGACTCCAGACAAGAAACAATTAGGGACAGCTAATCACCTCTCAACAAAGGATTCCCCCAGGCAGTAACAAGTCACACCTAAAAACTGTCAGGCCATCAAATGCTAATCAAGGTGGCCAATTGAAACATTCACACCTAGCCCCAATGGCAAGAGTTCTTTCTCCCACCTGGAACCTTCCATAGATATTTAAACCCAATTTTCCTAGCTTCCAACAGACCTCACAACCTTTGGGGATGCCTGCCATAGGTGCAGGCAAAACGTCAGGAGAGAATGCTTCTAGAACATAGCCATAGAGCCCAAAAATCCCACAACAAAACAGTGATTCTGGCCCTGAAAGCCTTTGACAATATGCTGGCCAACACACATTTTGGGGACCTCCAATGTTAGCCCTCTATCTGGGTATGTTTATCCTGCTGATTCCAAACCGGAATCAGTTTACAGTGTAGATGCAGCTTTAGTCAGGGCTATAACTACAGGAGGTCTGTGCAAAATGAAAACATTACCCTCCCTAATAAGAATTCTTTCTTAGCCCCCAAATTTCTAGCGTAAGAATCACTTGAAATTTCAGATGAGTATTTTTAAACAGGGTTGAGACATTTCAGAGTAGAGGAGCAGGCAAAAAAGATGAAGGAAATGCAAACATACCAAACAGAAGAATTCTAGATGTTAGTGAGTTTCAGTATCTCACTCTCCAGCATAAGAGAGTGAATCAGTTCTGAGTTTAAGTCTGAACAGAGATGGGGCTAGACATGATGAACCCTTTTTGAGGGGATCAATAGCATCGTCACTTTGGAAAGTTCCTTTAGAGTTCAGATTAAAACCAAGGGTGGATTCATTGCTGCATTTATTTTGGAGGCAGCAGGTGGCCTACCAAGGTGCGTTGCCAATATGTGAATGAATTCCCTCTTTGTTCTTTGCAGGTGAATTGATGCCTTGATGTAGGAAAACCAAGAACTGGGTCTCAGTAAAGCGAGAAACGGGTAGGCGCTTTTCTCGCAAGGGAAAAATACTTATTTTGGAGGGGATTACTCTTCAGCCCTTCTAAGCAGGTATGGGAATTTGCCTAGGGATGGACCAATTTCACCTGGCTTGATGGACTGCCCCATTCCAGTACATTTGGCAGGTTTTGAGGTGAAAGTCACCTGGAAACTGGCACATCGAAAAGCTATTACTGGTCGGCATTAGGTATCATCAAATTTTGGGGATTCAGGGATGAACTTAAACTTAAACTATTTTGCTACATTTTTCTTATTTCTGGTTTAAAGAACCAGGCTTGTAGTTTGGGAACAGTGTTCTTAGATTAGCATTCCCCTAGAATGAACAGATGGAGCATTGATATATCATTGATGGCCCTATCAATAGAGAGGGACTTCAATTACAATGCTCTGACAACTTCTTATCAGGGGCCTCTTCTACACTGCCATATAATCCAGATTATCAAAGCAGAAAATCCCCATAGGAAATCTGCTACAAAACAGGAGCTTTTTGTTGACTTCCAGGGTAAGAGAAGCAGATGGCAAAAACAGAAGATCGGCCTGTCTCAGGGGAACATGCTTGCTCCATCAATGTTCAACGTTTACACAAATGATCAGCCATTGCCAGAAGGGACAGAGAGTTTCATCTATGCTGATGATCATGCCATCACTGCCCAAGGAGGGAGCTTGAAATGGTTGAACAGAAGCTCTCTGATGCTTTAGATGCTCTTATTAACTATTACAGGAAAAACCAGCTGATTCCTAATGCGTCTAAAACACAGACGTGTGCTTTTCATTTCAAGAACAGACAAGCATCTCGAGATCTGACGATGACCTGGGAAGGAATATCACTGGAGCATTGCAGCACACTCAAATACCTGGGAGTTACTCTGGACCATGCTCTGACTTACAAGAAGCATTTCTTGAATATCAAACAAAAAGTGGGTGCTAGAAATACTATCATATGAAAACTGACTGGGACAACCTGGGGATCACAACCAGATACAGTGGAGTCATCTGCCCTTTTACTTTGCTACTCGACTGCCGAATATTCATGCCCAGGCTGGAATACATCTCACCATGTAAAAACATTGGATGTTGCTCTAAATGAGACATGCTGCATTTTCACAGGATGTCTACACCCTACACCACTTAAGAAATTATACTCTTTAGCCAGTTTTGTACCACTTGACATCTGTTGGGAAGTAGCAGCCAATAATGAAAGGATCAAGGCAATGACATCTCCGACCCATCCCCTGTTCAGATATCAGCCAGCAAGGCAATGCCTTAAATGAAGAAATGGCTTCTTAAGATCTGCAGGAACTCCTCAGCAAGTGAGAGTCCAAAAGTGGCAGGCAAAAATGCGGAACCTCAATCAGTGGCTGCTACCAGATGAGAGACTCCCTCCTGGGCACACAGCAGACTGGGCAACCTGGAAGGTGCTGAACAGACTGCTCTCTGGCAGCACAAGATGCAAAGCCAATCTTCAGAAATGGGGCTAAAAAGTGGAGTCCATGACATGCGAGTGTGGAGAAGAGCAAACCACAGACCACTTACTGCAATGCAGCCTGAGCCCTGCCACATGCACAATGGAGGACCTTCTTATAGCAACACCAGAGTCGCTCCAAGTGTCCAGCTACTGCTCAATGGACATTAACTTTGTTTGCAGTTTTTCTATAATTATTCTCAACTAGCCGTCCCCTGCCACGTGTTGCTTGGGCCCACATAGGGGTTCTGTGTGGGAGGTTTGGCCCAATCTATCGTTGGTGGGGTTCAGGATGATCTGTGAATGTAGGTGAACTATAAATCCCAGCAACTACAACTCCCAAATGTCAAGATTCTATTTTCCCCAAACTCCACCAGTGTTCACATTTGGGCATATTGAGTCTTCGTGCCAAGTTTGTTCCAGATCCATCACTGTTTGAGTCCACAGTCATCTTTGGATGTAGGTGAACTACAACTCCAAAACCAAAGGACACTGCCCACCAAACCCTTCCAGTATTTTCTGTTGGTCATGGGGGAACTGTGTGCCAAGTTTGGTTCAATTCCATTGTTGGTGGAGTTCAGAATGCTCTTTGATTGTAGGTGAACTATAAATCCCAGCAACTACAACTTCCAAATGACAAAATCAATTTTTTTGAGTGAAGGACATACATTAGGTTGTTAGGTGTCTTGTGTCCAAATTTGGTGTCAATTCCCCCAGTGGTTTTTGAGTTATGTTAATCCCACAAACGAACATGACATTTTATTTATATAGATTAGCTTCTGGCACAATAAATGCAATTGCTATAAGATGAGTTTAAAATACAAAAGAAATTTAGACTCCATAACACAGCAGCAGAGAAGGAGCAAAAGCTTGCAATTTCTTGTAGAGGAAAAAAAAGGTAAATTACACCAGCCTCTCCTAGTTGTTAGTAATTTTTGCCATCTTGAATGCATTTGGATGTTGCTTGGCCACACACAACAGTTTTCGTCTGAGAAATGTTAGCAGCATGATGAAATTCTGGATGTTGCCTTTGAAACTGGTGTGCTTAGAAAACTCAGACAGTTGGAAAGGATCCCAAGGATGATCTTGTATTCTAGTCCAATTTCCTGCCATATTTAGCTGGTCTAACATGAGGCTGGCCCAGACATGGGCAAACTTTGGCCCTCCAGGTGTTTTGGACTTCAACTCCCACAATTCCTAACAGCCGGTAGGCTGTTAGGAATTGTGGGAGTTGAAGTCCAAAACACCTGGAGGGTCAAAGTTTGCCCATGTCTGGGCTAGATCTATTGTAGGACAGTATATGTAAAAGATGCTTTCCTGGAATATGTTGGGCTTTTGGAGAATCGAAAGATATAGGTTTTGCATACTCTGTTTAAATATTGACCAAGCAATTTCCGCGAATTGCAATCAATATACGGAACAATATAAAAATGACAACTTGGAACAACAAAGACTACTGTGAAGAGAGACCTATCCCTCGAGAACCAGGATTTATGGATCTTCGTTCATTAGCCATTGAAAGCCAAATAATATTGGGGACCAATGATGTGTGACTCCAAATGTCCAATTAAATCATATAATCTTTTTCTCCCCTGTGATGACAGGCGGCTGGGAATTCTGCTCCTTGTTTTTCTCAAGGAAGTTGGTTGCCTGCTTGGGGTTTCCCCGTCTAATTACTTATCCAAGTCTTTGGGCGGAGGAAGAATGGAAAGTTTAGTCTCACATTTGCAACGAGACAAAGGAGGGGCTGAATGAGTCTCTGTCAAAACGGACCCCCAGGGAGCAGGAGTCTCACACAGCTTCTGACGTCAGTCTCTGCAAATTGAGACTTTTGTTTATTCTCAATTAAAAAAAATAAAACAAAACCTTACCCTCAAGCAGGGATGATAATATGTAGCCTTCAGCTGTCCTTGAACCTTGCTTCCCAGCACCTATTCATTGCATAGGCAATGACGAAGGATGCTAAAAGTTGCAATCCAGCCAAAGGAAAGTTGCATGTTTCCTATCCCTGCTCTAAAGAATATATACTTGGCAGTCTATGGTGATCCAGAAGGACAGGCGAATCATCTCCATTGGGGCAGCAAAACGACACACAGAACAAATTTGGTTTAATGCAGGCCAAGGCCACCTTATGGCAGCATTGAACCTTAACAAAGTTGTGGCCCTGAATTCTCTTTGCGAATCTGGAACAAACTGCAACTTTGGGCCTGTGCAAATAGTTGGGCCAGGTTTGAGATGGAACCAACCACAGCTGTTTACAAGGCCATCCCATATTTCTTGAGCTTGTGTCACCTGGGAAAATGGGATGACACACACCATCCTTCACCCTTATGCTCCTAGCCCCCACTGGCGCAATGGGTTAAACCCTTGTGCCAGCAGGACTGAAGACTGACAGGTCGGAGATTCAAATCCAGGGAGAGCGTGGATGAACTCCCTCTGTCAGCTCCAACTTCCCATGTGGGGACATGAGAGAAGCCCCCCCCCCCCCACAAGGATGGTAAAACATCAAATGATCCAGGTGTCCCCTGGGCAACGTCCTTGCAGACAGCCAATTCTCTCACACCAGAAGCAACTTGCAGCTTCCCAAGTGCTCCTGACATGAAATAAACCCCTCCCATTGATGTGGTGACCAAAAGGCTCAACATGCTTTGTATTGGCCACTCATTGCCTGGAGTGATGTTAGTCAGAGTGACTGGTGATTCTCCTCTCCCTCCACTTCTTCTCTCCTATCTTGCTGAGTTAACTGAGGGCACATCTACACTCCAAATTCTCCCCAAGAACCTGGAGCAAAGGCCTGGGGACATGGGGTGGCATTTACTGTCCATTGTCCCCCTTTCTTGTCATCATTGCAGGGGCCAGAGGATGCCTGAAGTGATGCTAGTCAGAAGTATGGGGCAATTTGAGAACCTAGCTCAATAGCACCAGACATTTAACCATATTTTCCGTCATATAAGACGACTGGACATATAAGTCAACCCGTTTAAGACTACCCCTCTTCCAATGCACACCAAATAAATTTTTTAAAAGCATCAGATTTGATTTCAATATAGTAATTTTCCTATTACTGTACCTCCTTCTCTGCCTATCAGATCTCGCACCTGCGCACCTGCACCTCTTCACTGCAGTCTTCAGGAGTGAGATCTGGGAGGCAGAGGAGGCGGTATGGTACTAGGATATAAGGGCGGGCCAGACAGGCAAAAGGGTTTTGTTTTTCTGGGCCCAGAGCCACTCTATCTTTTTTTTCCATACCCAGAGTGCCCCGGATGCCTGCAGCTTGCTTCGCTCTTTGTTTACACCTTCCTGGTGAGGTGCCCCTTCACCTCACCATCGGGACCGCATTAAGTCCACAAATCCTGATGAATGGATTTTCTTCTACCGTACTTGTTGTCATATGTTCTGCAGTTGATGTTTGGTGATGGAAGGGTTAATGTATTAGTTCTAGAGGGTTTGGCAATCTGTAAGTGGGAGATCATGGGTGAAAGCAATTAAGGGTGGAGGTGTGCAGGAGATGGGTTGCAGCTGGGTGTTACTGGATTTAAGGAGCTAACTTTGAGACTTATCTTTGGGAGAAAAGTATTTGTTGTATTTTGGTGGTGGATGTTGCTGGTTTTCCCCCCAGGTCTGTCTCCTGTAATCTTGGAATCCTGGAACCTTGAACCTTTGGACTGGCTTGTGACTACGGTATAGACTCTTGATCCCTGGACTTTGTTTATTGAACTCTCGGCATTTGACCATTGGACTGGACCCTTTTGACTACAAAGTTATTTTTGCTATCAGTTTTTGTTTATTCTGTAGCTGCGTGCTATCTTTGTGTTTTATATTTTGGACTATAAAAACAGCCAGCAAGTAAGTGCTGTTTTAATTAAACTGTTTGTTGAAACTGGAAGTTTGATTCATCTCTACCTAAACAAGGTAGAGCCCTAGCAACGTGACACTTGTACAGCGTCGCCCTTAATGTTTTCATACAGTCGCTGCATACGGTAGGGACGCGGCCACTGCCATTTTTGAGCTCCCCCACCATATGCGGCAACCACAGATTCTCCAATCCAGATTGAAAGTTTCAGCGCCTGCTGTATAAGACAACTCCCAGCGTATACGACTACTCCTGCGTATAAGACGACTCCCACATATAAGACCCCTGACTTTTGAGAAGATTTTCTTGGGTTAAATAGTAGTCTTATATGCCAGATATGGTGAATAAGTGTTGTGTTTTCAGGACCCCTCATAAGGTAGATATGCCTATGCTTTAAGAGTAAGGCCTGCCCTACCATTAGGCAAGAGTTTTTGTGGTCCTGAAAGTATAGTAGATGGTGAATGGTTTGCTTTGTAACTGATGCACTCTCACTGCCAGAAGGAGTACCAAGGGGATTTTCCTCCTTGTGTGTCAAAATAATATGAACTGGTTTTAAGGAGGAAACAAAAAAAATTAACTAAAGCAGACATGTGCACAAGGGGTTTGGTTACAAAGTTCAGGCGGTAATAAGTTCAACTCGGGTGTTTGTAAAGTTCAAATTTGAGTATGACGGAGAGCTTGCTACCACCACTTCCTCTCCCTCTTGTGGCAACAGTAGTTTGGCAGTTAAGCAGCAGAAAGAAATCCATCACTCAAAAGTAATACTGCCCAGCAAACACAGGCCAACGGCCTTTCCACACTGCCCTATATCCCAGAATTTCAAGGCAGAAAATCCCACATTACCTGAGTGTGGACTCAGACAACCCAGTTCAAAGTAGATATTGTGGGATTTTCTGCTTTGATATTCTGGGATATAGGGCTGTGTGGAAGGGCCCTTAGGCCCCTTAATGCACTGTTTCTCAATCTTCTCAACCCCTTAATTCAGTTCCTCATGTTGTGGTGACCTCCAACCTAACTACTTCATAGCTGTCATTTTGCTACTATTATGAATCGTAATGTAAATATCTGATATTCAGGATGTATTTTCATTCACTGGACCAAATTTGGCACAAATACCCGATACACCCAAATCGGAATACTGGTGGGGTTGGGGGAATTGGTTTTGTCATTTGGGAGTTGTAGTTCCTGGGATTTATGATTAACCTACAATCAAAGAGCATTCTGTGATGGAATTGAACCAAACTTGGCACACAGAACTCTCATGACCATCAGAAAGCACTGGAAGGCTTTGGTGGGCACTGAGCTTTGGAGTTGTAGTTCACCTACATCCAGAGAGCACTGTGGATGCAAACAATAATGAATCTAGACCAAACTTGGCATGAATACTCAATACACCCAAATGTGAACCGTGATGAAGTTTGGGGAAAATAGACTTGACATTTTGTGAATTGTAGTTGCTGGGATTTATAGTTCACCTACAACCAAAGAGCATTCTGAACTCCACCAATAATAGAATTGGGCCAAACTTCCCACACAGAACCCCCATGACCAACAGAAAATACTGTGTTATCTGATGGTCTTTGGTGACTCCCTCTGACACCCCAAGAGGTCCTGACCCACAGGTTGAGAAACACAGCTTTAATGGGTATGTCTTTCAAATCAGCGCTTGTATACTGGGACTGGGATGTTACATTTTGGGCTTCAGTTCCCGTTAGCCATGCTGACTGTGGATTTGGGGAGATGTGTTCTGAAGTGGAACCCTCTCAAGCTTTGCTTAGTGAACTGTCACGGCTGATGTACCTAACCTCGTGAGATGAGTCTGCCTGGGATAATGAAAACAAAAGGCAAAAATATCCCCAAATGCCATTACTCACTTGATACCCAACTGACCCAGCATTTGCATGAATGCCCCTCCGCCTGAGCCTATGGTCTTCCTGTAATCCCAAATCCTTCCTGCCCCAAAGTCACGCGGGCCTCTCAAATACTGACTCACCGAGGCCTTTTCCCTGCTGGACACCCCACAAAAAGCTCGTGCTGATGGTGACCCCAACTAACGCCTTTGAGTCATCCTCCCTGTGAACGGAGACCATGGGCTGAGCTGCTCAGCTCAAATCCCCGGAAAGCTGCTTTCGAAGATTACGCGGGCCTGTCTCACCGGCTTTGTAAAAAAGGGGGTGTGTGGGAAGGTGTTGTGAGATGCTGGGAACCAAACAAACCCTTAATTATACAGAAATCAAATAAACAACATTATAGATTACAAAGTTCTTGTTACTGGAAAAGTGCTCCAAAGTGGTCTCATAGTCACGTCCCTGCTCTCTTAGATGATAAATATTGCTGAGCTTGGGCAGAGCGCATGTTCTCTCTCTCCACTGAACAAAGTATTTCAAATGTGTCTGAATTCAACTGATACAGCTCATCTTGGAGAAGCAGGGTGAGAAAAGCTCCCACCAACTAAAAATATATAAAAAACAGAATAGTTGTCTGTATTGTCGAAGGCTTTCATGGCCGGAATCACTGGGTTGTTGTGAGTTTTCCGGGCTGTATGGCCATGTTCCAGAAGCATTCCCTTCTGACATTTCGCCTATATCTATGGCAGGCATCCTCAGAGGTTGTGAGGTCTGTTGGAAACTAGGACGTTCTTTCTCCCACCCTGGACATTCCACAGATATATAAACCCCAAATTCCTAATTTCCATCAGGCCTCACAATCTCTGAGGATGCCTGCCATAGATGCAGGCAAAATATCAGGAGAGAATGCTTCTGGAACATGGCCATACAGCTTGGAAAATTCACAACAACCTAGAAGAGTTGTCCTTTCTCTCTAAGAATCTCTAGGTCCTCCAATGTAGATCAATGGCCAATGTCTGCCAGTTATGCTGGAGGAATGTCTGCCAGTTATGCTGCCAGTTATATTTCTGGAAAGAACACATCTCTAGGAATCTGTAGATCTTCCAATGCAATTCTGTAGCCAGCTTCCAGCGGAAGTTGACCATAGAGTCATATGGACCCAGGATTCCTTAAGAGGTGGATTGATCTTGTCATTTGGGAGTTGTAGTTGTTAGTATTTATAGTTAACCTACAATCAAAGAGCATTCTGAACTCCACTAGCAATGGGATTGAACCAAACTTGGCACACAGGACTCCCATGATCAACGGAAAGCACTGGAAGGGTTTGGTGGGCATTTACCTTGAGTTTTGGAGTTGTAGTTTACCTATATCCAGGTAGAGCACTGTGGACTCAAACAATGATAGATCTGGACCAAACTTGGCACAAATTCTTAGTATGCCCAAATTCTCAATATGGTCAAATATGAACACTGGTGGATTTTGGGGAAAATAGGCATTGACATTTGGGAGTTGTAGTTGCTGGGATTTATAGTTGAACTACAATCAGAAAGCATTCTGAACCCCACCAATGATAGAACTGGGCCAAACTTCCCACACAGAACCCCCACAACCAACAGAAAATACTGGGTTTTCTGATGGTCTTTGGCGACCCCTCTGACACCCCCTCATGACCCCCACCATTGGTCCTGGCCCCCATGTTGAGAAATGCCAGCTTACATTGTTGAATGAATAAAGTTTGATGCTACTTTAACTGCCATGGCTCAGTGTTATGGAATTCTAAAAATTGGAGTTTTACAAGGTCTCTAGCTTTCTCTGCCAAACAGTATTGGCGCTTCTCTAAACTATAACTCCCAGAATTCTATAGCATTGAGCCAAGGCAGTTAAAGTGGTGTCAAACTGCATTAATTCAGCTGTGTGGATGCACCTTGAGTAACTGCGTATTCATACACATACTTCAGAAATGCCAGAAAGGCTTTGTTGGGGTCTGCATAGGAGCAAATCTATATAAATAAAAATGAAATGTTCGTTTGTGGGATTAACATAACTCAAAAACCACTGGACGAATTGACACCAAATTTGGACACAAGACACCTAACAACGCAATGTATGTCCTTCATTAAAAAAATTGATTTTGTCATTTGGGAGTTGTAGTTGCTGGGATTTATACTTCACCTACAATCAAAGAGCATTCTGAACTCCACCAACGATGGAATTGAACTAAACTTGGCACACAGTTCTCCCATGACCAACAGAAAATACTGGAAGGGTTTGGTGGGTAGTGCCCTTTGGTTTTGGAGTTGTAGTTGTAGTTCACCTACATCCAGAGATCACTGTGCACTCAAACAATGATGGAGCTGGACCAATCTCTACACGAATACCTCATATGCCCAAATGTGAACACTGGTGGACTTTGGGGGGGGGGAAAATCTTGACATTTGGGAGTTGTAGTTGCTGGGATTTATAGTTCACCCACAATCACAGAGCATTTTGAACCCCACCAATGATAGGATTGGGCCAAACCTCCCACACAGAACCCCCATATGGGCCACAGCAATGCGTGGCAGGGGACGGCTAGTGTTTAATAATGGAACACTTCATCTCTGTCCACTCAGAGGCAGGTTCCACTGAGATCAATGGGACTTATTTCCAAGTAAAATGTTTTTATAAGAGCTTCTGCATCACATCCTGTTTGAAACTAGACTTTGCAGTCTCTGATATTATTTTCACTTTTTTTCCACTGAAGGCTGGCCTAACATAAAGTTTGAAAAAACATAATAGTTTCTGTTCATTATCTGTGCTCTTTCGAAGCAGAGTTATTTTTGTTGCATAAGGAGGATGTAAAGATGTGAGATTGCAGAAATCATTCAACAAGTTGGAACAATTCCCTTTAGTTATGTGCTGTCAAGTTGTTTCCAACTTAGGGTTAGGTTTTCATGACCTAGCAAGGATTTGATAAGGCTTTTCTGTGTGGCAAAACACTTATCGAGGCTGGCAGATGTTTTGTGACCTTGATGTCATTCTTTGTTACTATTGTGTGCCTTCAAGTCATTTCCATCTTACGGGAACCTTAAGGCAAACTTCTCACGGAGGTTTCTTGGCAAGATTTGTTCAAATAGAGTTTGCCAGAAGGACTTGGGCGGCTCACAAAATATTCAAGGAATGAAATGCAAAATACAAGTGCAAAACAAAACATACAATGAATGCAACATCATAAATTCACAATACCCCTGGTAAAAATAATAAAATACAGCAATTGCTGTAGATAAACAACAGTATTCAATCTCAGAAGTATAAAGTGCTAATAAAGAATCTAAAGGTCCTCATATATATATTACAAGAGAGTCTAAACATGGTCAAAGCCAGGTCTTTAATTGTGCGTGGAAGGTTTGGAGGGTGGGGGGCAGCCTGTTGTTGTTGTTGTTGCCCTGCTTTCCTTTCTTATACTGGCAGGGTTGAACTAGAAGATTTTTGTGTGTGTGTCAGAAACAACTTGAGAAACTTCAAGTCACTTCTGGTGTGAGAGAATTGACTGTCTGCAAAGACCTTGCCCAGGGTACGGCTGGATGTTTTGATGTTTTCCCATCCTTGTGGGAAGCTTCTCTCATGTCCCTGCATGGGGAGCTGGAGCTGACAGAGGGAGCTCATCCGCACTCTTCCCAGATTCGAACCTCTGACCTGTCAGTCTTCAGTCCTGTTGGCACAACCCATTAACCCATTGCATCACCAGGGACTCCTAGATGATATCTTCTAACTCCATGATTCTAGGACAATGGAAGGGCGCTTCTTCCTACAGAGTACTTAGGCAACCTAATTATCCCAAAACATAGGAAGGTGTTCTCTTTGGCTAAATTCAATGTACTCCCTTCTGCTGTACTGGAGGAAAGAGATAACAAAGTACCATACGATGAATGCCTATGTCCCTCTGAGGCTGAGGCAACAGAAACTATGGATCACATTTTGTTGTACTGCTCTTTTTACCGAGACCTTCGTTAACATTTTATAAATCCTATTTTAGAAAGTTTATCAGGGAGATATGTAAAGTTTTATGTTGATTATCTTTTGGCTGACCAACACCCCAAATTACTGCTAAAGTTGCTAGCTTTTGTGCAGCAGCAATAGCTTGTCGTCACAAGATGCTGTCACACTCTTAGAAGGTTTTAATATTTACTCCAGTTTTTACCATTGTCATTTTGGCATATACGTGTTTAATACCGTTTTAACTTTCATATTCAATACTGGGTTCTAACTTTGTTTTTGACATTGTTTCTTAATGCCTAAATGTATATGTTCTTATTCTGATGTATGTACATTTATTGGTGCTGGTCATTGACCGTAAATAAATGTATATACAGTTTGAGTATCGTTCATCTGTAATTTTGAAATTGCAGATATTCCAAAACCGTTCTTAATGTTTTATGCCCAACACTAGCCATCCCCTGCCACGTGTTGCTGTGGCCTAGCCCGGTGAACTGGAAAATAAAGTAATGAGAAAGTGTTGGCTTCTAATATATGTAATTTCTTTATGCTTGTGGATAAACATTACTTCTTGTTTTTTTGGTCAATATTGATGTAGAGATTGTCTGGTTTGCCTACTCTGGAACATGGAACATATTATTGTCCTTCATTAGGAGTCCCTTTCAAATCTATATTATATCTGTCATATGTGTGTGTGAATCATATATATCTATCTATATCTATGGCTGGATGGCTCTTTGTCAGGCTTTGATTATGTTTTCTTGCCCTGGTGAAGGCAGTTGGGCTGGATGGCCTTAAGGCAGCATTTCTCAACCTGGGGGTTGGGACCACTGGGGGAGGGGATCACAGGGGGGTGCCAGAAGGGTTGCCAAAGACCACCAGAAAATACAGTGTGGTCATGGGGGTTCTGTGTGGGAAGTTTGGTACAATTCTATAGTTGGTGGAGTTCAGAATGCTCTTTGATTGTAGGTGAACTATAAATCCCAGCTACTACAGCTCCCAAATGCCATGCTCTGTTTTTCACAAACTTCACCAGTGTTCACATTTGGGTATATTGAGTATTCATGTCAAGTTTGGTCAAGATCCATTATTGTTTGAGTCCAGAGTGCCAGGTTTGGTTCAGTTCCATTGGTGAGGTTCAGAATGCTCTTTGATTATAGGTGAACTGTAAATCCCAGCAACTACAACTCTCAAATTACAAAGGTGTCTTGTGTTCAAATTTGGTGTCAATTCGTCCAGTGGTTTTTGATTTATGTTAACCCCACAAACAAACATTACATTTTTATTTATATAGACTAGCTGTCCCCTGCCACGCGTTGCTGTGGCCCAGTCTGTGTATATGTGTTTTGTGTGTGTATATATTTGTGAATATATGTGTCTTTGCATTTATATATGTGGCTTTGTACATGCATTATAATGTATATATTTTTGTTTTGTTTTGGGCTTTTAAAGTCTCTTCTGCTGTGTTTTTCAGTGTTTTATGAGTGATGGTCACTTGTCAGCCTGAGAGGCGTATTGTGTCCAAATTTGGTGTCAATTCATTCAGTGGTTTTGGAGTTATGTTAATCCCACAAACGAACATTACATTTTTGGGTTGTTGTATGCTTTTTCAGGCTGTATGGCCATGTTCTAGAGGCATTCTCTCCTCACGTTTCGCCTGCATCTATGGCAAGCATCCTCAGAGGTAGTGAGGGGTGTTGTTGATATTTGCCATAGATGCAGGCGAAACGTCAGGAGATAATGCCTCTAGAACAGTGTTTCTCAACCTGGGGGTTGGGACCCCTGAGGGGGTCGTGAGGGGGTGTCAGAGGGGTCGCCAAAGACCATAAGAAAACACAGTATTTTCTGATGGTCATGGGGATTCAATGTGGGAAGTTTGAGCCAATTCTATCGTTGGTGGAGTTCAGAATGTTCTTTGATTGTAATGAACTGTAAATCCCAGCAACTACAACTCCCAAATGTCAAGATCTATTTTCCCCAGACTCAACTAGTGATCACATTTGGGCATATTGAGTATTCATGCCAAGTTTGGTCCAGATCTACCATTGCATGAGTCCACAGTGCTCTCTGGATATAGGTGAACTACAACTTCCAAACTCAAGGTCAATGCCCATCAAACCCTTCCAGTGTTTTCCATTTGTCAGGGGAACCAAGTTTGGTTCAAATCCATCACTGATGGAGTTCAGAATGCTCTTTGATTATAAGTGAACCATAAATCCCAGCAACTACAACTCCCAAATTACAAAATCAATCCTCCCCCAACCCCACTAGCATTCACATTTGGGTGTATTGGGTGTTTGGTACAGGGAATGAAAATGCATCCTGCATATCAGATATTTACATTATGATTTATGACTGTTATGAAGTAGCAATGAAAACAATATTATGGTTGGGGGCAGGCATGTAGCCGGGGGGGGGGGGCTTGAGGGGCTTCAGCCCCCCCCCCCGAAATTCTCATGGTGGTTCGCGAAAAGGCCTTACTGGTGCATTATTTAAACTTATGTTTATTCATATCATGATCTGATCACCATACTCAATATATCCCATATGCATGGGGGTATTGGGGCAACATTACAAAAGGTTTGCTAGGCTAGACCCTCTTTCACTCAGACTCAGCCCCCCCCCGAAACTCAGCCCCCCCAAAACTCCCCCTTAAATTTTTTTAGCCCCCCCCCCCAAAACGAAATCCTGGCTACGGGCCTGGTTGGGGGTCACCACAACATGAGGGACTGTATTAAGGGGTCGCGGCATTAGGAAGGTTGAGAACCACTGCTCTAGAACATGGCCATATAGCCCAAAAAAACCTACAACAACGCAGTGATTCTGGCCGTGAAAGCCTTCGACAATACATTTTTATTTATATAGATTATGAAAAGTCATATGTATAGACCTTTGGGTGATGCATATAAAGTCTCTATGAAACATAAATGAGTTCTACGTTGAGACTTGGGTCCCATCCCTAAGCTATCTCATTATGTAACTGCAAGAATGCCAAAATCCAAAATGCAGGACTCATCTGTTCCCAAGCATTTCGGACAAGGGATGCTCAACCTGTAATCAAATGATAGACATCTTTTCAAAACCTCACTGTACGGTCTCTTCCTAAAACCTGCAGCCCTAAAGATCTCCTATAGCACTGTCGCTTAGAGTACAAGGGAATGGTGTTGAGTCACCAGATGTGTATCTGCAAATGTGTTATTTGTTTCTTCTTTTTTCTCTTTCTTATCTGCATCTCCACCTGCAGGATGCAATCCTAAAAAGAGTCAAGTCAGGAGACTTTTCTGGCTTCTCCTAGTCAGCAGATGGCGCTCCTTTAGTTACAAATCTCTATTGGAAAGAGACAGAAAAAAACCACAGAAAGAACTATATTATTTTCTTCCGATGGTGAACTGCCTTTTTTCCGTTCTCTCTTTTTTTTGTCTTCCCCTTTTTGTGTGTGTGTGTGTGTGTGCAAAGGCTGGACAGGAAAAGAAGACAAAAGAGGAGGAAGTCCAGACCGGCAGAAGCTCAAGAGGAAGAGAGATGTGCAGGAGAAGGCTTGAATAAAAAAGAAGAAGAAGAGAGAAAGAGAGAAAAGGAGGGGGGAGAGAAAAGGAGAAATTGTTGACACATCATTGACAGAGGAGGACCGCTTGATGGAGAAGCTGTGGCGAGATAGATGGAGGACCGAGTGACGCAGATGCTTTCCAGCACTGTGATTCCTGCAGTGAGCAAAAACAGGTAGAGAGGAGGGAGAGGAACAGGTAGAAAGAAAGAAAAAGATAGATAGAAAGAAAAGAGAAACAGCAAGGGAAGTGTGAGATGGGATAAAGGGAATGGACAAGCATCAACACAAGATTGCCAAGTAAATAAATACAGAGTCTTGTCATCTTCTCCGAATCCAGCTGGAATACCATCACACTCCAAAAGTTGGACCAAAAGAAAAAGAAGAAAGAGTAAAGAAAGAGTGAAATGGGATAAAGGGAACGGGCAAGCTTAAGCCAAAGGTTGCGATCCAGCTTGGAAGCCAAGATTCTTATTATCTACCCCACATCCACCTCTGACATCAACACAACCCCAAAAGTTGGACCCCGATGTCGGGACGGGCGGTTCGAGCAGAGACGCGGAGCCGGGCGAAAGATGACATCAAGAAAGTGATGGCAGCCATCGAACATGTCCGGAGATGGTGAGGCCCAAGGCTTGATTATAGTATTTGTTGACAGTGGTCCAACTTTGGCCAGAAATGTAGTTAAATGTATTGTCGAAGGCTTTCATGGCCAGAATCATTGGTTTGTTGCAGGTTTTTTCGGGCTATATGCCTGCATCTATGGCGAGCATCCTCAGAGGTAGTGAGGATACCTCTGAGGATGCTTGCCTCACTACCTCTGAGGATGCTTGTCATAGATGCAGGCGAAACGTCAGGAGAGAATGCCTCTCAACCATGGCCATATAGCCCAGAAAAACCTACAACAACCCTGTAGTTAAATGGGTTGTCTTAAGTTTTTCGGGCTGTATGGCTATGTTCTAGAAGCATTCTCTCCTGCCGTTTCGCCTGCATCTGTGGCAGGCATCCTCAGAGGTTGTGAGGTCTGTTGGAAGCTAGGAAAATGGGGTTTATATATCTGTGGAAGGTCCAGGGTGCTTCAGAGCACTTGATGAACATAATGCCTGCCACAGATGCAGGCAAAACGTCAGGAGACAATGCTTCTAGAACATAGCCATACAGCTCGAAAAAAATTACAACAACCCAGTGATTCCTGCCATGAAAGCCTTTGACAATACAAATGTGGTTAACGTAGGCAAACCTATCTATTTTTGGTCAGTCATCAGATCACTGCAGTAAGTGTTTTATTGGGACTTCACAGGGACCTGGCAACCTTATATTATTTCTGTGTTGTGGGTACATTGTTGGACCTCCAAACCAAGCTTCCAAGGTGTGGGGCACAGGATTAATTTAATGTGTCTTTATTATTGTTTGCCATGCCCCTATCTACACTGCCATGTAATGCAGTATGAAATTACATTATATCAGGTATGGGCAAACTTTGGCCTTCCAGGTGTTTTGGACTTCAACTCCCACAATTCCTAACAGCCGGAGTTGAAGTCCAAAACACCTGGAGGGCTGAAGTTTACCCATGCCTGCTTTGTATGGTTAGCGTAGACTCATATAATGCAGTTCAGTGCAGTTAAACTGCATTCTAGAGTGGGCTGGATCCAAATTTAATTTGTATTTCCCCCCCTAAGGAACTGGTTACAGTTTAGAAAAGTTACTCTTAAAATTATACC
Source organism: Anolis sagrei (assembly GCF_037176765.1). Taxonomy (NCBI): domain Eukaryota; kingdom Metazoa; phylum Chordata; class Lepidosauria; order Squamata; family Anolidae; genus Anolis; species Anolis sagrei. Next base: position 14,297,366 of record NC_090026.1, on the reverse strand, counting down.
TCCTAGAACTGTCATTATGCCAGCCAACAGGGAAAACATGCATGCTGCCTGATTGGGAAGGAGTTCTAGGAACTATAGTCCAAAAAAAGAGCAACTTGCAAGCTTTGTATTAAACGACTATGACTAAACTGCAGTGGTGCAACATATCTGATGCAACCACATTATTCTTTCTCTAAGGAGAGGTAAATACCCGTTTTTAGATGGGTTGTGAGTTCTTCGGTGTATGCAGTTTGTGCAGGTGGTCGTTATTGTTGTTAGTATAATATTTATTTATACCTCACTATCCTCTAATTCAGTGTTTCTCAACCTGGGGGTCAGGACTCCTGGGGGGGTCGCAAAGGGGTGTCTGAGGGGTCACCTCGCAACCAATTTTCTGTAGGTCATGGATTTCTATGTGGGATGTTAGGCCCAGTTCTATTGTTGATGGAGTTCAGAATGCTCTTTGATTGTAGGTGAACTATAAATCCCAGCAACTACAACTCCCAAATGTCAATTCCCCAAACTCCACCAGTATTCACATTTGGGCATATTGAGTATCCAAGCCAAGTTTGGTCCAGATCAATCATTGTTTGAGTCTGCAGTGCTCTCTGGATGTAGGTGAACTACAGCTCCAAAGCTCAAGGCCAATGCTCACTGAACCCTTCCAGGATTTTCTCTTGGTCGTGGGAGTTCTGTGTGCCAGGTTGGTTCAATTCCATCGTTGGTAGAGTTCAGAGTGTAGGTGAACTATATATCCCAGCAACTACAACTCCCAAATGACAAAATCATCCCCCTCCCCCAACCCCAGCAGAATTCAAATTTGGCCGTATTGGGTATTTGTGCCAAATTTCGTCCAGTGAATGAATACATTCTGCATATCAGAGATTTACATTACGATTCATAACAGTAGCAAAATTATAGTTACGAAGTAGCAATAAAAATAATTTTATGGTTGGGGGGCACCACAACATGAGGAACTATATTAAGGGGTCGCGGCATTAGGACGGTTGAGAACCACTGCCCTAAAAGCACCAGATTCCATCTATCGAAAGCCTAGCAGGGTCAGTTCTGGCTAGTATTTGGATGGGAGAGCATCAACAAATATGAGCTGTATTTCAGAGGAAGGAATTAACAAAACCTATAGATTCCATATGTACAGAATCATAGAATCATTGAGTTGGAAGAAATCCCAAGGGGTTTCCAGTCTAAACCCATTCAGTTGTGTAAGTGTTATTAGGAAGGTTGAGAGCCACTGTGCTAATTAAATGAAACTCAAAGGTTGGGGTTGTTTCTGTTTTAGTATAGTTGTATGCCAATCTGTTTGGGCAATATTTCTCATCTTGTCCACCAAAAAGTCCTTGATAGGATGGAATGGGATTGCCTTGTCTACTTTTCCGGAAAGGTTCATTTTACATGCAATAAAACGGGCGCTTGCAGTGCCACAGTTGCACTTTCTGCCCACCCAAACATGACCCAGCTGATACATGTGCAGTGGATTGGATGGGAGGAGACTAATGCTCTGAATTAGTTAAGAGACCGCAAAAGAACCGGAGTTATTATGGCAATATAGGGACTGTCCCCCAAGTGGCCTTTTGTATTGGTTTTGCCATTCAAGTTAGAAGAAAAGTAGAGGGGGGAAATGGCCTGTTAATATTCATCTTAAGACCTTCTGCAGATTTTCCAGCTAGGAAAGAGTATATTTATTTATTTATTTATGTATTTATTTAATTTGCTACATTTGTATACCACCCCTCAGCCCGCAGGCGACTCAAGGCAGTTCACAAGGCAACAATTCAATGCCAACAAGATCATAAAAACGTTAAAACATTTAAATGCATTAACACATCAATTAAGACCATAACAGTAGCTATATATATATATATATATAGAGAGAGAGAGAGAGAGAGAGAGAGAGAGGAAAGTGTGTGTGTGTGTGTGTATCTATATATATGGGGGGGGGGGGAGGCCCAGTGGCACAGTGGGTTAAACCGTTGCGCTGCTGAGCTTGTTGACCAAAAGGTCGCAGGTTCAAATCAGGGGAGCAGCATAAGCTTTCGGTGTCAGCACCAGCTTCTGCCAACCTAGCAGTTCAAAAACATGCAAATGTGAGTAGATCAATAGGTACCACTCCGGTGGGAAGGTAGCAGTGCTCCGTGCAGTCATGCCGGCCACATGACCTTGGAGGTGTCTACGGCAGCTCTTCAGCTTTGAAATGGAGATGAGCATCACACCCCACAGTCGGACACGACTGGACTTAATGCCCTATATTTACCTCGATCTATCGATCTATCTATCTATCTATCGATCTATCTATCTATCTATCTATCTATCTATCTATCTATCTATCTACCAGATTTCCGGATTGTCTTCAAAATAACAACAACAACAATGGGAAATAGTGGGAAATTCTACATTCCTCTTCTCAAGCCACAAAGTGCTTTTAATGTACATCATAGTTAAAAATGGCATAACTTCCACATTTCCATAGGAAAAATAACCCAGGACATATGTGGTCAACCAACATCAGAATATGGTCAGAAATGCAAAGGTTATGAATGAGGAAGAACACACAATCCAGGAGATTTCTTATTCTTGCTGAGCAAATTGAGTCCAAACTACTTCTACACTTTGAACTCATTTGCAGAAGAGGGAAAGCGGGAGTCGGAAGGAGAAACTGGGACATGTTACAAGCATCTGAAAAAGTGGGAGGGCAGAGGGTTAAATGGGACACTTCCTGCCCAACCAGGACAATTGGAGGGTACGAAATGGATGAACTCCATCCAAACAGTTTCTGTCGCTTGCATCAAATAGCTCTACCTTTCTGAAAACAACAAGAAAGCTTGACGATACCTCTTGGTTCCTTTATGCTTACCTTGTAAGGTGCCTTGAGTTCCGTGCCAGGAGAAAAGCATAAATAAAATCCAATAAATACCCTGCTCCATTCATACAGTCGGAGTAGGCAGAAGCCACGCTCCTCTACCCCACCCTGTTGGGCTCACTTAAGCATGATAAGAGGAAAAGTGATCTTTGAAGATCCATGCTCCAAACATACAACTTCATTATTAAAGTAGCTGTACTGGTTTCTGTTTGTTTCTGGGCTCATTTCAAAGAGCTGGCCATAATCCCAATGGCCCCAAACAGTCTGGGTTTCTGATAGGCCAAAGGACATCTCCTTTTGCATGAGCCGGATTGAGCGCTTTGCTCAACAACAGGGCTTGAGGTTCAAAGAGGAGGAATAACAATTCCTTGATGTCCAGGCATTGAGAGTCTTATTGGTATATGGTGGAATTACCAGCAGGTCGGAAGGAATCTTGAGTACCCAAAAGCTTTTAGATAGGGATGAACAAAGAGCAAACTTTGGAAATGGTGTGTATGTATGTTTTGTCATTGTTGTGTGCCTACAAGTCATTTCCAGTTTATGGTGGCCCTAAAGCAAATCTATCAAGGTCAGCGAGTGTGTTTTCATGGCCAAATAGGGATTCAAATCCTTTTCCCGAGTTGTAGTCTTGTGCGCCAGCTGCGCCCATACCTTGGGAAGTCTGACTTGGCTATGGTAGTCCATGCTCTAGTTACATCTCGTATAGACTACTGCAACGCTCTCTACGTGGGGTTGCCTCTGAAGACTGCTCGGAAGCTTCAAATGGTCCAACGATCGGCAGCCAGGTTACTAACAGGAGCGGCACTCAGGGAGCATGCAACTCCTCTGTTGCACCAGCTCCACTGGCTGCCAATTTGCTACCGGGCACAATTCAAAGTGCTGGCTTTAGCCTTTAAAGCCCCAAACGGTTCTGGCCCGACCTATCTGTCCGAACGCATCTCTTCCTATGAACCAGTTAGGACGTTAAGATCTTCTGGGGAGGCCCTGCTCTCGGTCCCGCCGGCCTCACAAGCATGCCTGGTGGGGATGAGAGACAGGGCCTTCTCAGTAGTGGCCCCTCGGCTGTGGAACGCCCTTCCTACAGACATCAGATCGGCCTCCTCCTATCTGGCATTCCGGAAGAGAGTGAAGACATGGCTCTTCAAACAGGCTTTCAACTAAGCAGTGCAATTGATTGACTATTGGAATATGGATTAATGGACAATGATAGTAGATGCTGATTCAGTCATGAGACATGATGGATTGTTATTTTGTTTATTGTTGTATTGATGTTTTGATGTTAATTAATTGATATTGCTGTTTTAATTGACTAATGATCTGTTTTGTACTGTTGATTTGGTTGTTAACCGCTCTGAGTCGCCTGAGGGCTGAGAAGAGCGGTATATAAATGAAGTAAATAAATAAAATAAATAGTCCATGCTCGAACCAAAGTGAGGGCATTTCCCCTCTAATAAGAATTATTTCCCTCCTCAACAAATTCATCCCCAAATTTCCAGCGTTGTATTATTTATTGATTTATCGTGTCAGAAGCAAATTGAGGGTACCATTGTAATGTATTTAAAAAACACGAAGTTAAAAACTTGACATTATACTAAATGTCCTTCGACCAGTAGCTGACCACTTGGAGTGCCTCTGGTGCTGTAAGAAGGTCCCGCATTGTGCATGTGGTAGGACTCAGATTGCATTGTAATAGGTGGCCTGTGGTTTGCTCTTCTCAACACTCACATGTCGTGGACTCCACTTTGTGGACCCATTTCTTAAGGTTGGCGCTGTATCTCGTGGTGCCAGAGTGCAGTCTGTTCCGTGTCTTCCAAGTCGCCCAGTCTTTTGTGTGCCTAGGAGGGAGTCTCTCATTCAGTATCAGCCATGGATTGAGGTTCCAGGTTTTAGCCTGCCACTTTTGGACTCTCGCTTGCTGGGGTATTCCTTTAAGTATCTCTGTCGATCTTAGGAAGCTATTTCTTGATTTAAGGTGGAGTGCTGGCTGATATCTGAACAGAGGATGGGCCAGAGATGTCACTGCCTTGGTCTGCTACTTCCCAGCAGATCTCAGGTGGTGCAATACTGCTAAACAGTACGATATCTCCAGTGGTATGGAGTGTAGACATCCTGTGATAATGCGACATGTCTCATTAAGAGCCACATCCACTATTGTGAGATCCATGTGGTGAGATGTGTTGCACACTGGGCATGCGTATTCAACAGCAGAATAGCAAAGCATAAGGGCAGATGCCTTCACTGTATCTGGTTGTGATCCTCAGGTTGTGCCAGTGAGCTTTCGTATGATATTATTTCTAGCACCCACATTTCACTTGATAGTCAAGCAGTGCTTCTTATAAATCAGAGCATGGTCCAGAGTAACTCCCAGGCAGTTTGGTGTGCTGCAATGCTCCAGTGGGATTCTTCCCCAGGTAGTCCTTGGAGCTTGAGATGCTCATCTGTTCTTAAGGTGAAAAGCACACATCTGCATTTTAGATGGATTAGGAATCAGCTGGTTCTTCCTGCAATAGGCAGTAAGAATGCCAAAAGCTTCAGAGAGCTCCTGTTTAACCATTTTAAAGCTCCCTCCTTGAGTGGTGATGGCATGATCGTCAGCATAGATGAAGCATTGCAGTAGCTCCAAGGGGTAGCTCCCAGGGGTAGCTCCCAGGGCTCTATTTGTGGAAACCAGGAGTTCCTGCTTAGAGAGCTCCATTTTTATAGTGCAGTAAAGACTTCTAATCTCCCCCTTGAACTACTAATTCCAAAAAGGAGAGAGTGGTGGCCATTAAAATGTAACCAAAATGCCATAATGGTGCTATGTCAATAAACTCTTGGTTGTAGTCACAGTGATTTTAAAAAGTCACATTTGTAATGATAAAAAGAGATGTGCATAGATTTGTAAAAACAGCTTCTTTGTTAACTGTGGTGTGCCTTTACTATCTTTACAAATCCTTTTGTAATTGCTGGGTCTTTGTGAGGATCTGGCAGTTGGCAAGCGAATGATCATTATTTGGCCAAAATGACTCCGAGGGTAGTTTACAAATCATTAACCTCTGGCTTACAATCTAAAGAAGACCCAAAATATAAAGAAAAGAGATTGGCAGTGGGGAAAGGGGTTATATCTGGCATATAAATGCCTCTTCTTCCTTCTCTCTGCGGCCAGAGCAGTGGCAGTTGGGATGGTGAGAGGATCTTTCATCTTTTCATATTTCATCTTTTCATCTTTTTCTATGCCTCAATATGGTGGTGCCTCTCCTTCTCTCCCTGTTAGATCAGGACAGTGGCATTTGGGATGAAGAGAGGACCCTTCATTTTTGTATCTTCTTGTAGTCCTAGACATGGTGGAGCTGTGTCTGCCTCTTCTTCTCTTTGTGTGAGATTAGTGCAATGGCAGTTGGGATGGCCTTTCATCTATTTTTTCCCCACAATACAATCATGGGAGTTTTGTTATTGCCTTTGAGCAGCTTCACTGGCATCCAACAATTTTCCAGGCTCAATTCAAGGTGCAGGTTATTATCTGTCAAGCCCTAGCAAGCCCTATACACTTTGGGTTCAACCTATTTTTGAGATCGCATCTCTTTCTATGAACCGGCACAGGCTTTGAGATAGGTAGGGGAGGCCCTTCTCTTAGTCCTACCACCGTCTCAAGTGGGGTTGGTGAGAATGAGAGAGAGCACCTTCTCTGTAGTGGCTCCATGGCTCTGGAAAGCCTCCCAAAAAAGATTAGATTAGTCCCTACCCTTGAATCCTTCTGTTCTAGCCTAAAAACATGGATTTTAAAACACCTTTGGCCTCAAGTAGGCTGAAATGGGCGTATATTATGTGGACACGTTGGCACTTTAGTTGTATATTGATGGCAGCTGGTTTTAACCATGGATGGAAAGTGTTTTTAAATTGTGTATTTTATCTTATTTTATGTGTTGATAGTGGTTGTTTATAACTTTTATGTGATATTGTTTTATACTCATGTACTGTTGATGTTTATACTGCACTTGCAGTACCTTGCAGAGACCTCTCCAGCTCATCCCTTGTTTGGGTATCAGCTAGCACGTCAATGATTTAAATCAAGAAATAGTTTTCTAAGATCTACAGAGACACTCTCTGGAACACCTCAGCAAGCGAGAGTCCAAAAGTGGCAGGCTCAAACCCAGAACCTCAACCAATGGCTGATACCAAATGAGAGACTCCCCCCTGGGCACACAGAAGACTGGGTGACTTGGAAGGTGCTGAACAGACTGCGCTCTGGCACCACGAAATGCAAAGCCAACCTTAAGAAATGGGGCAACAAAGTGGAATCCATGACATGCCAGTGTGGAGAAGAGCAAACCACTGACCACCTGCTGCAATGCACCCTGAGCATGCACAATGGAGGACCTCCTTGCGGCAACACCAGAGGCACTCCAAGTGGCCAGATACTGGTCAAAGGACATTTAATCAACTACCAAACTCGCAAATTTTGTATTTTGTCTGTCTGTTTGTTTGTTTTGTTCTGTTAGAAATGTAATACAATTGACTGGTTGCCCTGACACAACAAATAAATAAATAGTGCCTTGTTAGCCACCCCGAGTCCCTTTTTGGGAGATGGAGGTGGGATATAAATAATAATAATAATAATTATTATTATTATTATTATTATTATTATTATTATTATTTGTGACCTACAACAAGTCTAAGGGGAGCCTATCACAGGGGTTGTTTGGCATGATTTGTTCAGAAGGGGTTCATGTTTGCCTTTCTTTGAGACTGAAGGAGTGTGAGTTGGCCAAGGTTACTTAGTGGGTTTCATGAACTGAATGGGGATTCAAATCTTGGTCTCCAGTATCACAGTCCAATGCTCAAACCATTACATCAGTAAACAGTGAGGTTCACATGGCAGGTCCCTAGCTTACATTGCTTTCTCTTCTCTGCTTCCTAGGGAAAAACGGTGGGTGACGGTGGGAGACACATCTTTACGCATCTACAAGTGGGTACCCATTGTGGATCCCCGGGATGAGGTAAGTGGAGGAAGTCTCTGTGCTCTAGTCTCTTGTCTATTCGTCTTCCCTTATTTTCTTAGTCCCTTCTTCTCTTCCCCTTTTCAACAGGAGAAAAGGAGATTGGCAGGCAGCAATGAGCAGCAGAGGGCGAAAGAGAGAAGATCCCAAGGGCTCAGTCCTCGGAGCAATCCTGCCTTGCTCATGTTGGATCTCAATGGTACGTCTTGGAGAGTGGAGGACAGGAAAGGGAATGTGTATCCCATCCCTGTTAAGTCAGATGGAGCTTTCCAAAAATTTGCTCATGCTATAGTTGCCCCAGGTTAACCCCGGAAACTATCCATTTAGTTTTGGACTAGATCAGGCATGGGCAAACTTGGGCCATCCAGATGTTTTGGAATTCAACTCTCACAATTCTTAACAGCCTCAGGCCCCTTCCTTTCCCCCCTCAGCCACTTAATAACCAAACCAAACCTAAAGTTGATCAAAATCTGATTAGTGAACCTATTGGTACTAATGTTGGAGAGTGGTCCCTGGTCAAAGTGGTCCCTGGTCAAAAAAAGGTTGGGAACCATTGGTTTAAACCCATACAGTGTAGTTAAATGGCATTATATGGCTCTAAACTACATAATATGACAGTGTGAACCCAGCCTATGTCATGTGGAAAGGTGCATTACTGCAGAACCATTTCACCTGTCCTGAACTAAATATTACACGAAGATGTCCGTGCTCTAATCTGTCCTGAATATCCAACCATCAAAGATCTTCTCTCTGACATCCTCTGTGTTTCTCATGGTTACATTTCTGCTTTTCCCAGATGAGAACAGTAACCAGAGCTCTATTTCGGAAACCTCCTTGCTGAAAGGTGGCGACACCAGCCCCAGTCCTACTCCAGACCGCAGCCAGACTGTCACCCCAACCCCATTAGGGGAGCTGAAGACCGAGGATTCACAACCTCCTTTGTTGGGGCAGGAAGGAGGTAGGTTCAACCAAGGAGAGAGGTGAAGGACAGGGGACACTAGAGTTTGGTTCAATACAGCTCTATATGACTTGGACACCAGGTACCTGAAGGACCACATTGTTCTATTTGAGTCTGCTGATGCTCTAGATCAGGCATGAGCAAACTTTGGCACTCCAGGTGTTTTGGACTTCAACTCCCATGACTCAGGAATTGTGGGAGTTGAAGTCCAAAACACCTGGAGGGCCAAAGTTTGCCCATGCGTGCTTTAGATCCTTCCATGGAGGAACTTCCTTCAGTCATTCTGCTTTTCCAACCATATTTGGTGGGAACAAGAGGAAGGATCTTCTTTAATGGGAGTTGTAGTTTAGTAAGGCACCAGCACTCTTTGACCAAGAAGGCTAAGGTCCTTGCAAAACTACAATTTCCAGAATTCCATAGTATTAGCCCTTGGCAGTTAAAGTTGTGTCATGCTGCATTAATTCTACAGTGTAGATGCATCTCTAGATATTTTGGGGGGAAATCTGAGTCTTTGATAGTCTAAAGTTGAATTTAGTAACACCACAAAATCATGGATCTGCCAAGTCTGATCTCTTATTTTCTTTCCCGGGTGTAGATTCTAGTGGGTCGCTTCTAGAGGGAACAGATGAGCCTCCCATGCTTACCAAAGAAGAGCCAGATCAGAAGACATCGGATACCCCGGTGAGTCTTTTTTTTGTTTGGAAGGGGAAAGACTTTTCTGCTGTTTCCACAGCAATCCCTTCTATCCAAAAATGAGTTGGATCAGTTGATCAGCTTCACTGTCCATGGGATGAAAGTTTGAATCAGGCCTCTCCAAACTTTTACTATCCAGGTAGAACAGTGGTTCTCAACCTGGGGTTCCCAGATGTTTTTGGCCTTCAACTCCCAGAAATCCTAACAGCTACTAAACTGGCTGGGATTTCTGGGAGTTGTAGGCCAAAAACATCTGGAGACCCCAGGTCAAGAACCACTGAGGTAGAAGCTCTCATAATTCTTCAATCAGTTTTACAGGTTAGGAAGAAGGCTGCTTTCTAGAGTTCAGCAACTGTTTTGTTTAGGGCAACACTTGGGACAGTCCTTCCCTCAAGGAGATAGGTTCTTGGTACACATTAAGCATCCCTTATACAAAATGTTTGGGGCCAGGAGTGTTTTGGACTTTGGAATAGCTGTATTTCCATATATGAATATAATGAGCTGTTTGGAAATGGGGCTCAAGTTGAAACACAAAATTCATTTGATGTTTCATATATACTTTATTGTCAGGATCCAGGGCTATGCTAGTATGCAGGCAGAGGTGAACCAAGAATAACACCCCGATCAACAAAGTCAAAATTTAACACACTAAAATTCATAAAACAATATAAAACATTATTATAACACAGTATAAAAACAGCCATCGAACCAACAACGAGTGGCCTGAAATAGGAAACAGTTTTTGTGCTCGAGTGAGCGGGCTGGTGCAAATCAACTGTGAGGACAAGGCTGATGGATAAAGTGCGAAAGCCAAATGGCAAAATTAGGAATAGAGGGCAATATATAATAGAGTGTTATATCTCTGAGTAAGGAACAGTAGTAAAGTGCAAGGACTAGATTTTGGATCATAGTTGGGACCAAAATTATCTGGGGAACTGTCTAATCCAGGGGTCCTTAAACTTTTTAAACAGAGGGCCAGGTCATAGTCCCTCAAATTGCTGGAGGGCCGGATTATAATTTGAAAAAAGCATGAATCAATTCCTATACACACTGCACATATCTTATTTGTAGTGCAAAAACACTTAAAACAATATAATAATTAAAATGAAGAACAATTTTAACAAATAAAAACTTATTAGTATTTCAATGGGAAGTGTGGGACTGCTTTTGGCTGATGAGATAGGGTTGTTGTTGTTGTTGTTGTTGTTGTGTGCTTTCAAGTCGTTTCAGACTTAAGTTGACCCTGAGCGAGGGCCAGGTAAATGACCTTGGAGGGCCGTATCCATCCCTTGGGACTTAGTTTGAGGGCCCTTGGTCTAATCAAAAACACAATGGAACATCTATATTTTTAGATCTTTATGAAAGATGGACAGGGTGCCAGCCTAATCTCCCTGGGGAGAGAGTTCCAGAGCCAGAGGGCCACCACCGAGAAGGCCCCCTCTCTCATCCCCACCAACCGCATTTGTGACGGGGGTGGGAGCGAGAGGAGAGCCTCCCCAAAAGATCTTAGAGATTGTGCAAGTTCGTGGGGGAAGATGTGGTCGCAAAGATAGGCAGGTCCCAAACTGTTTAAGGCTTTATAGGTGATAACCTGCACCTTAAGAGCCCCCGGTGGCGCAGTGGGTTAAACCCCTGTGCTGGCAGGACTGAAGACCGACAGGTCCCAGGTTCGAATCTGGGGAGAGGCGGATGAGCTCCCTCTATCAGCTCTAGCTCCTCATGCGGGGACATGAGAGAAGCCTCCCACAAGGATGATAAAACATCAAATCATCCGGGCGTTCCCTGGGCAACATCCTTGCAGACAGCCAATTCTCTCACACCAGAAGCGACTTGCAGTTTCTCAAGTCACTCCTGGGGGGGGGGGGCAGTTCTTGGCCCAAAGATCTCAGTCCTGACTCATGTGTGTTTCTTATGAACCTCATACAAATAATTATATACAATAATTTAACAATGCAATGCATTAAACATATTATATATTTTTTGAATCATGGCTGTCCTCTGAAACCTCCAACTCTGGGAATGTGGGCTTGAAACTATTTTTGGTTGAGGTCACTTTGGCAACCCTAGTTTACAGGATGTTTGCCTCTTTTCCCCCTCTTGCCTTCCAGGTGAAGGAGGCTGCCACCCCTTCGGAGCCTGCGAAGACCTTTGTGGAGCCCACATCTGAGGCGGAAGAGGTGCCGTCCCTTGGGGCTCCCCCACTGAAACGTGTCCGTACTGAGGGGCAAGATTCAGAGCCTAGCCAGCCATCAGAAGCTTAGGTTCAGACCTGTTTCTGTCCTTCCCACTTCTATTGATTTGGTGTTGGGGAAACTTAAACGGAAGAGCATCTGTTAGCATCTTCTCACTTAAAATATGGTACCAGCAGCCATTGTGTCCCCCTCATTCCAATTCTCGCCATTTTGCTGTCCGTCCCGGTAGAGGCATTATGCCACCGTGTGAATAAATACGGTGGCATCTTTGGATGCATAAAGGGAACATGTTTGTTTACAAATAGCAGCCGTTTTTACACTGTTCATTTATGATCTGCAGTATTAAAAAAGAGATGTATTGCTGAAGGTGAAGCACACAAAACTGAAACAAATTTGGGAACAGGCTTAGAGTTTGCTTTGTTTTCGATGCCTTGTTACTTTTGTGAATGGGAAAAACAAGAGCACAGTTGCGAGAAGTAAATAACGCTTTAAAAACACTTGCCAGGAAAGTCAAAAGGTTTCCAGGCTCCGTGTTGCAGTTTTTATTTGGGAACTGAATGACACCTATTGATTTTAAAGCAGGCATGGGCAAAGCTTAAGCGGCTGAGGGGGTAAAGGAAAGGACCTGAGGCTGTTAGGAATGGTGGGAGTTGAAGTCCAAAACACTTGGAAGACCAAACTTTGCCCATGCCTTCTTTAAAGGTGAGGTGTCATACAAGCCTCCTCTTATTTCAGTGTTGCAATCAGGCCAAAACTGCTTCCACATCCAGTAAATATAGCCAAATAGGACAATTAACCCCTTCCATTTTCTAAAAAAATATTCTTTTTATGGTTTAGAGAAGGGGAGAAGAATTTGGAGAGGGTTTTTATCCCCCCCCCCCCCCCCAGAATGATGAGAACTAGATTATTGCATCTCAGGGTGAAAATCCCATCCTGGTTTGTGGGCACGAAATATGTCTTGAGCCTTAATGAATCTGTCATTGATTTTTAAAGCAACGAGTCAGTGGTTGTCCTTGAAATCCCATATGAGTCAGGCCTACTTTTTGGCTGCTTTGTAGGAAAGAAAAAGGTTTGAAAGCATTGGTTGTTCTATTGCGATTAGAGCTTGCTTCTATATCATTGAAATGTTCTGGGGATAAAGTTCGGTCTTTAGTCTCTAACAAGGGACTAGGGATACATATAAGTAAAATAAAGGTTTCCCCTTGACATTAAGTCTAGTTGTGTCCGACTCTGGGGGTTGGTGCTCATCTCCATTTCTAAGCCGAAGAGCCACCGTTGTCTGTAGATACCTCCAAGGTCATGTGACCAGCAGAAGCAGTACCTATTCATCTACTCACACTTGCATGTTTTCGAACTGCTAGGTTGGCAGGAGCTGGGTCTAATATTGGGAGCTCACCCCCCTCCCCGGATCCAAACCACCAACCTTTTGGTCAGCAATTCAGCAGCTCAGTGGTTTAACCTGCTGTGCCACCGGGGGCCCAGGGATGAATCTACACTGTAAAATTAATGCAGTTTGACATAACTTCAACTATCATGGCTCAAATCTTATTCTTAGGAGTTGTAGTTTTATTAGGTCTTTAGACTTCCTTGCCAAATAGTTCTGATGCCTCACCAAGCTCCAACTCCCCAGATTCAATTGCATTGAACCATAGCAGTTTAAAGTGGTGTCAAACTGCAGTGATTCTAAAGTGCGGATACACGCTAAGATACACCTTCGCTCCAGGAGGCTAAGCAAGTCTTAGGCCCCATCTACACTGCTGTATAGCTCAGTTTGAAACTGAATTATGTTGTCAGTGTAGACTCTTATAATGCAGATTAACTATGCTGAACTGGATTATATGAATGCACATTAATCATATAATGCAGTTTCAAACTCAGTGTAGATGGGGCCTCAGCTGTACAAATAGTAAGTTGGAACAGACCATGTAAATGTGTTTTCAAAAGTTTTTGTGGCTGGAATCACTGGTTGCTGTGAGTTTTCCAGGCTGTATAGCCATGTTCCAGAAGCATTCTCTCCTGACATTTCACCCACATCTATGGCAGGCATCCTCAGAGGTGAAACATCGGGAGATATTGCTTCTGGAACATGGCCATACAGCCCAGAAAACTCACAGCAACTCTATCCTTGTAAAGGTTACTTTGGTGTGTACAGCATACCTTCAACTGTCCACATTTGGCAGGGAGAATCTCAGTGAATGCTCTATCATCCCACATTATCAGTTGCTTTAAAATGTCCTATTTTTCTTCTCTCCTCACTCTCTTTCTTCATCTTCAGCTTACTACCATTGCTATAAACTGCCGTTTTTGCAGCAATTTTGACTTTTGAAGCAATTTGCTTCCATCAGAAGGAAAATTTCACAGGGAGATCTGAATTCTTATTTTAGGGAGGGGGCATAGCCTCATTTTGCCCCCCCCCCCCTTGTAGCTACACATGTTCTTAGCCCAGCTCTTTAGGCCTGTGCAAAAGCTTTTAATATGTTTAGAACTGTGTAATTCCATTGACCTGACACATATGACATATGTGGATTATTGTGACAGACCCACACATGTGTACTTTGCAGCCTGATACCTGGCATGAAAACGTCACAACCGTCTTCTTCTACATGGTATTTGCACAATTTCTCTCGCAGACACTGTTTTCGTATGCAAGCAAGCTTTGCAGTCTGCCGCTGGCCTCAAGACTTCCATTCACTTTAGAGAATGTGCTTAGTTAGTAGTGGTGGTAGCAATGTGCTATTGTTTGTTTTAGCAATCGTAGGCTAACGTTACTCTTTTATATTCAATTGTTCTAGAAGCAAAATGTTTATTTTTGAGCTGACATTGTCATTTTCTGGGTCTATAAAGGAAGTTCTTCCTCATGTGAAACCTTGTGTGTGTGTCTTTCCTGGGTGGGGTAAAAGGAGAATGCACTTCAAAGTAACTCGGGAAGTATTGTTTAGTCTCTGTTTTGTCAGAGTCGCTCTGTTAATTAGGCAAGTGGCATTGCATGGAGTCACATAGAATTGGAAGCAGTGGAGACACTAGAGTTGGTGTCACCCAGAAAGTAACTCATGGTGTCTCCCCAATGGATCACTTCCTCTACCACAGTGGTTCTCAACCTTCCTAATGCCATGACCTCTTAACAGTTCCTCATGTTGTGCTGACCCCCAACCATAACATTATTTTCATTGCTACTTCATAACTGTAACTTTGCTACTCTTATGAATCGTCATGTAAATATCTGATATGCAGGATATATTTTCATTCACTGGACCAAATTTGGCACAAACACCCGATACACCCAAATTTGAATACTGGTGGGGTTGGGGGGATTGATTTGGTCATTTGGGAGTTGTAGTTGCTGGGATTTATAGTTCACCTACAACCAGAGCATTCTGCACTCCACCAACAATGGAAATGAACCAAACTTGGCACACACAACTCCCATAACCAACAGAAAATACTGGAAGTGTTTGGTGGGCATTGACCTTGAGTTTTGGAGTTGTAGTTCACCTACATCCAGAGAGTGCTGTGGACTCAAGCAACGATGGATCTGGACTATTATCGGCACGAATACTCAGTATGTCCAAATGTGAACACGGGTAGAGTTTGGGGAAAATTGACTTGACATTTGGAAGTTGCAATCGCTGGGATTTATAGTTCACCTACAATCAAAGAGCATTCTGAATGCCACCAATGATAGAATTGGGCCAGACTTCCCACACAGAACCCCCATGACCAAGAGAAAATACTGTGTTTTCTGATGGTCTTTGGCACCCCCTCTGACCCACCCTCGCGAACCCTCTCCGGGGGTCCTGGACCCCTGGTTGAGAAACGTTGTTCTACAGTGTAGGTACACTGTCAAGGTACAGATGCCACAAAGTCAAGCCCAAACGCAAAGTAACAATAGTTTATTAAAGGTACAGCTCAAAAGAATAAAAAATGCTTAACAGCAGCAAAATAGTATTCCAAAACAAAACACAAACCAACCGATCAAAAAGGAGGCAAAACAGAGAGCGCCAAAGTCCTAAAAAAACCCAACCCACCAACAAAAATACACGGCATAGGAAAGGGCACTCGCTATTGCTTCAGCGAGCATGATCCAGGGTGTAGCAAAGTCGTAGTCAAGCCAGTCCAGGGGTCATCCACAGTAAACAGGATACAGCAGCAGCACCATCAAACGTCCAATCCAAGGCCAGGGCAAGAGAGCAAAAACAATGTCCAGAAACGATCCAAGGTTCAAGCCAAACAGTAGCATAGTCCCAAAAGAATCCACAAAGTTCAGGAAGCACAACCCAGCATGACAGGAAACCCAGCATACACTTTGCCAGTCGCAAAGTCCCCATTGTAACCAACCCTCCTTATATTACAAACTTTCCTCTGAGCTGCAATGAGACAACACCCCATCCTCAGCTGCTCCTGCATTCTCCTCCAAACTAGAATCAGCTCAGCTGCCAGTTGTGCTGCCCGAGCTTCTCTTTGCCTTGCCTGCCAAGAGGTCCTCCTCCTGTTTCTACTTACATCTCCCCAAACAGTAGACAAATCACCCTCCCTCCAAGTTTCATCCCCAGCAAACCCTCTGAATGTATCACTACTTGTAGGCTCCTCACACACTTCTCTCACTTCTGCTACTTTTGTCCAATCCATCTCATCCCCAGCCCCATGAGTGTCACTCCCAGCACTTCTCATAGAATCTGCTTCATTGCCAAACCCATCATCCCCATCAAACCCTTCAAAAGACTCTTCATCAGTGCTGGTCAGTATTTGCCGAATTCTCTTCTTCTGTTGCTCTTCAATAGACTCTTGCTCCCGAATGGACCTTTTTGCCTGCCTAGTCTCCAACTCCCTGTTGTTACTACTACTCAGAGACTCATCCACAACATACACCCTGAGTCCACCTGGGCTTACTTTTGGATAAACATGCATAAGGCTTATCTTTATTTACAACGTTTATATCCCACCCTTTTCACCCCAAAGGAGACTCAGAGCAGCTTACAAGTTACATGTGCATACAATATATTATATTATTAGCATAGCACACTATTTGTATTATCTGTTACTATATTGTAGTATAGCATTATACTGTGTTTCCTGATGGTTTTGGCAACCCCTCTGACACCACCTTGCGACCACCCCAGGGGTCCCAACCCGCAGGTTGACAAACACTGCTCTTCCGGATCATATCACAATATTGTAGCTAAAATATGAGATCTTCAAGTATTCATATCATTGCCCCTCCTGAGATTGTGTGTCTGTGTGTGTGTACACATGCTGGTCCTTTGCTCTTGATACTTCCCAGAGATCCCAGCACCAAAGGGCACCTTGAAAAGATCTAGAAATTCAAAATGCATGGTTAGGTCATTCAGCAGCAGGAAATACATTCAGAATTGCAAATTAAACCCATATTTATCTTCACCCATCAAAGCACTCCACACAAAAGCATGTGTTTTGGCATACTGTGGGAAAAACACAGCTGTTGCTGGCCTCAAAAGCTGCTGAGGAAATAGTACAGAGGGGACGGGGAAAGTGGAAAGAGAAACTCATACCTTTTTACTATCACTATAGTCAAGATCGTCATGTGTTTGGTGTAGAATAATTACCACAATGTTGGTGATCTGTGCTTCTTCCAGAACGTTAATGTTTGTCCACCTGTCTTTCCAAGAGATTTGTAGGATTTTCTTTCCCCAAAAGCAACATTGATGGAATCTTTTCGGATGTCAAGAACGACATTTTTAGATGGTCCATGTTTTGTAGGCATACAATAGAGTTGAAAGGACAATTTCAATTTAAAGATGTATAAAAAGGAAAGTCAATGCCTTTATCCTCACTCTGGTTAGCTTTTGGACGTAATTCCACCTCAGGGTCTCAGCTGACAATAAACTTATTTTTCTGTCTCCCAGAAAAGATCACTCTTGGTATGATCTCTCCTATCTGCTGCTACAACAGGAAAATTTGATCTCCCTTCCAGCTGCAAGCATAATCTTCTAACAAGACTCCATCTTCCTAACAATGGAGTCAAGCCAAAGGTCACAAAAGTCACCCAACACCTAACCAAGCCCTCTTCATGGGAACCCATCCATACTTCACCTACACCCTGCCACCCATTGTTAAGCTGGGCAAGACCCATTCTCTTATTCTGGCCAGGCAGGAATAGAGTTGTTAGCACCCATTGACTCAGACACTACCCGCATTCCTATCCTCCCTGCAGCCACTAAGGGCGGACCAAGAAAACAGCCACAAGACTTCAAACTGAGCAATGACAGTTTATTAAATTTCCCATTAGATCAAGAAACCAACCAGTGACAACAGCAACTGGCACATCACAGCCAACCAATGGACAGATCCTAGCCAGCCCCAGGCTGCGCCAATCAACACACAGAGCAACAAAATGTGTAGTTCACGTTGGGTCAGCCCGCACGCTGCTTTGTCAGAGAAAGAATGTATGCCATGCAGGTGAGCAATAAAGAACAAGTAGTTTACTTTTTGTAGTTCAGAACAACATATGTACAATGTGATCAGCTGCACCAACTCACATAAGGTCCTTTTATGAGAGATTTAAAATCGTCTTTCTTTGTCCATGTGGACAAACTCCCCTAGCAGCTCATGAAGCAAGAGCACACTCCAAACTCTCTCTCTCTCTGTTTCTCTTTCAGCTGCTCTCATAGCATCTACATAGCTTGAGGCTGAAAAATGTAACAGTATGCAAAAGTGCCAGGCTCAGCCTCTTCCTCGGGCATAGCCCGAAAAAATCACCTTCATACATCTTATTTTACAGTTTATTTATCGTGTCAGGGCAACCAGTCAATTATATTACATTTCTAACATAACAAAGCAAACAAACAGACAAAATACAAAACTTGTGAGTTTGGTAGTTGATTAAATGTCCCTTGACCAGTATCTGGCCACTTGTAGTGCTTCTGGTGTTGCTGCAAGAAGGTCCTCCATTGCGCAGTTGACATTTACAGTTGACACACACTTACTGATTCCTTATATGCCCCAAACAAACATTATTCCACAGATACATAAACCCCACTTGCCTAGTTTCCAACAGACCCCTCAGTCTCTGAGGATGCCTGCCATAGATGTGGGAGAAAGTTCAGGACAAAGTGCTTCTGGAACATTTATTTATTTATTTATTTATTAATGACATTTATAGAATCATAGAATCATAGAGTTGGAAGAGACCTCATGGGCCATCCAGTCCAACCCCCTGCCAAGAAGAAGGAACATTGCATTCAAAGCACTCATGACAGATTGCCATCCAGCCTCTGTTTAAGAGCTTCCAAAGAAGAAGCCTCCATTGCACCACCTTGCTCAACCATACAGTGACTCATAGAATCATAGAATCAAAGAGTTGGAAGAGACCTCATGGGCCATCCAGTCCAACCCCCTACCAAGAAGCAGGAATATTGCATTCAAATCACCCCTGACAGATGGCCATCCAGCCTCTGTTTAAAAGCTTCCAAAGAAGGAGCCTCCACCACACTCCGAGGCAGAGATTTCCACTGCTGAACGGCTCTCACAGTCAGGAAGTTCTTCCTCATGTTCAGATGGAATCTCCTCTCTTGTAGTTTGAAGCCATTGTTCCGCGTCCTAGTCTCCAGGGAAGCAGAAAACAAGCTTGCTCCCTCCTCCCTGTGGCTTCTTCTCACATATTTATACATGGCTATCATATCTCCTCTCAGCCTTCTCTTCTTCAGGCTAAACATGCCCAGCTCCTTAAGCTGCTCCTCATAGGGCTTGTTCTCCAGACCCTTGATCATTTTAGTCGCCCTCCTCTGGACACATTCCAGCTTGTCAATATCTCTCTTCAACTGTGGTGCCCAGAATTGGACACAATATTCCAGATGTGGTCTAACCAGAGCAGAATAGAGGGGTAGCATGACTTCCCTAGATCTAGACACTATGCTCCTATTAATGCAGGCCAAAATCCCATTGGCTTTTTTTGCCGCCACATCACATTGTTGGCTCATGTTTAACTTGTTGTCCACGAGGACTCCAAGATCAGGTTACAGATTGGCACGATTCAGTACCATGCATTCATAAAAATGCGATGAAAAACATGGCCACATAGCCCAAAAAGCTCTCAGCAACCCAGTGATTCCGGTCACGAAAGCCTTCGATTCCACTACTAATCTTTGCAGACCCAGTCGGGTGTAATAAGTCTGGCTGCAACCTTAGGGGTTGTTTCAATGCAAGGAAATATTGTGGCAAATCTATCAGACTGTCTTGCGCACATAAAGGTGCACCAAACAAGCAAGGATGCCTTTGGGGAGGTTGGTACAGGGTTAGTCAAAATGCATAGGCCAATAAGCCATTCAATTGAATGGCAGATTGGCCTATGCTTTTTGACTAACCCTGTATTTTGCTTGGGTTTGAAGGGGGAAGAGATCTGATCAAACCCTCCCTACACAGAGAAGCCATTGAAATCCAAAAGCATGTGGACAATTTCAATGGAAAGGAAGAAACCATGAAAATGAACAAAATCTGGCTAGTAGGGCTGGGTAACCAGGGAAAAAATTGTTTCTAATCTCGATTCGTTTCCAGGGGGCACTAGCGTTTCCAAATTCTAAATACTTCCGAAATTTTGAGATTTCAAAATTTCGTTATTTACGAAATTTCGTTAATTTTGAATCGATTCGTTAATGGCGGACGCGATTGCGCAATATGCAAAAAAACCCTCCAAATGGGACAGGGGGGACTTCTGAAGCTTCCCTCTCCCTCTGTTGTTGACTGTTGGTGTGATAATTTATTTTTTATCATTGATAAAACAAACAACAACTATAAAACTTGCACCAGACATGCGAAAATAATTACGAAATAATTCGAAATAATAACGAAACAATAACGAAATAAATTGAAAAAATTGTTTCGAATCTAATTTACTCCTCACACTATTCCTGCATGGCTCAATATCGGATCGTAAGCTAATTTAAATACGAATTAATAACGAATTACGAAATTAACGAACGAAACCGCCCAGCCCTACTGGCTAGCAGTAGTAAAAAAAATAATCTAAAATTATAAGAGTAAATACCATGAAAATGAACAAAATCTGGCTACCAGTAGTAAAAAAAAAAAAAACTCTAAAATTATAACAATATATAAAGAACAACATTCAACACAGGGGAACTTCAGACAAGAAACAATCAGGGACAGCTAGCACCTCCCAACAAAGGATTCCCCCAGGCAAGGCCATTAAATGAAGCTGCAAGGCCATTAAAGGCTAATCAAGGTGGCCAATTGAAACATGCACACCTAGCTCCAACAGACAAGAGTTCTTTCTCCCACCCTGGACATTATTCCACAGATATATAAACCCCATTTTCCTAGTTTCCAACAGACCTCACAACTTCTGAGGATGCCTGCCTTAGATGCAGGCGAAACGTCAGGAGAGAGTGCTTCTAGAACATGGCAATACAGCCTGAAAAACCTACAACAACCCAAACATTCCTTGTTGCAAACCAGGCCGGGCAAGGAAGAGTTAAGGTCTCGGCTTGGCCAACTCCTCCTCCTCCTCCCCCTCTTTCCCATGTGCAAAAAGAGAAGAAGAGCAAGGCGGAAGAGGAGGGCGAAGGGAGGCGAGGAGTAGCCAGGGCTCTGCGCTCATTTCCTGAGGGTGGGTGTGCGTGTTCCTGTGCTTGGAGAGGGGGGTTTGACCCCATTCTCCATTCCCTGGAGCCGAGTGTGGAAGGGGAGGGAGAGGAACGGGGGGGCAGAGCCGGGGAAAGCGATTGAGGCTTCCACCCAGCAAGCTCCCTAGCTCTTTCCATCCAAGGTGAGTCGTGCAGAGAGTGGGTTTGGTGTAATGGGAAGGCGCCTCGAGCAGGAGCACAGGGAAGAGTGTGTATGTACGAGAGAATTGGGGCAGAGGAGAGGGGTGGACTCCCCCAGCAACTGGGAAGAGGCCCGGGCTTCATTAGGCGGTTGGGGAGACTTGGCTTGATGATGCGTTTGGTTGGAGAGACTTGGTTTCATTATGCATTTAGTTGGAGAGACTCGTCCTGATGCACTTGGCTAGAGAGACTTGGAATCATTATCCATTTGGTTGGAGAGGCTCACCTTCATTATACACTTAGTTGGAGAGACTTGGCTTCTTTATGCCTTTGGTTGGAGATATTCATCTTTATGATACACTTGGTTGGAGAGACTTGGCTTCATTATTCACTTGGTTGGAGAGACTTGGTTTCATTATGCATTTGGTTGGAGAAGCTCATCTTCTTGATGCACTTGGTGGGAGAGACTTGGCTTCATGATGCACTTGGTTGTTGAGGCTCATCTTCGTGATGCGCTTGGTGGGAGAGACTTGGCTTCATGATGCGCTTGGTTGGAGAGACTTGGCTTCATTATTCACTTGGTTGGAGAGACTTGGTTTCATTATGCATTTGGTTGGAGAAGCTCATCTTCTTGATGCACTTGGTGGGAGAGACTTGGCTTCATGATGCACTTGGTTGTTGAGGCTCATCTTCGTGATGCGCTTGGTTGGAGAGGCTCATCTTCATGATGCGCTTGGTTGGAGAGACTTGGCTTTATGATGTGTTTGGTTGGAGAGACTCGCCTGGTTGGAGAGACTCATGATGCGTTTGGATGGATAGGCTTCATGATGCATTTGGTTGGAGAGACTCACTTGGTTGGAGAGATGGCTTCATGGTGCATTTGATTGGAGAGGTTCACCTTCATGATGCACTTGGTTGGAGAGACTTGGTTTCATTATGCCTTTGGTTGGAGAGACTTTCTTCATGATGCGTTTGGTTAGAGAGACTCACTTGGTTGGAGAGACTTGGCTTTATGGTGCATTTGGTTGGAGTGGTTCACCTTCATGATGCACTTGGTTGGAGAGACTTTGTTTCATTATGCCTTTGGTTGGAGACTTGGCTTCATTATGCCTTTGGTTGGAGAGACTTGGCTTCATTATGCCTGTGGTTGGAGAGATTCATCTTCATGATGCACTTGGTTAGAGAGACTTGGCATCATTATCCATTGGGTTGGAGAGGCTCACCTTCATTATGCACTTTGTTGGAGAGACTTGGTTTCATTATGCATTTGGTTGGAGAGGCTCATCTTCGAGATGCACCTGGTTGGAGAGACTTGGCTTCATTATATCTTTGGTTGGAGAGGCTTGTCTACATTATGCACTTGGTTGGAGAGACTTGGCTTCATTATCCATTTGGTTGGAGAGGCTCACCTTCATTATGCACTTGGTTGGAGAGACTTTGCTTCACTGCGCATTTGGAATCCTAGAGTTAGAAAGAGACCCCAAAAGCCAGCCATTCCAACCACTTGACATGAAGGAAAATTACAGCAAAGCATGTAAATTACAGCCAACCACTTGACATGAAGGAAAATTACAGCAAAGCATTTGCAACAGATGGGCATGCTTAAAAACCTCCAGAGAAGGAAGCACTCCACCACACTCAGGCAACATTTTCTACTTGGAGAGGCTTGGCTTCATTATGCACTTAGAATCCTAGAGTTGGAAAGAGACCCCCAGGAACATACAAAAGATAGCTATCCATTCTCTGCTTCTTTTTTTCCCTCCACACTTCCAAACAACATATTCTACCAGATTGGGGAGATCTGGTTTCATTACCCAGGCCTCCTTTGGCAGAGACCTCCTGGGTTGGGGTCTCCTCCTCCCTGCTGTTTTTTATTTATCCTTCCAGCAGCTTCCTATCCTCCCAGCCTTGGGGGGAGAGGAGGTGCCCTGGCATGCCATTCCCCCACAGCCCTGCCCCCTTGCCTGCCGGCCTTCTTTCCAAAGCTGGGGAAGGCGGAGGAATGCAAGCACCTTATCTCCTCTTCCCAGCCTTTGGCTTGGACCTCCCTTCTTTACAGTTGCCAAGACTTTAAGCTTAAGTCCTGCCATGCCTCTATGCTGTATACAAGGCATGGGCAAACTTGGTGTTTTGAACTTCAGCTCCCACCATTCCTAAGAGCCTCAGGCCCTTTCCTTATCCCCCACCCGACATCCCCGTTGCTTCGGCACTTTAAGAGGGTTTCGCAAGACCAGTTGCTCTTGTTGCAACAGTGTAGTAATGGTTCTTGTGGGTTTTTTCGGGCTATAGGGCCATGTTCTAGAGGCATTTCTCCTGACGTTTCGCCTGCATCTATGGCAGGCATCCTCAGAGGTAGTGAGATCTGTTGGAATTAGGACAATGGGTTTATATATCTGTGGAATGGCTGGGGTGGGGCAAAGAGCTCTTCTCTGCTGGAGCTAGGTGTGAATGTTTCAACTGACCACCTTCATTAGCATTTGAAGGCCTGGCTGAGCCTGGGAAAATCTTATGTTGAGAGGTGTTAAGATGTGCCTGGTTGTTTCCTCTCTGCTGTTTTGCTGTTGTAATTTTAGAGTTTTTTAATACTGGTAGCCAGATTTTGTTCATTTTCATGGTCTCTTCCTTTCTGTTGAAATTGTCCACATGCTTGTGGATTTCAATGGCTTCTCTGTGTAGTCTGACATGGTGGTTGTTGGTGTGGTCCAGCACTTCTGTGTTCTCAAATAATATGCTGTGTCCAGGTTGGCTCATCAGGTGCTCTGCTATGGCTGATTTCTCTGGTTGGAGTAGTTTGCAGTGCCTTTCATGTTCCTTGATGCGTGTCTAGGCGCTGCGTTTGGTGGTCCCTATGTAGACTTGTCCACAGCTGCATGGTACACGGTAGACTTAAGAGGGTTTCGCAAGACCAGTTGCTCTCGTTGCAACAGTGAAGTAATGGTGAGCCTGTGGACCAGAGGTTGGGAACCTCTACTTTAAGGTATTCTTCAGATCACCATAAGTCAGAGTCATTTTGACTGCAGTTCCAAACAACAATCCACTCTATTTTTCACTCTGGCAAGCCTAGTGGATAAACCTAGGCTGTCTTCCCCTCCCTGGAAGCTCGGAGTCCTATTGTTGGCATTCTTCCTTCCTTCCTCCCTCCCCTCCCCTTCTAATTCCAGGCATACTTGCCTCCCTTCAGTCCCCCATACAGGGGGAGGAGGGAAACTCCAGGTCAGTACTATTTCATTGATTTACTGATTAGAACATGGAGCTCTGCCTCTATATCCCAAGATCTCAAGGCAATGCGCACCACAGTCAGTTTATTTAAAACATTTATATCCCGTCCTTCTCAACCCCCGAAGGGGACTCAGGGCAGCTTACAATTGGCAATCATTAGATGCCGACAAAGAACAATTACAGCACAGCAATTGACATAAACAGGTCAACAACAGAAAAAAATACATTAAGATATATTAAAAATACATTAAAAATAATGGCTCTTAAAATACTAACACCACCAAGTGAGTCTGTAAATTAATTAATTAATTAACTTTATTTCTATACCGCTTTTCTCAGCCCTCGGGCGACTCAAAGCGGTGAACAACATCAATACAAAACATCACAAAACAAGTATAGGGTAATTAAAAACAATTATAACATAACTCATTAACATCAGTATAACAGTCATTAGCGCCTCAACAGTAAAATCAGAATCCAGTCTCGTCATCCATTATTCCGTATTTCTATGTTCAATTACACTGTTTAATCAAATGCTTGTTCGAACAGCTAGGTCTTCACTTTCTTCCGAAACGCCAGCAGGGAGGGGGCCGATCTGATATCTGCAGGCAGGGCCTTCCACAGCCGAAGGGCCACCACTGAGAAGGCCCTGTCTCTCGTCCCCGCCAAGTGCATTATATGCTAATAATATAATAATCATAGTCCAGAGTTCCCGCCCAAGGTCTCTTCATTGACAATTCTCACGAATCATTACAGTTGTTGCTCAGCCAGCTGCCCGAATGCTTGGTCCCAAGGTCAAGACTTGAGGTTTTTTTCCTGAAGGAGAGGAGAGATGGAGTCTCCTTGATTTTACTGGGGAGTTCATTCCACAGACGGGTGGCCACTGCCGAGAAGGCCCTGTCTCTCATCTCCGTCAGTCATGATTGCGAGGGTGGCGGGATCGAGAGCAGGGCCTCCCCGGACAATCGTAAACTCAGAGGTGGGTCATAGAGGGAGATACGTTCGGACAAGTAAACTGGGCCGGAACCATTAAGTTTAGACCAACTTAAAAACAAGAATGATGTTAAAAAGTTTTTAAAAGTTAACATTTTTAGCTCCTGGTAACCATTTAACCCTGCAGTCACTTGGACGCTCATTGAAAGCCATTTAAAATATGAACAGTAACATGCATTTACTTACTTACTTAGGCAATTCCTTGTAGCCCAAGGATGATGGTCCTCCGAGGATGTAGTGTTTTGGCGGTGGGTCCATAGGTGGCTCAATTGAATAAAATCAGTAAGATTTATTCAATTTAGAACTTTACCACCAGCACCTTGAATTCAGATTGGAAGCACCTGAATGCAACTTCTTCAAAAGCTGGGGTTCCGTTGTTTCTGGATAGCGCTTCAATCACCAGTGTATTTTCTATATTTTGCGCTAGTGTACTGTCCCGTAGTTGATGGTGGTTGGTGTCATGTCTAGCAGTTAGTGATGGGTAAAACAGGATGATTAGCAGGGTGGTGATGCTGCAAAAGGAATGGAAGGTGTTAATCAAGACCCAGGTTCGCAGCTTGGGAGTGATCCTGGACTCATCGCTGAGGCTGGAACCCCAGGTCTCGACGGTGGCCAGGGGAGCTTTTGCACAGTTAAAGCTTGTGCGCCAGCTGCGCCCGTACCTTGGGAAGTCTGATCTGGCCATGATGGTCCACACTCTGGTTACATCCCGAATAGACTACTGCAACACACTACGTAGGGTTGCTTTTGAAGACTGTTCGGAAACTTCAACTAGTCCAACAGGCGGCAGCCAGATTGCTCACTGGAGCACCATACAGGGATCACACCACCCTTTTGCTATATCAACTCCACTGGCTGCCTTGTATCTTGAATTTTGAAGAACCTTGAACCCTGGTGAGAATCCTGTTACTGCTGCATCTTGTGTGGAACCTTGATGTCCCTTGAATCCCTGGACTGACTCTTGACTATGTATTTTGGATCACCCTTGAAGACTTGATCTTTGGAAGGAGGACTTTGCTTTGGTTTTTTGAACCTTGGACATTAATTGTTGACACCCAGACCGTAAACTTGACTATGTGTACTCTTTCTCCTGAACCAGTGTTTGTAGTACACTCCTTGTTATAAGTCTTTGATTTGTATATGTGGCTTCGTGTTACCTTTATGTTTTGAACTTGGACCTTGTAAATAGCCAAATGAGTAGGAGCTGTTTTAAGTAAAATAGTTTTTGGAGATAAGCTGTGTGTTTTTGGTTCACCTCTGCCTGCATACCGGCAGAACTCTGGATCCTGACAGCTAACTGTGCAATCGTCTTCAAAGGCAGTCCCACAAAGAGTGCAGTAGTCCAAATAGGAAGTCACTATTGCATAGTTGACTGTGGGTCTGCTATCCCTGAGCTTTCTTTTTTCCTCCTCCCTTCTAACCCATGGCATGATGATGGGTGAGCATGTTGGAAATAGCAACCTTCTACATGCCTCCAGTACTAGTTATTTGTTGTGTATATAATTGAGATTGTTTACTATATCGTATGAATATATTGGTATGCAGTTTCCCCGTAACTCTATGTTGTTTGAAGTTGTGGGAGGGGATACAGATCATGTGACCCAGATCTGAGAATGTTCGGAGTGAGACTCCATTTTAGAATGCATTTCAATCAGAAGTCAGTTAGGTCAGTTGATGTCTGTTGGAGTATGAGTCTGTTTACATCAGAAGCAATACAGTTATAGTTTAGCTCAGAAGCACTGATGTATGACGCTAGTTGAGTATAGTTAGTTGCTGCAGTGAGTAGTCAGTTTATATTAAGTCAATGTTCAGTAATGTATTATAGACTGAAGAGAGTGTTAGTTAACATGAAACCAATAGGCAATATGTTTTATGGGAGAGTAGATGTTATTTTTGGGCAACTGAAATAACACCTTTGAATATCTGCTATATATTTTATGCGTTGGCATATCTTTGTTCCTAACAGTTCAAAGAGAAAACCAGGGATATCAGTCTAACAGCCGAGCAAGCTGAATTGCCTTGCATGAATACTAGTACATATTTACCACTAAGGAGAAGATTGACTCAAGTGGATTTTAACTCTTCTTAGGAAGGTTGATGTCAGTTAGAGTATGAGTCTGTTTGCATCAGAAGCAGTAAGGTTGATGTATGAAGCCTTTCCAAAATGTTACGGCTTCTAACAAGATCATACTTTCCAAAAAGTTATGATTATTCCAGGTAGTGTGAATGCCAATTAATCTCCCAAAGGGACATGTTTCCAAAAGGCTTTGGAGATTTTTGGTTTTCCAAAAGAGCATGATTCCTGCCATGTTTATTCATCATTCATTGCCTACATTTGCTTGAATTAAGTATGCACATGGCATTGAATTGTAGGTGTTGTTATGCTTTAACCATGCTGGTCTTTGCTTGCATTTAGAGGGCTGCTGGATACTCCCCTTTTTTTGAATCCATGCCTGTTAGATTTATGGTTGCAGCTGCAAAAGGGAGTTGATTGGTGATTGGCTCCAAGGTCGAACAACTCCAAGAATCTCGTGATGCCATTTTTCTCCCCTTTGCCATTCTGAGAAGGACAACAGGAAAAAATGGGACCTTTAGATTTGTAGTGTGTGGGAGTGAAACCAGGGTGGGAGGGAAGTGACCCAGACACAAAATGGCCTAATCCTGCTATAGAAACAGTTTTGGATTCTCTTGAGAGTTTTCATGTCACTTAGAATCATAGAGTTGGAAGAGACCTCGTGGACCATCCAGTCCAAACTCCTCCAAGAAGCAGGGAAATCACATTCAAAGCACCCCTGACAGATGGCCATCCAACCACTGTTTAAAAGCCCCCAAAGAAGGAGCCCCCATCACACTCCGGGGCAGAGAGTTCCACTGCTGAACAGCTCTCACAGTCAGGAAGAGTTCTTCCTAATGTTCAGATGGAATCTCCTTTCTTGTAGTTTGAAGCCATTGTTCCACGTCCTAGTAGTCTCCAGGGAAGCAGAAAACAAGCTTGCTCCCTCCTCTATGACTATCTCTCACATATTTATGCATGGCTATCATATCGCCTCTCAGCCTTCTCTTCTTCAAGCTAAACATGCCCAGCTCTTTAAGCTGCTCCTCATAGGGCTTGTTCTTCAGACCCTTGATCATTTTAGTCACCCTCTTCTGTGCACATTCCAGCTTGTCAACATTTCCCTTTAATTGTGGTGCCCAAAATTGAACACAATATTCCAGGTGTGGTCTAACCAAGGCAGAATAGAGAGGTTTATACACATAGGTGTTTTGTTTTTGACTGAATGGCCTTCCTTTTTTCTCTTGTTCAGCTACCTGGTTCCAAAGGAGACACTGCACTGAGCACCGAATAACAGGAGACGATTGTCCATACATTTAGGCTCTAGACATCAACATCAATCAGTCTGCCTCCTGTCATAGAAGTAGACTCCAAAATGGCTGCCGAGCCAGGTGGGCCACTCACTTGGGTTCTCACGTTCCCTCCGCCAGTGGAACCTGGTGCCCAGTTGAGTGTGGGAATGGAGGAGAGTTCACCTCCTGTCAGTGGTGTTAAGGAAATCTTAAAGCGCTCAAGATCTCGGAAAGACCGGAAGGGCCTCAGTGAAACCGGCCTGGCACCCCAGTGTTGGGAGGTTCGCCAACAAATGCTCCTGCCCACTCCAGAGAATGAGGAGACTGACAATAAAAAATCTGGAGCGATCCTGGAAGATGATATTGAGACTTGTGTGGTCTCTTTTGAAGATGCCTCTGAGCCCAAAGAAGAAAGGGGGACTAAAACAGAAGTGATTGTTGGGCCCAATTGTGTAATTACTATTGAAGAAGAAGAGGTTGGTCTTGGAGATCGGGATTCTCGAAAACCTGACGATGTCTCAGAAGATGACATTGAGGCCTATGTGACACGTCCTAAAGAAGTCAGTGGCACCAAGAAAAAGGAAATACAACCTATGGTCATAGATGGAGGTAACATTGAGGACTTTGTGGAGTCCCTGGAGGACATGGGCCTCCCCAGAATAGACAAGGCCACTCAGACTCATATTATGGAGGAGGCCATCTCTAAGGTCTATGAGGCTTCCATCCAGAAAACAACTCACTCAAAAGAAGAGCTGAAAGGACTTGAGAAGAATAACCAGACTGGTGTGTCTTCTCCAGAAAAGTCAACGAACTCTAAAGAAGAAACCCTTCCTAAGAAAGAGATGCAAGGGTTTTGTAAGTATCTGGAAGCTGGAGACAAAGGAGGAGATGAGAAAACTGAGCCGGCCATCTTTGAAGAAGGTGGAATTGTCATGGAGACGGCACGCCAGGGCTTCCGGTGGTTTCGCTACCAAGAAGCTGAGGGTCCGAGAAACACTTATGAGCAATTGCGGGCGCTTTGCCACCTTTGGCTGAAGCCAGAGAGACGTACCAAGGAACAGATTTTGGAACTGCTGGTTCTGGAGCAATTTTTGGCCATTTTGCCTCAAGAGATACAGACCTGGGTCTGGCAGCAGCATCCGGGGACTTGTGCTCAAGCCGTTGACCTAGTGGAAAACTTCATGACGGGGCTTTCTCTGCTTAAGAGACATGGAGAAATGGTAAGACACTCCAAGCCTAGCCACAAAGCTGGTTTTGAGGTCGTGGCGTGGGATACCAGGGTTTCAGAGGTTTTGAGGTTAAGCAGACATGCCATATATACTAGAGTATTAGCCAAGTTTTTCAGCCTTTTATTAAGCCTGAAAAAGCCCCCCTTGGCTTATACTTGAGTTGAAGTTATTTATTATTTTACTCTGTTATTATTATTTTTATTACATTTATTATTTTACTCTATTAATATTACTATTATTATTATTACATTTACATTATTTTGCTCTATTACATTTATTCTTTCACTCTATTGTTATTACATTTATTGTTTTACTCTAATATTATTATATTTACTCCATTATTATTATTACATTTATTATTTTACTGTAATCATTACTATTACATTTACATTATTTTACTCCATTATTATTTTATTACTTTTATTATTTTACTCTATTATTATTACATTTACTAGCCGTCCCCTGCCACGTGTTGCTGTGGCCCACATGGGGGTTCTGTGTGGGAGGTTTGGCCCAATTCTATCGTTGGTGGGGTTCAGAATGCTCTGTGATTGTAGGTGAACTATAAATCACAGCAACTCCAACTCCCAAATGTCAAGATTCTATGTTCCCCAAATTCCACCAGTGTCCACATTTGGGCATATTGAGTCTTCGTGTAGAGTTTGGTCCAGATCCATCATTGTTTGAGTCCACAGTGCTCTCTGGATGTAGTGAACTACAACTCCAAAACCAAAGGACACTGCCCACCAAACCCTTCCAGTATTTTCTGTTGCTCATGGGGGTTCTGTGTGGGAAATCTGGCTCAATTCTATCGTTGGTGGGGTTCAGAATGCTCTTTGATTGTAGGTGAACTATAAATCCCAGCAACTACAACTCCCAAATGACAAAATCAATTTTTTTGAGTGAAGGACATACATTGGGTTGTTAGGTGTCTTGTGTCCAAATTTGGTGTCAATTTGTCCAGTGGTTTTTGAGTTCTGTTAATCCCACATACGAACATTACATTTTTATTTAAATAGATTGTTTTACTCTATTATTACATTTCCATTACTGTTATTAGCTTTCCATTACTTTACTCTATTATTATTTTTATTACATGTATTATTTTACTTACAAGAATACTTAAGCACATTTACATTAACGAAGGTTAGAATAATGGTTTAATCAGAGTTGGACATTCTGAAAGGAGTATTACTTGTTCCTGGACTTTAATGAAGGATTGGGTGTGCATTAATGTCTTCATTCATCTAGGGATGATCCTGTGTTCCCAAAGAAGCACCACATTGGTTATATGTCTTTTTCAAACTTGCATTGTACCAGGCACTGGTGACTTTTGAAGAGGTGGCTGTGTCTTTCTCTGAGGAAGAGTGGAGACTCCTCAGCAAAGCCCAGAGGAAGACCTACCAGGAGGTCATGCTTGAGAATTACGAGAATGTCAAGTCACTGGGTGAGAATTTATTTATTTATTTATTTGGGGTTCTTGTACCCCGCCCTTCTCACCCCGAAGGGGACCCAGGGCGGCTTACAGCTGCAAGGCGCACTTAGACGCCTGCTACACAAACAATCATCACAAAAAATATAACAGTACAAATTCCCACAATTCAACATTATCCAATAAAATCAGTAAAATGATAAAATCAGTAAAAACAATACAAACCTGGATCTTCCTCCTACCCATCAGTGTGCAATTAACTCAAAGATCTGTTTTGGTTCCATTTCGACAATCCTGCCGATCTTACACATCTGGTTGTCTTATTTGGTTGTCATTGTCTAATTGCCTGGTTGCCCAAAGGCCTGGTTCCACAGCCATGTCTTCACCCTCCTCCTGAAGGAGAGGAGGGTTGGTGCTGTTCTGATTTCCCCCGGGAGTGAATTCCACAGGTGGGGGGCCACCACTGAGAAGGCTCTGCTTCTCGTCCCCACCAGCCTCACTTGTGAGAGTGGTGGGGTCGAGAGCAGGGCCTCCCCAGATGATCTCAAACTCCGAGGTGGGACGTAGAGGGAGATACGTTCGGACAGATACACTGGACCAGAACCGTATAGGGTTTTGTAGGTTAAGACCAGCACCTTGAATTGTGCTCGGAATTGGACCGGCAGCCAGTGGAGCTGGCACAACAGGGGGGTGGTATGCTCCCTGTATGTCGCTTGGAACTTTCCCTAAATGGCTTGGAACTTTCCCTAAATGGCTTGGAACTTTCCCTAAAGACTTCGTTGGGGTTCTCCTTGAAGACTGGCTAGTGATTTTACATTTGCAGATAGTTAGTTTATGTCTCCACACAAGGCTTGGATCTTTTGGGGTAAACCTAATGCTAAAAGGCTAAGCTGGTTGACCCGCATCTAGGGCTTTCCAGAGTTTAGAGAACTTATTTTTTTACTTTCAAATACCAGTGATCCAGTATGTTGTAGTAGTTTGAGCATTGGACTAGAATGCTGGAAAACGAGGGTTCAATTATACGCTTGGTCTTATGTGATCAATTAGTCATGGAGGCCATGAAGGTTTCATTCAGAAGGAAAGCAGAATAGTAAAGATAAAGTTTTCCCCTTGATATTAAGTCTAGTCGTATCTGACACTGAGGGGTGGTGCCCATCTCCATTTCTATGTCAAAGAGCCGGCGTTGTCCGTAGACACCTCCTAGGTCATGTGGCCGGCATGACTGCATGGAGCGCCGTTACTTTCCCACCAGAGCTGTACCTATTGATTTATTTATTTATTGATTTATTTATTTACAGCTTTTATATTCCGCCCTTCTCACCCCGCAGGGGACTCAGGGTGGATTACAATGTACACATATATGGCAAACATTCAATGCCAATTTTTGACATACAAACATATACAGACATACGCAGAGGCTATTTAACTTTTTTTCTGGCTGCCAGGGGAGCTGTCACTTTCATCGTCCATCTGCAACACTGATGAAGTACTTCCGCATTCCCCGCATGCTTTTGCTGGAGTGCTTTGCTGGAGTCTTTTTTATGGCCTCATAAATTAGTTAATTTAGCCTCCCCACACTTTAAGGTGGTACCTAATTTTCCTACTTGACAAATGCAACTCTCTTTCGGGTCGCAAAGGTTGACAACAGGCTACACAATTGGTTGGAACCCCACTCCAACCCGGGCTGGCTTCGAACTCATGACCTTTTGGTCAGAGTGATCTTAATGCAGCTGACACTCAGCCAGCTGCGCCACAATCCAGCCAGCTGCGCCACAAATGTGATCTACTCACATTTGCATGTTTTTGAACTGCTAGGTTGGTAGAAGCTGGAGCTAACAGTGGGAGCTCACCCCATTCCCCAGATTTGAATTGCCGGCCTTTTGGTCAGCAAGTTCAGCAGCTCAGCGGTTCAACCCACTGCACTACCAGGGGCTCCATAAAGTATATATGAAACATAAATGAAGTTAATGTTTAGCCTCAAATCCCATCTCCAAGGTATCATGTTATATACAATTTTTCAGATAATAGGCATTCCAAACTCCCAAATCTTTCTGGCCCTAAGTGTGTCGGATGAGGGATCTTCAACCTATACACAAATAGAAAGTGTTTTTTTTTTCAACACTTTGGAGTGTTCTACAATTATATTTCAAAGTTTTGCAGTGATCATAATTTAATTTATTTTGGGCTATATTTAATTCTGATGGTTGAAAACTTGGGCAAAGAACAGATACTTCTCCCTTTGTTTTCTTGATGTCTATGTCCTTCTGTTACATGTTCTTTACTTGTTTCTCCCCTTTACGGCCAGGTTTTCCAGTTCTCAAGCCAGACCTGATTGTCAAAATGGAGAGCGGCAGGAACCAGGACCTGTATTTACGAGATCCTAAGAATCTTCCAGAAAGGCCACCCCTGGGAGTCGTAGGTGAGGAAAAAGTTGTCCTGTGATCTCATTGGTTTTCCTTTGGTACTGAGACATTGCGGATGATATAAGTGCCCTCCAAGGAACAGTCATCAACCACAAACATATCATTTTTTCTACAGCAGATACGTAATATTCAATACAATCTGCCATATATATTATTTTGCATCTACTGTTACTTTCACACTTATACCTTTTTCTGTTCCTCACCAGCTTTCTCCCCTTGAGCCACTTCTTTTATATAGTATCTGTCCAAACTTTCAATTCTTCTTGTGGAGATAACTTTCTGATTTTGTTTTGAATCCTCTTTTAATAAATTTTCTCCATACATCATCAAAATCACTTTGTTCCCAAATCCCTCTTTTAACTATTAATTTGCATGACAGCTTATTATTGCCAATTTCCATACTTCCTTAAATCACTCCTCTATTTGTATATTTATTTCCCTTTTCCAATTCCTTGCTGTAAGCAGTCTTGCTAATCTATATAAATAAAAATATAATGTTCAACAAAAGATTGCTCCAGGCACTGCCAGGCAATCAAATGCTAATCAAGGTGGTCAGTTGAAACATTCACACCTAGCTCCAGCAGACAAGAGTCCTTTGTCTCACCCTGGTCATTCCACAGATATATAAACCCCTTTTCCTAGTTCCAACAGACCTCACTACCTCTGAGGATGCTTGCCATAGATGCAGGCGAAACGTCAGGAGAGAATGCCTCTAGAATATGGCCATATAGCCCGAAAAAACCTACAACAACCCAGTGATTCCGGCCATGAAAGCCTTCAACAATACAATGTAATGTTCATTTGAGGGATTAACATAACTTAAAAACCACTGGACAAATTGACACCAAATTTGGGCACAATACACCTATCAGGCCAACGAGTGACCATCACTCATAAAATACCGAAAAACACAGCGGAAGAAACTTAAAACCCCCAAAAAATAAATTATTACATTACAACACAAGCGCAAAACCACATATATACACATATACACAAATATATATACACACACAAAACACGTATAAACAAACGGGGCCACAGCAAGGTGTGGCAAGAGACTGCTACTTGTTAATAAATTTAATATTGCATCTTTTTCTTCTTTTTCAGCTGTTTATTATTATTAAATGTTTATTATTATATAATGTTATTATATTATATTAAAGCTATACTAGGGCTACGTTCTGTTTTGATGTTCTTTATATGAACTTGGCCTTTAAGCAATTAGTTCTGCCTTGACTATATCAGTGTGGGCATCTCAATCTCTGTGACTGGAAAGCCACTGGAAGACTGAGTCCCAAGGTCTGTGTAGTAAAGAAGCCAACAGGGCAGTGACATGCACAAGATTCAGGAGATTCCACCTGAACATTAGGAAGAATTGTTGTTCCAGTGTGCCTTCTCAGAATAAGGAAATACTCTCAGCAATAGGTCCTCTAAATGCACTTTATCATTGATTTAGGATTGTTTGCTCGCCCCATCTCTTGCCAAAAATTCTGTCCCAGTACTTTACCTTGTTCACGCCCAGCATTAATTTTTAATTATCACATTTGGCCCAGCCATAGGTTTTTAAATGCTTGTTGTTACTGTTAATGTTTATTGTTTATTTTTTGTTTATGAGATATATTTTGATTGTTTTGTATTGATGTTTTGTTATTGCTTTTATTATTGTTGTTCTGTGGGCTCCGCCTCATGTAAGCTGCACCGAGTCCCTTGGGGAGATGGTAGTGGGGTATAAATAAATAAATAAATAAATAATAATAATAATTATTATTAAGAACTTCCTGACTGTGAGAGCTGTTCAGCAGTGGAACTCTCTGCCCTGGAGTGTGGTAGAGGCTCCTCCTTTGGAGGCTTTTAAACAGAAGCTGGATGGCCATCTGTTGGTGGTGCTTTGAATGTGATTTTCCTGCTTCTTGGCCAGGGTTTGGCCTGGATGGTCCATGAGGTCTCTTCCAACTCTATGATTCTATGTACAGAATACCAAGTCACTTCCCACTGGAGCACAACATTCACCCCATAATCTTCCCACCTTTCTTTCTCTCCCAGGAGATGCTGTGCTCTCGAGTGAGTCCAAATGTGAGGAGGTGGCAACCTGGAAGGAAGAGAAAACTACTGATAGGATGGCCTCTATGCTGGGACCCCCAAGCCCCCTCAAAGGCTGGGAGGCCACAGTCCAAAGTAGCCCTCCCAGCAAGCAAGAGAACCAAACCCGCTGGCTGCGGACGGGGCCACGCTTTGCCTGCCCTGACTGTGACAAGACCTTCCCTTGGCAGTCGGCCTTGACTCGGCACCAGCTCTCGCACTCTGGGGAGAAACCTTACTGCTGCCCAGATTGCCCCAAGAGCTTTGATCGGCACTCCACTATGGTCCGGCATCAGCAAGTCCATACCGGGGAGCTCTGCCGCAAGTGCAAGGAATGTGGAAAGATATTCTCCGACCGCTACA
Source organism: Anolis sagrei (assembly GCF_037176765.1). Classification (NCBI taxonomy): domain Eukaryota; kingdom Metazoa; phylum Chordata; class Lepidosauria; order Squamata; family Anolidae; genus Anolis; species Anolis sagrei. The sequence goes on along the minus strand of NC_090026.1, from coordinate 14,260,852 downwards.
AACTGGCCCGTCACCAGAAGATCCACTCTAAGAAGCAGCCTTACCGCTGCGAGATTTGTGGCCGCGGCTTCAGCCTCAGCTCCAGCCTGCAGCAGCACCGGAGGGTGCATACGGGCGCGCGGCCCCATGAGTGCCCCGAGTGCGGACGCTTCTTCAGTCGCCGCTCCAACCTCAACCAGCACCTCCGGGTTCACCAGCATCAAAAAGAGAAAAGGCAGGACACAGGGCTCTATTCTGGTGACTCTGAGTTTGGACCAGGCTCTGACCTAGGTGAAGAAGAGTGGGAATACGAGTGGATTGCAGACACCCAGGATGGGGAGCAGGTGGCCGAGTTCCCTGTGGAAAGCGGCAGAGAACAGGTGGGTGGGCTTCCTCTGGAAAACAGAAAGCCAATTTCAGAGCCCCGTGCCGGGAATCTGGAAGATGAGGAGATCCTGGAGCTCTGCGTCGGGGATTATGAGCGCAGGTGGACTAAGGAAATCGGTGAGCAGGGTGATATCATGGCACTCCATGTTGGGAACCATGAACACCAAGACAATATGGATCTCAGTGCTGGGAACCCTGAGAATGAAGAGATACTGGAGTTCCATGTTGGGCATGGTGATGAGCAAGGCTGGAATGAGGAGTTGGATGTTAAGGATGATAACTGCTTATTGGTTAGTGGCACAAGACTGCTCCACTCCGACAGTCAGGAGAGTTGCCCCAGTCCAAGTCCCTCATCTGATCAAATGCTTATTCCAGGAACGGAGATCCCACAGAGCTCTGATTGCAGACGAACATTTACCCGCATCTCCAGCCTCAACCAAAACCAAGTAGTCCTTGCAACTGAGCGCCGCTATGCATGCCAGGAGTGCTGCTGCTCTTTCACCCAGCCAAGTTTGCTCTTCCAGCACCAGCTCACCCACACCCGTGGACAGCTCCACCCGTGCCCTGACTGCCCCCAGAGTTTCAGCCAACGCTCCGAATTACTGCGCCATCAGCGCATCCACACAAGGGAGCGGTCCTTCCAATGCGTTGACTGTGGGAAAAGCTTCAGGGACAGTTCAGTTCTCCTCCGACACCAGCGTATGTACCATGATCCCCAGTCTTCGGCGTGTGTGCCTGTGCCGGAACAGAGCTCTCTTTCCTCCACCGATCCTGTGTTGCTCATCTTGTGAATATTACGTTCGGCAAGAATTCGGTTCAAAAGTTACCTGCTGGGAACACTGAGTGGAATACTTGATGTGGAGTAACCACATTACTATATGCTGGTTTAATAGTTCATTTTCACTGGGATGGTTTCTTATTATTGCTGTTTTGGAATAGTTTGGAGTTATTCTGAGAAGGGACCAAAGTTATGTTGGAAAAAATGGTGGGGGTTCATATCAGGGGGAGGAAAGGTAGCCAAGCTGGAAATCCGAAAAGCTTCCCGACTGGCTAGCATCTGCAGTGTTACTGTTATCTAGGCTGAAAGGTTGTTAGTGCTGCTTTTGTGTTACCCAACCTGGGTGTTATCTACTGTGAATCCTCCCTTCCCCACTTCCGTTGAGTGAGGGAGATGGCAGTGCCCTTGGAAATAAGGGCAAATCAAGAAAGTGTGTTGCCGGAAGCAGAGCAGCCAATGGCACAATTTAGTAAAGTGACTGTGGTATAAGCCAGAACCATCTTATTGTAAACACCTCTCCATTTGTCAGGAAAATACTTTCCCCGCTCTGGCTAATGATAGCTTGGGAGATTACTTAGGAGATTCAGTCTCATGAGAGAAATGAGATGGTGGTTGTGGGTTGGTTATACATAAGGGGAAATAAAATCTATTTTTTGTTGTTTCCATGGCTTTCTTGGTAAAATCAGTCAAGTTAATTTTGCTCTTCATTTATATATTGATGACATTTATATCCCTCCTTTCTCACCCTGAAGGGCACTCAGAGTGGCTTACAAGTTACATGTACATACAATATATTATAGTATTAACATAGCACAATATTAGTATTATATCTTACTATATTGTACTACACCACTATACTGCCATGTTATTAGTAATATTATATGTAATATATATAATTATTATAGTGAATTATTAACTTTTCAAAATGAGGCTGCAAGACTTTTATCAATTGGCAAAGAATTGAAAACATTCTCATTGGTGTTTAAATGTCAATCTTTTCATTGGTCTAAACTGGCTAATACAAATTTCATTGGCTCTCGCTGACTTTGACAGGCATGAAGGCACACGTGGGACCTTAACATGGAACAACTAGAGTGTATTCTCTGGCCATGAACACTCAGTTGGAAAGTACCTAGAGGTTGAAACTTCATCCAGCAGGGAAATTAGGGGAAATGTTAGGGAGTACTTACTTACACAATCCCTCGTGGTCCGAGTAGGATTGTCTTCCAAGATCAGTGTACTGGCGGTGGGTCCATAGATGACTGTGGAGCCCTATTCATGATCTGCATGTTCTGCAGTGAGGGCATCGGTTTCCAGGTGGAAGGCAGTCCCGGTCGGGGTTGGCTTAACACGTCTTCCTCTTGGCACGTTTTTTTCACCTTCCTTTTGTGCCTCTTCAAATTCTACAGCACTGCTGGTCACAGCTGACCTCCATCTGGAGTGCTCAAGGGCCAGGGCTTCTCAGTTCTCAGTATCTATGCCAGAGTCTTCAAGGTTGGCTTTGAGCCCATCTTTAAATCTCTTTTCTTGTCCTCCAATATTCCGTTATCCGTTCTTGAGTTGGGAGTAGAGCAACTGCTTTGGGAGACGGTGGTCGGGCATCCGGACAATGTGGCTGGTCCAGCGGAGTTGATGGTGGAGGACTTGGCATCTCTTTCTCTAGACATCAGCATTTTTGCAAACAAAGGCCCTTTGCAAAAGCAGGCACATATGACAGTAAATCAGGGCATATGGGAAAATTCCCTTAATAATAATAATAATAATAATAATAATAATAATAATAATAATAAAAACTTTATACCCCGCTACCATCTCCCCAAGGGACTTGGTGGGGCTTACATGAGGCCGAGCCCACAATACATCAATAATAAAAGCAATAACAAACAAGCAATACAAAATAGTTAAAATAAATCTCAAACAAAAAACAAGCAATAAATATTGATAGTAGGACAACAAACGTTAAAAACCTATGGCTGGGCCAAATGTAGTAATTAAAATTTTAAAAATAATGCTGGGCATGAAAAGGTAAGATATAACTGGGATAGAGTTTTCAGAGAGGGATAGGGGCGTGCAGGCAATCCTAAAACTATGTCTCCCTCAATGTTGCTCTTAAAGGTACAGGAGTGGAGCCAGGAAAAAGAACAAGCCTGAAACTCTTGCTAAGGTAAAGGCAGTATGTGCATAAGGGGTGGTTGGCTGGAATTGTGTTCCGACTTCCCCACCCCTGGTGAGTGATAAATCCCAGATCAATTGGATACCTGGAGCAAAGTCCAGCTCCGTAATTTGGTTAAAGTCAGATAACGCCTGGGTCAAGAGCAATGAAACAGCAAAGCTTGTTTCTGACAACTGGGTTTTTCTGATTCTGGCTTGGGAGCAGGTAAAGGAAAGGGAAAGAGATTGAACTGCTGACATTGAACTGAGTTTTTCATAAGTGGGAAGAGCCACAATTCTCTCAGATCTTAGAGCAAGCCCATATGGCTTCAGGTACACCGTTTGAAGATCTGGTTCCAGATTTCTCCTGCCCTATTTGCCTGCAATGGTTCTTGGAACCAGTTGCCCTCCCTTGTGGGCACCTCTACTGCCAGGCCTGCATTGAGACTGCTTGGGGAGCCCGTAGCAGCAAACACGTCTGTCCACAATGTCGGGAGGAGTTTCCGGAGAAGAGGTACACCCCTTGCAAGCTCTTGGAGACCTTGATCCACCGAATCAGGGGAATGAATCCCAAGGAGACCGAGGAGGGGCGTCGCAGCAGTGCTAATGGCAGGGAATGTGCACTGGAGCAGGATCATGCAAGGCTTCCTGTCCACGAAGCAACAGAGTGGTGTAAGGTGAGACTGGGTCCAAACAAAAAAGAGAGGGAGGGGTGGAAAACTTAATTGCCATGGCTCAATGGTATGGAATCCTGGGATTTATAGTTTAGTGAGGCACCAATACTCACAGAAAAGACTAAAGACATCGAAAGGCATCCTCAAACTGCAGCTGTTCAGGCACCCAACTTGCAGAATTGCAGATGATTGAACAAGCTGGCTAGGGATTCTGGAAGTTGGAGGGCCACAATCTGAGGGTTCCTGTATGAAAAACTATTAAGTGCTTAGCATTGAGCCATGGCAGCCAAGGTGATACCAAACTGCATCTTCTCTACAGTGCAGATGTAACCACCAGAGCCATGGTTGCCTTGAACTATTGTAATTTCCACTTGCATTTCTGAACAGGGGGAGCTGAGTTTGGCAGTTTCTCAGATGGAATCTAACTTGGCCAAACTTCTTGTGCTTAAGAGAGAGGAAGAAGAAAAGCTCCAGAACCACCAGGTAAAAGAAAAGAATGATTCTGAAAAACCGAGAACTGGTATCTGATTTCTTAGGTTACAGAGGAGGGAAAAGCTTAAAGCAATACACCCTGCTTTATCCATGGATTCAACACCTATGCTTTCACATAATAATAAACTTTATTTATACCCTGCCACCATCTCCCCAATGCGGACTCGGGGCGGCTCAGAAATGCATTACAACGAAATAAAACCAAAAACACAAAATAAACATCACAATAAAATAAATAAAACATAAGGATACAATAAAATAATGCAAAATATAGTAATAGATAAATCACAATCACAGTGAGCGGGCCACATGTACAAGGTAAAATGATAAAAACTCAGGATGAGATAGAAATGAAACGCAAATAATTGTCAAGGAGAAATTCATTGGAAAACGGAGTAATGGAGTAATGGAAACGGACCTTCAAATAGGCAGGGGGAATTGTCTGAGACTCTCAGAATCTTCCAATGGCATCTTAAGGAATGCTTCAGGCCCAAGTACATTGTAATCAAAACATAGGGTTTGCTATTACCCATGGTTTTAGGTATCCATAGGGGGAATGTATCCTCGGAGGATATGGGGGTTGTAAAGGTAAAGGTAAAGGTTTCCCCTGATATTAAGTCTAGTCATGTCCAACTCTGGGGGGTGGTGCTCATCTCCATTTCTATGCTGATGAGCTGGCATTGTCCATAGACATCTCCTAGGTCATGCGGCCAGCATGACTGCATGGAGCACTGCTACCTTCCAGCAGAAGCGGTACCTATTGATCTACTCACACTTGCATGTTTTCAAACTGTTAAGTTGGCAGAAGCAGGGCCTAAGAGCGGGAGCTCATCCTGCTCCCTGGATTAAAACCACTAACATTTCAGTCAGCAAGTTCAGCAGCTCAGCGGTTTAACCTGCTGCACCACCAGGAGGCTAATACAATGGAAGTTGTACTGTACTGTAAATACACTTCTGTTTTCCAGGCAGTTATGCTAAGCTTGGATGACCACATCACCACTGAATTCAGGCAGCTCCACCACTTCCTCAATGCCCAAGAGAAAGTGTGCAAGTCAAGGTTGGCAGAGGAAGGAGGCGCCCTGCTCCAAGAGACAAAGGAGAGGCTGAGGCTGCTGAGGGAGGCTTGCCGCGGTTGTCAGGAGCTGCTGTTGGAAGCCCAGGATCATCTGGAACTACAAGACTCTTCTGGTTTCCTAACAGTAAGAGGAAAACTTGAAAGCCAGCATGATGTAGTTCTTTCTCCCACCCTGGACATTATTCCACAGATATATAAACCTCACTTGCCTAGTTTCCAACAGACCTCACCACCTCTGAGGCTGCCTGTCATAGATGTGGGTGAAACATCAGGAGAGAATGCTTTTAGAAAATGGCCATACAGCCCGGGAACTTCACAACCCAGTGATTTTGGCCATGAAAACCTTTGACAATGTATTAATTACTATTAGTCTAAATGGGGAGAATGTGTATTAACGTGCTGTGATATGGCAGCACTTTGGTCCATGGCTGAATGAGAAAGGACTTGCGTAGAGGACATATGTTATACCATTCAATATATAAGGGATGACAAGCAGGACTTTTTGGAGTTAAATAATATTTAATAGAATCCCAAATATCCTGTCAGTTAATTTTGTTTCTCCTTTATTTCCTTCTCTTAATAGGGCATACACTCCCTCCTAAACAGGTGAGTGTAATGGGGGAAAAAGCTATTTTTCTTCTTAAAATTAACAAACACTTGTATTTATATGTATTAACACGTATTTCTGGATGTCTGTGGTTATCTTTTGGCTAAGGGCGAAGCAGCAGCAAACCACTCCAGCTTTTCCTGTTGTGCCACCAGTATTACAGGTCCCTGGACGATTCAAAGGACCTTTGCAATATGCTGCCTGGAAGGAAATGAAATCTGCTCTCAACATAGGTAAGATAATCGTCTGGGAGAACCACTAAGGGATCCTCTTACTTCTTCTGAATGCCACATGTGTAAAATAAAGAACTACACCAATTTCTTCTGTTGCCTTTGGAATATGCATAAAGGATACCAACTGGTTGATTTCAACTGCAAAGCATCTAGCACCTTTTGGCTATGGGGATTAAAGAAATTTGGCTGATGTTTGGTTGTGTTAAATTCCATCTGAGAAACAGTTGGGATTTGTTGTTGTTCATTTGTTCAGTCGTTTCCGACTCTTCATGACTTCATGGACCAGTCCACGCCAGAGCTCCCTGTCGGTCATCACCAACCCCAGCTCCTTCAAGGTCCAGCTAGTCACTTCAAGGATCCCATCCATCCATTTTGCCCTTGGTTGGCCCCTCTTCCTTTTTCCTTCCATTTTCCCCAGCATCATTGTCTTCTCTAAGCTTTCCTTTCTTCTCATGATGTGCTCAAGTACTTCATCTTGGCCTCCACTATTCTTCCCTCCAATGAGCAGTCAGGCTTTATTTCTTGAAGTTGGGATATAGGTGTCAGAAATATTAAAAATTAACTAGGTATTTTTAATTACAAAAATGTGAGTTAAGAGTCAGTGGGCCAAAGCTAGTGTTGTCCTGAGAGTGAAAATGCCTCAGTCTGAGAGAAGTTTCTCTGTGTGTGAGATCGCCTCAGTGGGATAATAGGCTTCATTGTAAGGTAAATCTCTGTGTGAGAGAATCCTCATGAGAATGCTCCAGTGTGAAGGCTGAACTTTTTTTGTGTTATGGAAATCTTGTTCTTGTAAATAGTACAAACATATTATTTTGCTTTAAAGAAAAACCTCCTATGGAAGATATAACATTGGTCTGTGTTTTTCTTCTTGTTATCACTTTGGACAACTGGTGCTGGGTCACACTGCTGCTGATAAATTACTCTGCTGTGCATTTAGGAGGAGGGTCTTTTGTTAATAATTATTTATTATTATTTATTATTATTTAAAAGTTTTCTGTACCGATCTTCTCACCTACAAGAGGGACTCAGATCCGGTTCACAACATGTGTTCATATACAAAAATACAAACCACACAATGCATCATCATTACACAATTAAAAACATATTACAATACAACATCGTCATCATCACACTTATATAGCCACGTCGTCAAAGCATTCCTGGTCATAATTCACAGTTATTCATTCTCCTTCCATGTGGACCAAAGTTGACTCAGTTATCAAAGGCCGCATTCCATAGCCAAGTCTTTGTTAGCTTCCTGAACGTCAGGAGGGAGGGAGCAGTTCTAATCTCCTGTGGGAGGGAGTTCCAGAGCCGGGGAGCCACCATCGAGAAGGCCCTGTCTCTCGTCCCCACCAACCGCGATTGTGACAGTGGTGGGATCGAGAGCAGCCCCCCCCCCCCGGAAGATCTTAAAGACCTTGATGGTTCTTAGGGGAGAATCTGTTCGGACAGGTAAACAGGGCCAGAGTCGTTTAGGGCTTTGTAGGTCAAAACCAGCACTTTGAATTGTGCTCGGAAGCTAATCGGCAGCCAGTGGAGCTGGTGTAACAGAGGGGTTGTATGCTTCCTGTACCCAGCACCCGTTAAAAATCTGGCTGCCGAGCGTTGGACTAGCTGCAGCTTCCAGGCAGTCTTCAGAGGCAGCCCCACGTAGAGAGCGTTGCAGTAATCTAAACAGGATGTAACCAAAGTGTGGACCACCGTGGCCAAGTCAGACTTCCCAAGGTACTCACCCAAAAATAGGCTCAGTAAGAGACTTACAATGTATTGTCTTGATTTACAGAACAATTATTTTCTCTTTCTTCATACTGCAGATTTCCCCCTGATAACCCTGGATCCTGAAACAGCTCATCCTTGTCTGCTCCTTTCGGAGGACTGCACTTCTGTCCGGGACGGCCACATACGCCGGGATGTCCCTGACACTCCTATGCGGTTCAACTACTGTGTAGCGGTCTTGGGTTGCAGAGGTTTCTGCTCTGGAAAACACTACTGGGAGGTGGAAGTTGGCAACAAGCCCTCTTGGACATTAGGCCTGGTTAGCATCTCCATCAACCGCAAGGGGAAAATCGCTGCCTCCCCCAGCAATGGATTCTGGGTAATTCGGTTTAGGAATGGGGTGGAATTAATGGCAAAGGACACTCCACCTCAAAGGCTCTGCCTCAGCTCCTTTCCCAAAAGAGTTGGTGTTTATCTGGACTATGTCGGTGGGCTGGTGTCCTTCTATGATGCCTCCACCATGGGCCATCTCTATTCCTTTGTCACCTCAAGATTTGCCGGGAGGCTGTTCCCCTATTTTTGCCCTGGGCTGTACAATTCAGGGGAGAATGCGTCCCCCTTAAAAATATGCCACCCTTCCCTTTTGTAAAGGAGAATATTCCTTAATTCTCCTGTTTTGATCTGATTTTACATTGGGAACCTTCTTCCTTCTAGTAAAATCCCCTGGCAAACAATGAACATCCCTTTCTTCTAAATGTTCTCAGATTGTTCACTTGATTTGATTTTTTCAAAAGTTGATTCCCAGTTTTGTAAGTTGCTCACTCATTCCTGGAAATGGCTCCTAGCTTGGAGAATCTACAGGTGAATGGAAATATCATTAAATTGTGTGATTATCTTAAAATTATTTCTTGGTGCAATAATTGTTGTTGTTGTTGTTGTTGTTATTGTTATTCATACCCTGCTTTATCTCTCCTGAAGGAGGCTCAAAGCAGTTTAACATAAAAGCATTAGCATACAATTTAAAATACACAAATATGCAAACATTTAAACAGGATTTAAATATAAACAGTACTCAAAATTCAGTTAAAATCCATTAAAACAAATTCAAAGTTAAAACTACACACACTACTACTACTAACATCTGGCTCCCTACATACTGAGATGTAAATAATTGTAAATCTAAAGGAAAACCAAGCAACCTACTACGACTAAAAAAATACTCTGCTCCCACAAGCCATATGACAATAAAGCCCGAATGGAAGCAATTAAAGAAAGTTTACCACAGGAGGAAAAGCCTGAACAGCATTGCAAATGCCTATGCTGTCAGAAACCAACACATCTGGAGGGAACTAGTTTGGGAAGACTATCAGCATGTCGGCCGGGCACAGCAAGTTAACCGCCAGCTGCAGTAAATCTTGCCAACTGAAAGGTTGACAGTTCAAAGCCCGGGTCAGGGTGAGCTCCTGGCATTTAGCCCAGTTTCTACCTAACAGGCAGTTTCGAAAACAGCAATGTGAGTAGATAAGTAGGTACTGCTTAAGTGGGGAGGTATTTAAGGCACCCATAATGACGGTGATTCCATTAAGGAGGATGTTTATGAATAAAGCTCTTTTTCCTCTTCATATTTGCATTTTAATTCTTCTATCATTTTATATTTTGTTTTATTATGTTATTGTCACTATTTTTTGCATTACTATGTTATTGTTAAGCATTTTACTTGATGTTATTGTCTGTTTTGTATTATTTTATTTTGCCTTATTGTAATTACTTGGGCTTAGCCTAATGTTAGCCGCCCCGAGTCCCTTTGGGGAGATGGTGGCGGGGTATAAATAAAGTTATTATTATTATTTGAAAGATAACAAGATGAGTCCACAGCAAACACTCTGCTAGTTGTTGTATTGGATCACACGTCGGATACTTCCCAAGTGTCTAGGACTGTATGATGTATTGGCGAATAATGTGTGCAGATCCCAGTAAAGTGGCCTTTTGCAGCTGGCAGATGATAATCTTGTCAGCGCCGATTGTGTTTAAGTGCAGGCCAAGGTCTTGAGGCACTGCACCCAGTGTGCCAATCACCACTGGGACCACCTTGACTGGCTTGTGCCAGTTCGATCTTTAAACCCTCATATCATGTCAGCTTTTTCAGTTGTTTCTCTTCAATTCTGCTGCCGCCTGGGATTGCAATATCAATGATCCATACTTTGTTTTTTAACACGATCGTGAGGTCAGGAGTATTGTTCCCCAACACTCTTGTCTGTTTGAATTCGGAAGTCCCAAAGTAGCTTGACATGTTCATTCTCTTTAGCTTTTTCCGGCTTGTGATCCCACCAGTTCTTTGTCGCAGACAGATGGTATTTATGGCACAAGTTCCAATGAATCATCTGAGCAACGGTGTTATGCCTCTGCTTGTAGTCTGTCTGCGCGATCTTCTTGCATAGCTGAGGATGTGATCTATTGTTTCATCTGCTTCCTTGGGACCTGTTGCCGACTTTTCAAATCTGGCTTTGATGGCATTTATTCTAATGGCTTGTTCTTGGGCTGCCAGAATCAGGCCCTCTGTCTCCTCCTCCTCCTTCCTCTTATTATTATCATTATTCTTTTGTTGTATAAAGAAAAACTTCTCATGAAGGCTTAACTAGCATTCCAGACCATTCTGATATCGGTTCCTTTAGTCAAATTTTCTTCAAAAAATTGTTTTAGCCAAGACTTAGCTTTACAGAGACTTCATTAAGCCTCCTCTACTTTACATACATATAGATGCCTCTGTGCTTTTCTTTGTTGTCTCATAAGGCTGCACTGAAAGACTATTAATGCTTTAAATAAACTAAATTTAAATTAACTAATCTTTAGGTAACCTTGCATTGGCTTGGAGAATCTTAAGAAATTGCCCTCTTTCTTATACCAGCCTATCTGAATATGGTTAGCAAGCATGTTGCCTAATATTATAATTGGGCATATGTGAGGTGTGTGTCTGTGGATTTAATTGCACAATTAAACATTAATTTCTTCATTAACTTGGGGAAACACCTGGCTTATTGCAAGGGGAATCACAGCTGCCTTCTACAAACACTGCAGAAAAAAAGCCCAGGAGCTCTGACGGCCTCAGAACGCTCTGTACACTCCACCTTGCCAAATCCTGGCTTTTGTTCCATAGTTCCAAATGAAACCATTTCAATAGGGAAAGCAACTGTACGATGAGAGAACACATGCCTAGCAAGCCTCAGGTTCGATTTCTGGCAAAAGCTTGATTGAGATTCGTCATTCTACCTTCTCTTTCCCCTCTTTAGGTTTTAGTATAACAGCTAGAAATCCAACATGCACAGCCCTTAAAGGAAGGGAAAGGCATTACACAAAGGTACACAGGTCTGAAACTATCCTTCTAAGTCAGGGGTTCTCAAACTTTTTAAACAGAGGGCCAGGACACAGTCCCTCAAACTGTTGGAGGGCCGGATTATAATTTGAAGAAAAAAACATGAATGAATTCCTATGCACACTGCACATACCTTATTTGTAGTGCAAGTAACACTTAAAAACAATACAAAAATTGAAATGAAGAACAATTTTAACAAATATAAACTTAATAGTATTTCAATGTGAAGTGTGGGCCTCCTTTTGGCTGATGAGATAGGATTGTTGCTGTGTGCTTTCAAGTTGTTTCAGACTTAGGTTGACCCTGATCGAGGGCCGGATAAATGACCTTGGAGGGCCGCATCCGGCCCTCAGGCCTTAGTTTGAGGACCCTTGTTCTAAGTCATGGTTCTCCTGCTGAACAACCTACACTCTTCTCCCAGAAAGAAATCCAGAAATTCTGACTACCCACTCCCCAACACAAAAACAGCATCCTGAAAATGTTTGGCTCTTCTCTGCTTAAACACTCTCTCAGAGATGAACACAGGCATTCTGGTTGTCCTTAACCTAAACCCACTCCTTGGAAAGAACCTAGGCATTCTGGAGACCTCCAACACAAACTTCCTCCAGCAAGGGAACTGTCATGGATAGCAATCTGTCTGACCTGGCTAAGCTACTGTTGAAAGGCCAGCAGTTTGTCTGGTATGGATCAGCAACATTGAAGGTGAGCCTTTAGCACAGTGTTTCTCAACCTTCCTAATGCTGCGGCCCCTTAATAGTTCCTCAGTTGTGGTGACCCCCAATCATAACATTATTTTGTTGCTACTTCATAACTGTAATTTTGCTACTGTTATGAATCATAATGTAACCCAAATCTAAACCCCCTCTTGGCAAGGAACCATAGAGTCTTGGCTCCCCCAAATCCCAAATCTAAATCCCCTCCAGATTTATTTTACGTATTTATCGCATCAGAAGCAAACTGAGGGTACAGCTGTAATGTATTTGAAAACACAAACAAAGGTGGTCTATGGTTTGCTCTTCTCCACACTTGCATGTCGTGGATTCCACTTTGTATACCCATTTCTGAAGGTTGGCTCTGCATCTCATGGTGCCAGAGCACAGTCTGTTCAATGCCTTCCAAATGGCCCAGTCTTCTATGTGCCCAGAGGGGAGTCTCTCATCTGGTACCAGCCATGGGTTGAGGTTCTGGGTTTTAGCCTGCCACTTTTGGACTATCACTTGCTGAGGCGTTCCTGTGAGTATCTCTGTAGATCTTAGAAAACTATTTCTTGATTTAAGGCATCAGCGTGCTGGTTGATACCTGAACAGGGGATGGGCCGGAGATGTCACAGCCTTGGTCCTTTCATTATTGGCTGCTACTTCCCGGTGGATGTCAGGTGGTGCAATGTTAGCTAAACAGTATAATTTCTCCAGTGGCGTAGCACCATTCTAATGCTAACTAATTGTAATGCTAACATTCATACCTACCTCCAACAGACGAGAGTTCTTTCTCTCATCCTGGACCATAGAATCATAGTTGAAAGAGACCTCATGGGCCATCCAGTCCATCCTGCTGCCAAGAAGCAGGAAAATTGCATTCAAAGCAATTTTATATATCTGTGGACATTCCACAGATATATAAACCCCATTTTTCTAGTTTCCAACAGACCTCACAACTTCTGAGGATGCCTGCCATAGAAATCTTGTGCCAAATCTATCAGACTGTCTCGTGCATCAAGGTGCACCAAGCAAGCAAGGATGTAAATTGAGGTGATGCCTTTGGGAAGGTTGGTATTTTGGTTGAGGTTGAAGGGGGAAGACATCTGATTAAACCTCCCTACACAGAGAAGCCATTGAAATCCACAAGCATGTGGACAATTTCAACAGAAAGGAAGAAACCATGAAAATTAACAAAATCTGGCTTTGAAGCTGCAAGGTCATTAAATGCCAATCAAGGTGGACAATTGAAACATTCAAACATAGCCCCATCAGACAAGAGTTCTTTCTCCCACCCTGGACATTATTCCACAGATATATAAACTGCACTTACTTAGTTTCCAACACACCTCACAACCTCTGAGGATGCCTGCCATAGAAGTGGGCAAAACGTCAGGAGGGAATGCTTCTAGAACATGGCTATATAGCCCGGAAAACTCACAACAACCCAAGATATATCTTAATGGCAGAGACTGGCAGGACCAGACAGTTAGTTTAGAACACTGTGGAAAATGAGATTTGATTCTCCAGTTGGTTTGAAAGCTAGGATTGTTTTTTATTGTCATATCATTGGCATTCGGATAAACAGCGCAATGAATATGATGAATACAGGAAAGGAATTATGGACGACGAATTGGATTACGATTCTAGTTACAAGATGTTATGGGGCTGTTATTGATGTATTATTATTGTGTATACTATGCTTTTAATGATTTTAAATTGTATATTGTTTGATTGATTGTTTACCCTTGTTGTAAACCGCGTTGAGTTGCCTGTTGGGCTGAGAAACTGCGGTATACAAGTAAAGTAAATAAATAAATAATTCTCCCCATCTGTGTTGAGAGTTACCAATTCCCGATCCTAATTTCACCCTCAGATGAGAAGGGACTGCTCCCTCCAAGCACAGGAACAAACTGAAAGTCTTCTGGTCAGCTGGCAATCCTGTAAGGCAATATCAATACAGAATACCGGTACTTTGTTGTTGTGTGCCTTCAAGTTGTTTATGATTTATGGTGACCCTAAAGAGACTCTCTAGTGAAAGCATGGGCAAACCCCATTTTCCTAGTTTCCAACAGGCCTCGCAAACTCTGAGGATGCCTGCCATAGATGCAGGCTAAAAGTCAGGAGGGAATGCTTCTGGAACATGACCATACAGCCTGGAAAACTTACAGCAACCCAGCTAACTAAACTGTTCCTCATTGAGGACTTGAAACTTGGGCAGTGTGGGTTTGAATTCCAACACTAACAGAATACTGTTAGGAATTGTGGGAGTTAAAGTCCAAAACACCCGGAAGGCCAAAGTTTGCCCATGCCTGGTTTCAGCTTTATGCCAAACCATCTCCAAGAGAGGAACCCAAATCAAAGCCCCCTCTTGGCAAGGAACCCTGGAGTCTTGGCTCCCCCAAATCCAAACCCCCTGCAGATGGGAATCCGGGAATCCTGGCTCTCCCGGATCTCGTCTTCATCCAGCAAGGAACCCAGGAAAGGACTCCTGGGTCTCCAAAGTGGCTCCATTCCTCTTGTGCGCCCTGGAAAGGCTGTGCGTAAAAGCGCGCGGGGCTGCTGCCTCCCTTTCCCTTCTTGCAGCCGCTTTCTTCTGCTGCCACTCCCGATGTGAATGAAACGGTTAAGCACCATAGAGAGAGCAAGAAGAGACCTTTCCCTGCCCCCTCCCTCCTTTCCCAGCAGCGGAAGGGGGGAGCCCAGCCAGGGAGGCACTTCCTCTCCCTCCTCGCAGCCAGTCACCCTGAGCCTTGGTGCCTGGAGGCTCAGCCAAGGTGCCCAAAGCCCTCCTCCCTGGCCCGATGGGGAGAAGAAGGAGGGATCCCCTCCAGGGATGGCTCTCTCCAGATCCCAGCCCCCTATTGGCAAGGATGCTTGCTGTCAAAGGTGGGTGGAGACCAGGGGGCACAGACCTGGGAAATGGGCGCATTGCAACGCTTGTTGTTTTCTTGGTACTGGACATCATTCCCTTGCAGACAAAAGAGGGCTGCTTAGCCATTGCTCTTGGTTTGCAAACAAAAGATTGGGGTGGTGGCTGGGTTTGGGTCGGAGGGACAGATTGTCATGCATGCCACCTTCTCCTGATCATGATTTTACATTTTTTGAAAATTGATTTTGCCAGATTGCTTGCACAGATTAACTCTGCTTTAACCTGCTTGTTATGCTCTGAGCCAAAACGATTAGTAAAGCAAGAACAGTCTCCTGTGGGTGCATCTGCGGTGAAGAATGAATGCAGTTTGACTCCACTTTAAATGCCATGGTTCAATGCTATGGGATCAAAGGAGTTGTAGTTTCACAAGGCCTTGAGCCTTCTCCGCCAAAGAATGCAGGTGCCTTCTTAAATTGTATTTTCTGTGATTTCATAGCTTTGAGCAATGGAAGTTAAAGTAGTGTCAAACTGCATTCATTCTACAGCGTAGGTACACCCTGAGTGCACCTGGGCATACTTTTGGGTAAACATGCATAAGGATTATAGTCTAAGACAGTGGTTCTCATCCTTCCTAATGCCGTGACAACTTAATATAGTTCTTCATATTGTGGTGACCCCCAAAAATAACAGCCATGGCTCAATGCTATGGGATCAAGGGAGTTGTAGTTTCACAAGGCCTTGAGCCTTCTCCGCCAAAGAATGCAGGTGCCTTATTAAATTGTATTTTCTGGGATTTCATAGCTTTGAGCAATGGAAGTGAAAGTAGTATCAAACTGCATTCATTCTACAGTGTAGGTACACCCTGAGTGCACCTGGGCTTACTTTTGGGTAAACATGCATAAGGAATATAGTCTAAGACAGTGGTTCTCATCTTTCCTAATGCCGTGACCCCTTAATATAGTTCTTCATGTTGTGGTGACCCCCAACAATAACATTGTTTTTGTTGCTACATCATAACTGTAATTTTGCTACTGTTGTGAATCATAATTTATTTATTTGTCGTGGCAGGGCAACCAGTCAAATTATATTACATTTCTAACAGAACAAAGCAAACAAACAGACAAAGTACAAATTTGTGAGTTTTGTAGTTGATTAAATGTCCTTTGACCAGTAGCCGGTCACTTGGAGTGCCTCTGGTGTTTCTGCAAGAAAGTCCTCCATTGTGCATGTGGCGGGGCTCAGGTTGCATTGCAGCAGGTGGTCTGTAGTTTGCTCTTCTCCACACTCGCATGTCGTGGATTCCACTTTGTAGCCCCATTTCTTGAGGTTGGCTCTGCATCTCATGATGCCAGAGCTCAGTCTGTTCAGCACCTTCCAAGTCTCCCAGTTTTCTGTGTGCCCAGGGGGGAGTCTCTCATTTGGTATCAGCCATTGATTGAGGTTCTGGGTTTGAGCCTGCCACTTTTGGACTCTCGCTTGCTGAGGTGTTCCAGCGAGTGTGTCTATAGATCTTAGAAAACTGTTTCTTGATTTAAGTCGTTGACGTGCTGGCTGATACCCAAACAAGTGATGAGCTGGAGATGTCTCCGCCTTTGTCCTTTCACTATTGGCTGCTAAAGTTAAACTGCTATTAATTCACTATTATAATTTCACTATTGGCTGCTAAAGTTAAACTGCTATTAATTGCAGTTAAAGTAGTGTCAAACTGCATTCATTCTACAGCTTAGGTACACCCTCAGTCCACCTGGCTTACTTTTGGGTAAACACGCATAAGGATTATAGTCTAAGACAGTAATTCTCATCCTTCCTAATGCTGTGACCCCTTAATATAGTTCTTCATGTTGTGCTGACCCCCAACAATTACATTGTTTTCGTTGCTACTTCATAACTGTAATTTTGCTACTGTTGAGAATCATAATGTAAGGCCACGGTAGTCCACGCTCTGGTTACATCCCGGGTTGATTACTGCAACGCGCTCTACGTGGGGTTGCCCTTGAAGACTGCCCGGAAGCTTCAGATGGTCCAGCGCTCGGCAGCCAGGTTGCTAACGGGAGCGGCACTCAGGGAGCACACCACTCCTCTGCTGAGCCAGCTTCACTGGCTGCCAATCCGCTACCGGGCACAATTCAAGGTGCTGGCTTTAGCCTATAAAGCCCTAAACGGTTCTGGCCCCACTTACCTCTCCGAACGCATCTCCACCTATGAACCGACTAGAACATTAAGATCGTCTGGGGAGACCCTGCTCTCGGTCCCGCCTGCGTCACAGGCGCGCTTGGCGGGGACGAGAGACAGGGCCTTCTCAGTGGTGGCCCCTCGGCTATGGAATGCCTTACCGGCAGACATCAGACAGGCACCTTCGTTGCTGGCGTTTCAGAGAAAGGTTAAGACCTGGCTTTATGAACAAGCGTTTGGTTAAGCAGTGCAACCAATCAAAGGAAGACGGTAAATGGAACATAGGAATGGCACAAGGATTATGAGAACGGATCTGATTTCACTGAGGCGTTATGTTTTGTTTTGTTGACTTGTCTTGTTTTGATTTGTTAATTGTTGTGGATTGATGTTGTTGATCCTGTTTGTTGCATTTGTTGCTTTTTAATTGCACTGACATTGTTTGATAATTTGTACCATGTAAACCGCATTGAGTCGCCTGTTTGGGCTGAAAAATGCGGTATAGAAATAAAGCAAATAAATAAAGCAAATAAATCTGGTATGCAGGATATTTGGACCAAACTTGGCACGGGTACTCAATATGCACAAATGTGAACACCGGTGGAGTTTGAGGAAAATAGAGTTTGACATTTGGGAGTCGTAGTTGCTGGGATTTATAGTTCACCTACAATCAAAGAGCATTCTGAACCCCACATACGATAGAATTGGGCCAAACTTCCCAAACAGAACTCCCATAACCACCAGAAAAAACTGTGTTTCCTGATTGTCTTTGGTGACCCCTCTGACACCCTCTTGCAACCCCCCCCCCCCCCCCGGGTCCCGACCCCCAGGTTGAGAAACACTGTTCTATAGCATAGGTACACCCTGAGTCTACCTGGGCTTACTTTTGGGTAAACATGCATAAGGATTATAGTCTAAGACAGTGGTTTTCATCCTTCCTAATGCTGTGACCCCTTAATATAGTTCTTCATGTTGGAGAGGAGATCATGTATCAATAAATGAGGGGAAGTCTTAGGGAGAAGGGAGCAAGCTGGTAACTGTCTTTCTGCCCAGTGGGGCTTAGTACTCAGTTGGATAAAAGGAGCAGTAAGGCAGCTTTCTGTGCCAAGATGTTCAGGATCCATTTGAAGTTTCCTTGCTCTCTTGACTAACCTCAGATTTTATTTTTCTCTTTGCACCTTTCACCCCTGCAGATTGTGTCAGTGTCCCAACATGCCCGAGTTGTATGGATAGCATCAATTCAGTGTGTGTCTTGCTTCCAGGCATGAAGAAATCAGGGAGGAAGGCTTTGTATTTGGACTCAGCTCTCTGGGAGTTGGCAGCTCCAGATAGGCCCCAGTTGCAAGAGCCCAATTCCGCAGTACAGTCAGCCTTCTACATTTTCTGTGAGTTAAGGGCACAGGATCCACACAAAAGTGAAAAACCACAAACATGATGCTATATTTTTTTAGCCAGGAGAACACCTTTTTAGGAATATCTAGTTTCTCCGGCATCACTCTATGGCAGCCATGGGCAAACCATATTTAATAATCTAGAGCTGAGTAGTAACCTTTCGTTGGTAGTCAGCCTCTCCCCTCCTGACATTCTTGTTGCCTCGGCACTATAAGAGGGTTTTGTGAGACCAGTTGCTCTCATTGCCACATGGCTTCAAGGCAATGGTATAATAATGGTGAGGCCGCAGAACATATTTTCGTTTTTGTGGACCACTGGTGGTCCACGGAAAGGACCTGAGGCTGTTTGGAATGGTGGGAAGCACTGCTGTGGGTAGACTGCTATTCCATCCCTGTTTCAACTGAAGGGACAATTTTGCTTCCCAAGAATGAGACCTTCTCTTGTTTCAGATGCTGTTGACGCTGCCAACTGAAGCACCCTAGACTGAGGATCCAGCGAGCTTGCACACGGAAGAAGCCATGCAGGAGAATTTAGAAACAGATACCATTTTAGGTATGTCCATATCTCACTCCTGTCTAAATTTTAGGCTGTAACTAAATTTCAAGTCTATCCAAATAGATAAAAACTGTCAGAGCATGGCTGATATTTAAGGGAAGAGTATTCCACTTAGTAGGGACTGCCATGGGTAAATGTTGAACAAGGTAGACTTCAGGACATGTGTTGCCTCATCTGGTGACTTCTCCAGATCAGAGGGCTCTATAGATGACAAGATGGTGTCCTAGTTAACCAGTCCGTATGATCTCTCAGAATGTAGGGACTACAAAGAAAGCCTTAAACTTCATGTTGGTATGTTCTATGTTGGTTGTGAATTATGTGTCTTTCCAGACGTTGTCGAACTACAACTTCCAAGGTTCTTACCATGAGCAGTGCTGGCTAAGGCCACTGGGAGTTGCAGTCCAACATCAGCGAGTGGGCTGTATGATTACTGCCTCTACTGTTTGTGGAAGAATGATATCCATAACATGTTTTGGACTCTAACTCCCATACTCCGCCAGCATGGCAAATGATTGTGCTGTTGTAGCCAGAAATACCTGAAGCTGGGGGAAAGTTGGATTAGGGTAGTGGTTCTCAACCTGTGGGTCCCCAGGTGTTTTGGCCTACAACTCCCAGAAATCCCAGCCAGTTTACCAGCTGTTAGGATTTCTGGTAGTTGATGGTCAAAACATCTGGGGATCCACAGGTTGAGAACCTCTGGATTAGGGCACCTGAGGAGGGAATCTGTACTATAAACCCAGATCTTTGTGATTGTGTGCCCACCTCAAAGGAGGAGTGACATCTAGTGGAGAGTGGTTTACAGCAAAAGAGGCTCTTCTCATAGTCTGATACCTTGGGTCCAGCCACTGTTGGCATAAAGACTCATTATAGAGAGACAGGCAGGCAAATGCTTAATAGAGATTCGTGATTTTTCCACTTCCCTGGCTTTGAGGAACCAGTAATTTTTCCAGGATTCTCTTTGTGTCTACTGGCCAACTGGAGTGGTTCTCAACCTTCAGTTCTCTGAATGTTTAATCCCTGAACTCCTAGAATCTTCTGGGAGCTGAAGTCCAAAACTAATCTCATATAAAAAATATTTAACAAAAAAAGAATGGAGGAACTTTCCCCACAAGTCGACTTCCCCCCAAGTTGAAGGTACCTTTTAGGGAAAAGCTACCCTAAAATAAAGCAGAGCATCCAAAAACAGTAGGCTGTAAGGAATTGTGGGAGTTGAAGTCCAAAACACCTGGAGGGCTGAAGTTTGCCCATGCCTGCTGTATATGTTAGGGAAAACTACCCAAAAATAAAGCAGAGCATCCAAAAAACAAACAGGATACAAAAGTTGAGCATCAGCTCATTAGCGAGCAAAGCATGAAGTGCTGTGTGATGTGGCTGTAAAGAATTTAGAGTTTAGGAGGCAAACATGCAGAGTCCAATCTAAAAGAAATCACAAAATGTTTGTTTAAAATAATAAAAATATTCAGGTTCTTTGGGTCACAGGGAGAGGCAGAAAATGTACTATTTAAATAGATAAATAAATGCATACTAGTTTCTTCCCTTATTCATTCTTTCTCTTTCCTTTGCTAGGTGATGGCGAGATGGCAGAACACTTGAAGGAGCAGGAGGAAGAAGAAGAGGAAGAAATGGAGGCTTTATATATCGAACCCCAAAGCTATCTTGGGAAAGCGGGCTTGCCATCAGCCATTGCAGCACCTCCTCTCCGCGGGAAGGGAGAACGTCCATATCCCTGCAGCGAGTGTGGAAAGGCCTTCAGTCAGTGGTCCAAGCTGGTGCGCCACAGGCGTATCCACACAGGAGAGCGCCCCAACACCTGCACTGATTGCGGCAAGTCTTTTACGCAGAGCTCCCACCTGGTCCAGCACCGGCGGACCCATACAGGCGAGAAACCCTATGTCTGTGGTGACTGTGGCAAGGCCTTCTCCTGGAGCTCTAACTTGGCTCAGCACCAGCGCACTCACACGGGGGAGAAGCCCTATGTCTGCCGGGAGTGCGGCAAAGCCTTCTCTCAGAGTACCAACCTCATCAAGCACCAGCGTAGCCACACTGGCGAGAAGCCCTACCGCTGTCCTGAGTGCCCCAAAAGCTTCTACCGCTCCTCGGACCTCATCCAGCACCAGATAACGCACACAGGTGAGCGCCCCTTCAAGTGCGATGAGTGTGGCAAGGGGTTCACCCAGAGTGCTAACTTGGTCAAGCACCAGAAGATCCATGCTGGAGAGAAGCCCTTCCGGTGCAATGACTGTGGCAAGACCTTCATCCAAAGCTCTGAGCTCATCCAGCATCAGCGCACCCACTCAGGAGAGAAACCCTACCAGTGCCAGGAGTGTGGCAAACGCTTTGGCCATGGGGCCACCCTAGTCAAGCACCAGCGGCTCCACATGGGGGTGGAGCCTTACCGCTGCGGTGATTGTGGCAAGACCTTTGGACTCAGCTCAGCCCTGGAGCGCCACCGGAGGTGCCACAGCGAGAGTCGGCCATACGCTTGCACTGAGTGTGGTCAAAGCTTCTCCTTGGCCTCCAACCTCACCCTCCATTCCCGCATCCATCGGGGCGAGAAGCCTTACCGATGCGCCGACTGTGGCAAGTGCTTTGGCATGAGCTCCACCCTCATCCGCCACCAGCGCATCCACACGGGCGAGAAGCCATATGCATGCCTTGACTGTGGCAAGGCCTTTGTCCGAAGCTCACACCTCACTCAGCACCGCCGGACGCACACTGGCGAGCGGCCATACCACTGTGAGGAGTGTGGCCGCCGCTTCTCCCAGAGCTCCAACCTCATTACCCACCAACGCATCCACATGGAGGAACGACCTCACGTCTGCCATGACTGTGGGCAGCGGTTTGCGCAGGAGGAGGAACTGAAGTGCCATCAGCAGGAGGAGAAGGGAAAGTGCACGATGGAGGGAGGAGACTCTCAAGAACTAACAGGCGACACATGTGGGAAGAGTGGCAAGGATGACCATGTGGTGGCACTTTGTCGAGAGGGCAGTGTGCGCTGTACTGTATGTGGACTGGACTGCAAAGATGCTGCTGAACTGGAGCAGCATCAGGAGAGCCATGCCTCCCATATATGTAACCTTTGTGGGAAGACCTTCCAAGACAGCGCAGGGTTAGTGCACCATCGAGAAAGTCATACATCTTATATCTGCACCGAATGCGGGAGAACCTTTACTGATGCACACACCTTGGTCTGCCATCAAGAGACACACGAATCATGGATTTGTGGCATATGTGGGCAGAACTGCAAGGATAGGTTGGCTTTGGTGCACCATGAGGAAACCCATTCCCTGCCCAACCGTGGGAGTTTAGTCAAAAGCAAGGTCCGTACACTGCACAACAAGAAAAAGGGGTGCTTCAAGGAGAATCCAAAGCTTATGCTTGACCAGAAATCTGTGGATCTTACACAAAGCAACTCCCAGGAAAGTGTTGCAGCTGGAGCATTCCTGGTGCAGCATCAGGAAACACAAGAAGCTTGGATTTGTCTGGAATGTGGAGAGGATTGCCAGGATAGGTTGGCACTGGTGGATCACTGCCGGAGCCATGGGAGATCCCACTCATGCAGTAAACGCACAGATCTGTGCCACCACGAACTCACCCGTTTGAAGGGAAAATTGTACAAATGCTTCGAGTGTGATCAGAGCTTTGGAAGCATCTTGGATTTTACTCAACACCAGGAAGAACACACTGGTAAGAAAGCACATCAGCGTGCCAAGCGTAGACAAGATCTTGTGGACACCACAACCCCTAAACTCCACCAAAACAGTCACAAAGGGGAGAAAGCAGATGAATGTCTTGAACCTGAAGACTCTTTGGACACTGACTCAGATTTTGTCCTGAGCCAGAAGAATCACACAAAGAGGTTAAGCCCAAGAATCTTGCCCAGTGATGAACCCTCCACTGAAAATTCAGTTCCTAGCTCTCGTCAGATCATCTCACTCGAAGGCCAGCCATTTCGGAGTCACTCAAGTTTCACTGCATGTCAAGGAATCCCCCCAGAAGACAAGGAGTCTTTGTGTGGACCTCACAATGACAGCTCCATTCTTACATCCCAACAGGAAGCTCATCAAGGGGACCAGCGAGAAGTCTCCCCTGTCACTCCCCCACCTAAAAGAACCTCTGCTCCGGTTTCCACTGAAATGGCTGCCCTCATCCAGCATCCCAGTCCCAAGCCCTACAAGTGTCACAACTGTGAGTGGAGCTTTGTAGATGCCGTCGGCTTGTCCCAACATCAAACTGACCACACGAAGGAACGGCTCCCAAAACGTCCTGAGTGTGGTAAAGACTTCCCAGAAAGGCTGGCTTTGATCCGCCACCAACACGCTGCAGAGAAAGCCAAGGCCAACCAGCCAGCTCTGCCGACAAAAAGCAGTCGCAACAAGGAGAGGGACCAGGGGAGTTCTCTGGAATTTGGGGAGAGTTTCACAGAGATCTCAGCCATCCTTTTGCAGAGGGGGGATCATGCCACCAAAAGGGGCAGTCGGCATCAGCTGAAGAAGCATGGGGCATGCTCAGGAGATGCGCTGGAGCCCTACTTCCAACTTGGTTTGGGCAAAAATTCCAGCACGGGAGGCGGGTTGGCCCAGCGCCATGCACAGCAGGACAAAGGGAAATACTTTGCATTTTCGGAACCTACGAAGATCTCTAGGAATAGCTCAATATTGTTACAGCATCTCCAAAACCACACAGCAGAGAAACAGTGACACCCAGAAAATGTGGGATATGTTGCCCACGACTCTGTCTTTCCCCGCTGCTCAGGGTGTGTTAAGTCCGGGGACAGATCAATGGAGCTTTTAGGCCTGCTAAGTCTGGAGAGGTAGGGGAGATATAAGCAGACATTATTATTAGATTGGGGAGTGCAGATTAACAGAATGAAGCAGAATGTGTAGCAAATGGTGCAGAATGAGAAACCCTTTCTCTCTTTGCAAGCAAAATATAATGTATGTCCCTCTGTCCGGACATTTTTTTTTAATTTCTTCCCACATTCTCTTTCTCTCTGGGCCCAAAACATACCTTAGGGCAGTGTTTCTCAACCTTCCTAATGCTGCTGACCCCCAACCATAACATTATTTTTGTTGTTTTTTCATAACTGTAATTTTGCTATTGTTATGAATGGTAATGTAAATATCTGATATGCAGGATGTATTTTCATTCACTGGAACAAATTTGGCACAAACACGCGATACGCCCAAATTTGAATACTGGTGGGGTTCGCGGGGGATTGATTTTGTCATTTGGGAGTTGTAGTTGCTGGGATTTATAGTTCACCTACATTCTGAACTCCACCAACGATGGAATTGAACCAAACTTGGCACACAGAACTCCCGTGACCAACAGAAAATACTGGAAGGGTTTGGTGAGCGTTGACATTGAGTTTTGGAGTCGTAGTTCAGCTACATCCAGAGAGCACGGTGGACTCAAACAATGATAGATCTGGACCAAAGTTGGCACAAATACTCAATATGCCCAAATGTGAACACTGGTGGAGTTTGGGGAAAATAGACCGTGATATTTGGGAGTTGTAGTTGCTGGGATTTATAGTTCACCTACAATCAAAGAGCATTCTGAACCCCACCAATGATAGAATTGGGCTAAACGTCCCAATTTGAAGGGACTCACTGGCACGAGCCTCCCTCCAACCTTGCACACTCTCCCTCGCCCTCATATGCATACCATGCTGCCATGTGCTGAGCCCACCTGCTCTCCCCTCCACACTTGGAGTCTCAGAAACAGCCCTCACCTTGGCTGAGAGGCCAGCCAATCACAGCGGAGGAGGGCTTTTGGTGGGAGGTTTCCAAAAAGGAAGAGAAGGACAGGCGGAGAGATCTTCAGCCTTCTCTGCCAAAGGGGTTCCTAAAACCATCAGAAATATATGTTTTCTGATGGTCTTTGGTGACCCCTCTGAAACCCCCTCACGACCCCTCCAGGGGTCCCGACTCCCAAGTTGAGAAACACTGCCTTAGGATATTATGTGAATCTCTGCATTGTAAAATGAGGAGGAGGTTTACTTGTACAGGATACGATTCATATAACATTGAGGTGCGCTAGTGTTCTTGTATTTGAAAAGACATACGAGAAGAAGGAGAAGTTTTCCAAATACATCTCCCTGCAGTCATTGCATGTTAGAGCATTTTCCATGAACAATATTCCACTGTGGGCATTTTTAGAAGGATGAAATGGCTGCTTTTGCCACTTTTCTGTGTCTGGGAGATAGAAAATGAATGTGAATGGATAGATCTATACTCAAATTTATTTTTGACCTCTCCTCTCATACTCTTTTTTTCATTGGTCCTAATTAGATTCTTTAAAAACATATTCCCTATCCTAGTACAGGTTGAGCAGCCCTTATACGGAAATCTAAAATGCTCCAAAATCCAAAACTTTTTGCCGCTAGCCATCTGTTGCAGTCTTTGAGTGGCAGTTCCCTCTTGTTGGTACACAAAGTAGAAGCAGGTGACTGCTGGGCTTTCCAGACATTTCTTATACAGCATTATTGTATTTTTCCCCTTGAATATAAAAAGTAAAGGTCAAGATTTCCCTTGACATTAAGTCTAGTTAAGTGCAACTCGGGGGGTGGGGGGTGGTGGAGGTGGTGCTCATCTCCATTTATAAGCCGAAGAGCCGGTGTTGTCCATAGACACCTCCAAGGCCATGTGGCCAGCATGTCTGCATGGAGCACCGTTACCTTCGTGCAGAAGCGGTACCTATTGATCTACTCACATTTGCATATTTTTGAACTGCTAGGTTGGCAGAAGTTGGGGCTAACAGTGAGAGCTCATCCCGTTCCCCAGATTTGAACCACCAACCTTTCAGTCAGCAGCTCAGCTGACTGTGCCAATGGGGGTCCCCCTTGAATATAAGGTCCCTCAGACCTTCTATCCCTCTCTAGCCTTGTGTCTCATACATGACACTAGTAGCAAATGAATGAGACTGGGGCTGGAGAGAGACCTAAGGATCTGTGAAATTATGTTTTTGGTTGTGGGCACCATGGGGTGCCGTTTTGTTAGCCGCCCTGAGTCCCTCTGCAGAGGTCGAAATAGGATGTGATACAAATGTCCGAAACAAACAAACAAACAAATAAATAAATAAATAGCGCTGCGCACTTCACTCGGATTCCCACCATTTAACAGATATTCCAAATTTTGAAAAGAAAAAAAAAAAAAACAACCTTCTGGTCCCAAGGATTTCAAGTAAGGGATACTCAGCCTGTACAGTTTTATCTTAAAGAGCCATTCATTGCCAACATCTACCTCACTTCTCCAAACTGGGTCATGTCAGGCACTTTTGACACAAAAAGTGTAGTAGAGATGATAGGTAATAATTCTGGCAGAAAGCAACACAGTCTGCTTCCCAGTGGAACTTCATGGCATAGTCTTAGTCATAGATTTTTAATTTTTCACACACAAAAATTCTACATCTTAAAAATTATTTTTGTAGTTGTGAATCTTTCTCCAACCCCAACCTCCAATTTGACTTGGGGAAAAAAAAAGGATATCTGTGTTACTGGTCCAGCTTAGAAGTCAAACTTCTTCTCAGTGTTGGTATCTACCTCATTCACTTTGTCTTATTGCTTTTCTGTTGTGAGAAACACATACACAAATACATACACATGTAATAAATTATTATAGGTTGAGTATCCCTTATCCAAAATGCTTGGAATTAGAAGTGCTTCATATTTTGGTTTCCCCATTCCCCCCGATTTTGGAACACTTGCATATACACAACATGATATCTTCTAGATGGCATTCATGTCTAAATACAAAATTCATTGACTTTTAATTTATATCTTATGTGACCTGATGAAGAGCAGATCACAAGAGACTGTATGTTTAGACTGTAGAAGAGAAGGTTAAGAAGAGACATTATGGCCATGTTTAAATATTTGAAAGGATGTCACAAGGAAGAGAGATCAGGCTTGTTTTCTGCTGCCCTGAGGCTAGGACTTGGAGCAATGGGTTCAAATTCCAGGAAAGGAGACTCCACCTGAACATTAAGGAGAATTTTCTGACCATAAGAGCTGTTCAACAGTGGAACTCATTGCCTCAGAGTCTAGTGAAAGCTCCTTCCTTGTGGGCTTTTAAACACTGGATGGCCACATATCAGAGGTGGCTTTGATTGTGCTTTTCCTGCATGGGAGGGTGTTGGACTACGAGGGTTGAGTGAAAAGTAATGCCTCCACCTTCATTACTTGGGTTTGGATGGGAATATTTTAATAAATCAAATGCAGAAATAATCCTTTAACTACCACTATTCACTGTTCCACATGATCACCAGATAATTGGATACATTTCTGTCAACAACGAACAAGTTTTCTGAAGCCGTCAAGGAAGAAGCCAACACTCTGTTTCCACAACCCATCGTTCACAGATCTTCCGATAGCCAAGCAAAACAAGAATGTGACCCAAACGTTCTTGTGAAATGCCAATTATGCTTGAAATTTCTCTCTAAGTGATACGACGATCGTCCTGAATCAATCTGTCAACCTTTTGCTTGTGAAACTTGGTGGTTGTTGTCACAGGACGTCCAACTCTTTATCACGCAAGTCAGATATTCCCACCTCAACATATTTAAACTTACTCAGCCAACAACACACAGTACTCACATCAACACAATCACCATAAACAACTTGCATTCACTGATAAATCTCCTTTGGGGTGATACCTTCTGCTGTCAAGAATTCAATGACTGCATGTTGCTCAAGTCGCATTGACCGACTGTCTGTGCAGGGTTCCATACTTTGCACTTTAACAACACAACCATTCAATGCTAAGGCTTCCTGCTCAAATGGAACTGTAGAGGAGAGTCTACTGAACAAGCCAGTACCTGCCACATACCAGTACTACCATCTGTTGAGGAATTACGAAAGTGGAGGCATTACTTTTCATTCAACCCTCATACCTGGCCAGGAGAGATCATCAGCATGGCAGTACACCTTATAGCCCTCGCATGGGCAAACTTTGGCCCTCTGGGTGCTTTGGACTTCAACTCTCACAATTCCTAACAGGAATTATGGGAATTGAAGTCCAAAACACCTGGAGGGCTGAAGTTTGCCCATGCCTGTTATAGCCTGAAGGCAATGTTATACACAATATACACAATATATAAGATCTGTACAACAAAGTTTGGGCACATAAATCCATCAGAAAGCAAAGGTGCCTCTGTCCCAGCAACCCACATGAACGATTTTCGGGAGTATTTTGGATAAAGGATATTCAACCTGTACTACATTTTTATCTTCTTTTTCTCTGTTCATCCTTCCTCTCAACCTGCTTACATTAATATTATTATTTTCAGGGCTAGGTTTCTGCTTTTTTTTTTTTGCTTTTAACAGTGTGATCCTATGCATCTTTACTCAGAAGTCAGCCCAATTATGTTTGGAAGGGATTACGTAGCATTGCTGCCTTAACCGCTCATCTTTGGTAACTCAGGGCTAGCCTTTTATTTCCTTGGTGGGTCCCCATCCGACCTTCTGCAAGAAGAACAAAAATCCTGTAGAATCCAAAAGATTGCTGTGTAGGATCTCTCCATATATGTGTATCTGTGTTTTTCCCTCCCAGGGGTCACATGTATAGTGGTAGCAAAAAAATAATCATCATCATTACCTCGGATCATGTCTGCTTGATGGATTGAATGAGATGGTTTGATTCTGCGTTTCCCTTTGTAATTCTAGGAATGTATACAAACTGAGACTAATAAGAACTCAGAACTGGTTTATGCAAACCCTTTTGTGTTGTGTCGTTTTCTTTTCAATCATCACCTGAATGTGAAAGCTCTTCTTATTTATTTATTTATTTATTTATTTATTTCAGATATTTGTACCCCACCCTTCTCAACCCCCCCCCCCCCCAAGTTGGCAACGATTCAATGCCTCCATGTACACATAATAAAATACATAGTTTGTTTTTTGTCGTGTCAGGAGAGACTTGAGAAACTGCAAGTCGCTTCTGGTGTGAGAGAATTGGCCGTCTGCAAGGACGTTGCCCAGGGGACGCCCGGATGATTTGATGTTTTATCATCCTTGTGGGAGGCTTCTCTCATGTCCCCGCATGAGGAGCTGGAACTGGTAGAGGGAGCTCGTCCGCCTCTCCCCGGATTCGAACCTGTGACCTGTTGGTCTTCAGTCCTGCCGGCACGGGGTTTAACCCACTGCGCCACTGGGGGTTCCTTAAAATACATAGTAAAAACCAATAATTACATCCCGTATATTTATTTATTTATTTATTTATTTATTTAGAGTTTTTATAACCCGGTCTTCACGACCTCCGAGGAGGGACTCAGGACGGCTAACAACATCAGATGCAATACAATAGGAAAAGCATTATAAATCAATATAAAATACATTAAAATACAATTCATACAAGTTACAGCAAAAATCAGTTCGTCAGAATGAATCACAAATTCATTGCCATCCGCCAGAAAAGTCAGCAGTTATTGACTCAGTCATCATTCTGCAAATGCAGTATCCCAAAGCCATGTTTTTACCAGCTTTCTAAACGTCAGGGGGGGAGAGGCAGATCTAATCTCCATCGGGAGGGAGTTCCAAAGCCGAAGGGCCACCACCGAAAAGGCCCTGTCCCTCGTCCCCACCAAACGCGATTGCGAAGGCGGTGGGACCGAGAGCAGGGCCCCTCCAGAAGATCTTAACAACCTTGATGGTTCATAGGGGAGAATCCGTTAGGAAAGGTAAATAGGGCCAGAGCCGTTTAGGGATTTATAGGTCAACACCAGCACATTGAATTGTGCTCGGAAGCTGATTGGCAGCCAGTGGAGCTGGCGCAACAGAGGAGTAGTATGCTCCCTGTACCCCGCTCCCGTTAGTAATCTGGCTGCCGCTTGTTGTACTAGTTGTAGTATAGAGACAACCCCACGTAGAGAGCATTGCAGTAGTCTATATGGGATGTAACCAGAGCATGTACCACCGTGGCCAAGTCAAACTTCCCAAGGTATGGGCGGAGCTGGCGCAGCTGGCGCATAAGTTTTTATAGACTATTTCAACACTCTACATGAGGTTACCTATGAAGACTGCCCAGAATTGCAACTAGTCCAACGCTTGGCAGCCGAGCTACCAACAGGTACAGGGAGCGCACAACTCTGTTGTGCCAGCTCCACTGGCTGCCAATTATCTTCTGAGCACAATTCAAAGTGCTGTTTTTAACCTGCAAAACCCTGTACGGTTCTGTCCCAGTTTACCTATCCAAACGTATGAACTATCAAGGCTGTTAAGATCTTCTCGTTTGGTGGGGACGAGAGACAGGGCCTTTTCTGTGGTGGCACCCTAGCTATGGGACTCCCAATTGAGATCAGATCTGCCCCCTCCCTCCTGACCTTCAGGAAGCTAGTGAAATCCTGGCTATGGAACGAGGCATTCCCAGAATGAATGCGGAGGCTGGCAATTGACTAAAGTTATCGACCACATATGCAGACTGAGTGGGACATGATTTTATCTTGACGAACTGGCTTTTATGTATTTTAGTCTATATGTATTTTAATTTATTGTTGATGTACGATGTTTTAGATTGTATTGTTAGCATTGAATCCTTGCTGTTAGCCGGTCTGAGTCCCTCTATGGAGGTAGAGAAGATCGGGATACAAAAGTTTTAAATAAATACTACCAATTGAGTCGCCAATTGGCTGAGAAAGGCGGTATACAAATACAGTAAATAAATAATAAATACATACATACAGTTAAAACATTAATTGTCAATAAAGACAATTCAATTAAAAATATGCTTAAATATAACAGCCTTGTGGCCTTATCTGTCTCTAGCATGGAGCCATGGCAGCTAAAGTGGTGTCAAACTGCATTAATTCTACAGTGTAGATACACTGATGTAGATGCAAGATGGTGAGATTGATATAAGTTAAGGATATTTCAGGCTCTCAATGGCTAGGCTGAAAGCAAAGTGGCTTTGAACCTTCTACAGAAACGCTTTGCTGACATTCCATAGCTGCTGTGTATCTACACTGCATAATTAATGCGGTTTGACACCACTTTCATGGCTCAATGCTATGGAATCCTGGGAGTAGCAGCTTTACAAGATCTCGAGAGCCTGCTGCTCTGACAAAGAATGCTGGTGCCTCCTAAAACTACAAATCCTATGATTCTATGAACCATGGCAGTTAAAACGGTACCAAACTGCATTAATTCTACAGTGTAGATGCACTGATGTAGATGCAAGATGGTGGAACTGGTATAAATTAGGGTTATTTCAGGTTCTCTATGGCTAGGCTGAAAGCAAAGTGGTTTTGAACCTTTTACAGAAGCACTTTGCTGACATTCCATAGCTGCTGTGTATCTACACTGCATAATTAATGCGGTTTGACACCACTTCCATGGCTCAGCGCTATGGAATCCTGGGCGTAGCAGCTTTTCAAGATCTCGAGAGCCTGCTGCTCTGACAAAGAATGCTGGTGCCTCCTAAAACTACAAATCCCATGATTCTATGAACCATAGCAGTTAAAGCGGTATCAAACTGCATTAATTCTACATTGTAGATGCACGGATGTAGATGCAAGATGGTGGGACTGGTATAAATTAGGGTTATTTCAGGTTCTCTATGGCTAGGCTGAAAGCAAGGTGGTTTTGAACCTTTTACAGAAGCACTTCGCTGACATTCCATACTTACTTACTTACTTAGGCTATCTCTCGTTGGACGAGTAAGATGGTCTTCCATTATGGGTTTCCTTGTGGGTCCGTATGTGGCTGTGGAGCCCTATTCTTGCTCTGCACCTTCTTCCGCAGTGAGGGCATTGGTTTCCAGGAGGAAGTTGGTCCCAGTCGGGGTTGGCTTGACGCGCCTTCCTCCTGGCACGTTTCTCTCTTTCACCCTCCACTCGTGCCTCCTCGAATTCTGCAGCACTGCTGGTCACAGCTGACTTCCAGCTGGAGAGCTCAAGGGCCAGGGCTTCCCAGTTCTCAGTGTCTATGCCAGAGTTTTTAAGCTTGGCTTTGAGGCCATCTTTAAATCTCTTTTCCTGTCCACCAACATTCAGTTTTCCGTTCTTAAGTTCGGAGTAGAGCAACTGCTTTGGGAGACGGTGGTCAGGCATCCGGACAACATGGCGGGCTCAGCGGAGTTGATGTTGGAGGACCATCGCTTCACTGCTGGCGGTTTTTGCTTCTTCCAGCGCACTGACGTTTGTCTGCCTGTCTTCCCAAGAGATTTGCAGGATTTTCTGGAGGCAGCGCTGATGGAATTGTTCCAGGAGTTGCATATGACGTCTGTAGACAGTCCACGTCTCACAGACATATAGCAGGGTCGGGAGGACAATAGCTTTATAGACAAGCACCTTGGTATCCCTACGGATGTCCCGGTCCTCAAACACTCTCTGCTTCATTCGGGAAAATGCTGCACTTGCAGAGCTCAGGTGGTGTTGTATTTCAGCGTCGATGTTGACTTTGGTGGAGAGGTGGCCTCCAACGTAGCGGAAATGGTCAACATTTTCTAATGCCACACCATTAAGCTGTATCTCTGGCATATGACATTCCATAGCTGCTGTGCATCTACACTGCATAATTAATACGGTTTGACACCACTTTCATGGCTCAGTGCTGTGGAATCCTGGGAGTAGCAGCTTTACAGGATCTTGAGAGCCTGTTGCTCTGACAAAGAATGCCGGTGCCTCCTAAAACTACAAATCCTATGATTCTATGAACCATGGCAGTTAAAGCGGTATCAAACTGCATTAATTCTACATTGTAGATGCACGGATGTAGATGCAAGATGGTGGGACTGGTATAAATTAGGGTTATTTCAGATTCTCTATGGCTAGGCTGAAAGCAAAGTGGGTTTGATTCTTTCCATGGCTGCTGTGCATCTACACTGCAGAATCAATGCGGTTTGACACCACTTTCATGGCTCAGTGCTATGGAATCCTGGGAGTAGCAGCTTTACAGGATCTTGAGAGCCTGCTGCTCTGCCAAAGAATGTTGGTGCCTCCTAAAACTACAAATCCTATGATTCTATGAACCATGGCAGTTAAAGCGGTACCAAACTGCATTAATTCTACAGTGTAGATGCAACTAGGTTAAGAGAAAACCGCAATGGAGAGACATATATGATTTTTTTTAAAAAAAATGTTTCTTTAAGGGGAAAACTACACCTCCCAGAATGCTCCTTGCCACTCCATTTCCCAGATTCGGACGCAAAGGAAGCTGTCTCCAAAGAGGCGGTTGCTTTCCCCTTCTGCCTAGCTTTGCAAGGTGCTGTTCATGCAAGAGCTGTAACTGCAGATTTCATATTTCTTTGTGCTATTATGCAATTTCCCCATTTTGGGTGGAAGATGGGATGGCTCAGGAACGCCTCGGGTAAGTGGTAACGTGAGAACCCACCAAATGCGTGTCAGGGTTGATTCGGAGGGGGTTCAATGAACGCCTTTCCCCTTTATTTGCAATTGCAGGATTGTGAGTGCATGTGTTTCAATCTGCAGACAGATTTGAATTGAGATTTAACAAATTGCAAAAGGGCATTAAGGGGAATGGAAGGCATTCAAATCACCCTAATGCTAGAAACTGGTATTTTAGGGACTCAAAGGACATGACTTTCTTATTTTCCCCACCCAGTTTGCTTTGGAAACCTCTTTGCAATGGCTGCCTCAAATGTATTAACAAAAATGGGCTGGATTTATTTTGGGCCTGTGATGCAACCTATTTTGAATCCAATGTCAGTGCCTCCTGCCAGTCTTTTCAAGGAGGCTGGGCTCTGGGGATGCTGTGCATCTGCACTCTGGAATTAATGCAGTTTGATGCCACTTGAACTCCATTGGCTCATTGCTGTGGAATCCTGGGAGTTGGAATTATGAGAGGCATCCTTCTTGGGTAGAGAAGGCAAAAGTCTTTAGGAAACTGACAACTTCCTGAATTCAATAGCATTGTATCAATGACGTGAATGTGGTGTTAAACTGCATTAATTCCACAGTGCAGATGCATCCAAAAGGAAAAAGGACATTTGGTTCCGCTGGCTGTTCACGTTACATAAATAATAGTACCGTGATTCCCCTGCATCTCATGGTATATTCTGAGTACCTTCTGGGAGAGAGGGTAGGCTAGAAATATATTATTATTATTATTATTATTATTATTATTATTATTATTTGAAAGACATCAAGGTGAGTTCACAGCAGACACTCTGCTGGCTGTTGTATTGGATCACATGTCGGACACTTCCCAAGTGTCTAGGACTGTGTAATGTATCGGCGAATAATGCGTGCAGATCCCAGTAAGGTGGCCTTCTGCAGCTGGCAGATGGTAATCTTGTCAGTGCCAATTGTGTTTAAGTGCAGGCCAAGGTCTTTAGGCACTGCACCCAGTATGCCGATCGCCACTGGAACCACCTTGACTGGCTTGTGCCAGAGTCTTTGCAGTTGGATCTTTAAATCCTCATATCATGTCAGCTTTTCCAGTTGTTTCTCTTCAATACTGCTGTCACCTGGGATTGCAACATCAACAATCCATACTTTGTTTTTTAACACGATCGTGAAGTCAGGAGTATTGTGCTCCAAAATTCTGTGTGTCTGAATTTGGAAGTCCCAGAGGAGTTTGACGTTTTTATTCTCTGTAACTTTTTCCGGCTTGTGATCCCACCAGTTATTTGTTGCAGGCAGGTGGTATTTGTGGCATTTTATTTATTTATTTATTTATTTATTTATTTGAAACACAACAAGATTAGTCCACAGCAAACAAGATCACTCTTCTGGCTGTTGCATTGGATCACATGTCTGACACTTCCCAGGCGTCTAGGACTGTGTGATGTATCGGCGAGTAATGCGTGCAGATCCAAGTAGGATGGCCATTTGCAATTGACAGATGGTAATTTTGTCAGTGTAGATTATTTTTAAGTTCAGACCAAGGTCTTTAGGCACTGCACCCAGTGTGCCGATCACCACTGGGACTACCTTTACTGGCTTGTGCCAGAGTCTTTAAATCCTCATATCTTTTTCTAGTTGCTTCTTGTCAATCCTGTTGTCGCCTGGGATTGCAATATCGACGATCCATGCTTCCCCCCCCCCCCATTATTATTATTATTATTATTATTATTATTATTATTATTATTGGGTTGTAGGTTTTTCAGGCTATGTGGCCATATTCTAGAAGCATTCTCTAGAATGAGAGGTGTGTGGATGCGCATTGTCATGAAGGAGACACTCCCGCTGTCAGTATCCCCTGACATTTGTTTTGGATGCCTTCTTGAAGTTTTTTCATGGTCTCAAAATATATTCCATGCTGTCTTGATATTACACCTTCTCCATAAACTGAAACAATTTCACGATGAATCTCAGCAGAATTCATGCCCATAGCATTTAGGTAGTGTATTACAGCATGAATTTCGCACTTGGAGGGAAACAGAATGAGGATGCTCATCTCTAACCTTCACCACACCACCAGTTGTTGAGCTACTGACGACTGGCACTGCTCGTTCATTCCTCTGGCTTCCCACTACACGGCAGTGATAACAACTTTCCCCGAGAAAATTCCCTGTGAGAACTACGTGCCTTGTAACCTTACTTTCCAGATAACCCTCATAATATTTCAAATGATTTTGAAATAGTTGTCTACAGTTTGTTTATCTTAATTGTGGATTCACCATAGGTGTGTTTTTCCTCTTTCTCTCCATTTCCTTCCCCACCCTTGCAGAGGAAACTGAGATCCTGAAGAAGAATGAAGATGGCAATCTCTGGTGAGAAATAGATCGCTCTCTGCGGAGTTTGCAAGGGGTGTGCTCTCCTTCTATGGAGAAGTCCTGTTTATCCGGATCATCCCTTTCCAAGGAGCTGAGACAGATGAAAAGCCAGACAATGTCTGAGAGCTCACAGTGGTTGAAAGGATGCCTACAACCAGAGTCAGAAGACCCTGAATGGGACGAGGCCTCTGACAGTAGTTCAGTCGTCTTTATCGAGGAGAAGGGAGACGTTGGATGTGTGACTGATTTCATGGATGTCAGACATATCTCTGGCCTGATGGAGGCTGAAGTAGAGAAAAGATCCTTGGCGGAAGAAACAGAGGTTTTTCTTTATCCAGAGAGTGGTCAACCAAGGGTTGAGCTTTCATCAGAAGGATCCGAGGAAATCACTTACCAAAGAAAACATTGCAACAAAGCTGAAATGATATGTCCGGAGGCAGCTTGGCTAAGCCAAGATTCTGAAGAGAAGGAACCTAGAGACTTTGACTATGATGGTGGATCGCTGCTTGGAGTTGAATCTGAGATGACTCTTGATCCAGAAGGATCCAGTGGAGACGAATTGGAAGAGGTCTCATATTGGGGAGGAGCTGGCATGGATGAAGCAGACATTGGGGGAGATTCTGAGTTAGTTGTTTATCAGAATGGTTCTCCTCTAAGGGCAATATCTAGTGGGGATGAATCAGAAGAAATCCACTCTCATCCGGGTGCTTTTTCCAGGAATGGATCCAATAAGAAAGCAATGAGTACGTGGGCTGTCCCTGTACAGGAACTAGTAGCTGAGCGACGACCGCCCAAGCCACGACATATCTGCAGCGAGTGTGGGCGTAGCTTGGCCAGCCACTCAGCCCTTGTCCGCCATTGTCTTATCCACACTGGAGAACTTCCTTACGAATGCCCAGAGTGTGGGCGCCGCTTCCGACAGTCCTCCGCCCTTGTCCGCCATATTAGGGCTCATCGGGGTGAGCGTCCATACGTTTGTGGTGAATGTGGGAAAGCGTTTGGGGTCAGATCGGCTCTGGTTCGCCATCAGCGAGCACTACACACAAGTGAGAGGCCCTATGTCTGTGCTGAGTGTGGGAAGGCTTACGCGGACCTTTCCATCTTGACAAAACACCAGTTGATTCACATCAATGGGCGTCCCTTTTCTTGTCCCGAATGCGGCCAATCATTTGGGCATCGCACCACCTTGACCCAGCACCGACGCATCCACACCGAGGAGCGACCGTATCGTTGTATGGAATGTGGGCAGACTTTCCGGCAAAACTCAGCCCTAGCCAACCACCGCCAAGTCCATTCCGGCAAACGTCCCTTTTCTTGTCAGTATTGTGGCAAAGCCTTTGCAGGAAGACCTACTCTAGTCCAACATTTGCGCACCCACACGGGGGAAAAGCCATACACTTGCCAGGAGTGCGGCCGCCAGTTCAGCACCAGCTCCAACCTCCTGCAGCACCGGAGAAACCACCTGGGTGAACGTCCTTTTGCCTGCTCCTTGTGTGGCCGGCAGTTTGCTCGACGGCCAGACTTGGCTCGGCACTATGTCACACATGCTGAAGGGAGCATCAGGCCTCATCGGTGTGGGGACTGTGGACGGCGCTTTATGGAGCTGGTGGACTTGGAGCAACATCAAGCCACCCATCGTGGAGAGCGTCCCTATGTCTGCAGCTACTGTGGGAAATCCTTTACAGAGGCTGCAACTCTGGCCCGCCACCGACGGTCACACCTTTCCGCTGCTGAACAGACCTACAAATGTGACGATTGTGGGCTGACCTTTGGGCAGAGCTCTGACCTCTTGGCCCATGGACGGATACATAGCGGGGAGAGGCCTTTCGCTTGTGCGGACTGCGGCAAAGCCTTTGGCCGAAGCTCGAATCTGTCTCGCCACCGGCGGGTTCACACCCACGAGCGCCCCTATGTCTGTGGAGACTGTGGGAAGAGCTACACCCAAAGCACCCACCTCATGGAGCACCAGAGGCAGCACACGGGTGAACGGCCCTATGAATGTGGGAACTGTGGACGCTCCTTTGGTAAGAAGGGGCACCTGGACTCCCACCAGCGTGTTCACCGCCTGTTGCCAGGATCTCCAGAGAGGAATGATGAGTCCCTTGTGGAATGTGATGATTCTGGCAGTCCACAGGATGTTTAAAAGCATTTAAGGTGGCATGAGTTTTGGGTTGGGAAGTGGGTTAAGGGTTTAGGGAAGACTTAGCCCTAAAACTCTTCTAAATGCCGCAGTTCTGCTCGTCTCTAGGATAGAGTTCCTTTCCATGAGAGACTACACAGAGCTTCACTGTTGTTCACATGTCTTGACAACTGAGAAGAAGGTATTCCTGGAAAGATGATTATTTGTGAATTCCTGTAACAATAGAAATGTTCTTGACTGGCTATCGGTGCTTCTAAACTGCTCAGTGTGAAACAGCTGGATAGGTTGTTGGGCACAAGAGAAAACCCAAGATATGTGCTAAATTCCTAGTACACAGTCTCTCTCTCATGCCATTCCTGCAAAGTTGGGATTGAAACAAAGCTCATGGTAGATCTTATAAGTGACCCTAACCATTAGATTCCACTTCCCTTCCAGAATGGGGAAACACAGTCTCTTAGACTTTGCCCCTTTGCTTCTATTCTGATTCCTTCAGATCCAAATGAAACTGAAAAAGCAGCAGTCCAAGTCTTCCATCATGTAAATGTTTTGTCCCCTGTCTCCCATCTCAAAAAGGTTGGGTCTCAGTAGCTAAAACTCAAGTGCTGGCCTGCAAGGTTGAGCCAGGTCTCTCCAGAGAAAGCAGCGTTATTATTGGGCCTGTCTCAAGAACCCCTCCTCTACCTCACCACCCTTTGACCTGCTAGGTTTTGCTTTAATTCTGCAGATTTGTTTGCTTTAATTCTAATAAGAGAAAAGAATATCCTTGTTATATATTCAATATGAGTGTGATGTTTGGTTTCTCTGTCTGTGTAAAAGTGTGATTTTTAAGTTCCTATTCAAATAGACAGTGAAAATACATATGAAAAGAACACTTTCTTGGGATTGTGTTTTTAAACCTCTGGGAAGATTAAACATATACATAAAAGAGGCTTCCAGTCCAAGGATTTCTAGGGAAGGGAATGTAGGGAAGCACAAGGAGAGACAGCTTATGTCAATTTTTGCATTGGAATAGCCTTATCCACTATATCTAAGGAACAGGTGAGTTTAGGAGACACAGGACAAATGAGATGGCACATAGAATCTGGACTTTCAACAGCGAGAAAGCCTGTATTCAGGAGGAGGAGATGGTACGTCGCCACTACAATCAGGCCCATTATCTGGAGCAGTTGCTTCACCATGCCTAATACTGATTGAGTTTCCCTTATCCAAAAGAATCGGACCCTGAAATGTTTTGGAATTCGGATTTTCCACGATTTTGGAATATCTGTATTTACTGCTTTGAGTCTTGGAAGCTGCTTTAGATCTTGTTGGTAAGATTAAGAGGGGAAAGCAGGATGATAATGATGATAATAATAATAATAATAATAATAATAATAATAATTATTATTATTTAAAGATCGAACTGCAAAGACTCTGGTACAAGCCAGTAAAGGTGGTCCAAGTGGTGATTGGCACACTGGGTGCAGTGCCTGAAGACCTTGGCCTGCACTTAAACACAATCGGCACCGACAAAATTACTATCTGTCAGCTGCAAAAGGCCACCCTGTTCAGATCTGCACACATTATTCACCGATACATCACACAGTCCTAGACACTTGGGAAGTGTTGAACATGTGATCAAATACAAAAGCCACCATAGTGATTTTGTTTGCTGTGTACTAATCTTGTTATGGATCAAATAAATAATAATAAGACACAGATACTATCCCAACTGACAAAGAGTTTTTTTCTCCCACCCTGGACATTCCGCAGATATATAAACCAATTTTCCTAGTTTCCAACAGACCTCACAAACTCTGAGGATGCCTGCCTAGCTGCAGGCGAAATGTCAGGAGAGAATGCTTCTAGGACATGGCCATACAGCCCAAAAACCCTACAACAACCCAATAATGATGATGATGATATTAATAATAATAATGTACATAATGAGATATCTTAGAAATGGGATCTAAGTCTAAAGATGGAAGTTCATTAATCTTTTATAGACACTTTATACACACCTGAAGGAAATTACATGCACAACATTTGGAATAATTTTGTGCATGAAACTAGGTCTGTGTACATTATACCATCGGAAAGCAAAGATGTCACTATCTCTGCCACAATTTGTTTTTGGGATATTTCTGATTTTGGATACATGTTGCTCAACCTGTAATAGGGCTGGCCTGGGTTGCAATACATCACATCCAGATGCTGAACTGGAAATATTCTTCGTCATTGGCTATGCTGTTAGGGTGGATGGGAGTTGCAGTCCAATAACATCTGCAAGACTTTGGTCTTCCCTACTTTAAGGTGTCATATACCTGTAGGTCTGAGGTATGATGCTTCAGACTTGGTTTAATAAAGAGAATGACATATTATGGAAGTAATATTACCCCCTCTGGTGTTGTATATTACATTATCAGCCATGTACCTGATGTGCTCAGTATTCTACTGTTGTAGTGATAATATATCCTTTTGGAAATAAGTTACATTTTGAGTGTGAAGAACCATTTCTTTTAAGCATTTAATAAACTCAATAGCAGCATTGGTTGCACATTTGTTGTTGTGTGTCCAAGGAATTTCTGACTCTTGGTGAAC
The DNA here is from genome assembly GCF_037176765.1 of Anolis sagrei. NCBI lineage: Eukaryota > Metazoa > Chordata > Lepidosauria > Squamata > Anolidae > Anolis > Anolis sagrei. Next base: position 14,220,308 of record NC_090026.1, on the reverse strand, counting down.
CTATCATGGGGTAATGTTGGCAAGATTTGCTTACCTTTCCCTCTCTTCGAAGCTGAGAGAGTGTGACTTATTCAATGCTATTCATCTAGTTTCCATTTCTGGGCACGGATTTGAAACCTGGCCTCTAGAGTCATTGTTCAGTGCTCAAACCACTATATTACTACTTTTTTGTTGTTTGCATAGATCTACCTGGACATGCAACACTTGGAAAAGTCCTTTTTTGAGCAAGTTGCAGAATCCTCTTGCCAGAAAAGTGCTGTTCCAAAAATTGTAGCTTTTTAAAAGCTCTGGTTTCCTGACAATAAAGTACATTGTATATTGTAAAATTAACGTAGCTTGACACTACTTTAATTGCCGTGGCTTCTTGCTATAGAACCATGGGAGTTGTAGTTTTACAAGGTCTTTAGCCGCCTCTGCCAAAGAGTGCTGGTGCCTCACCAAACTACCAATCCCAGGATTCCAGAGCATTGAGCTATGGCAATTAAAGTGATGTCAAACTGCATTAATGCTACAGTGTAGATGCACCCATAGACCACAATTATGAGTTGGAAGCATGTCTGCTCTTCCTTATAATTCAAACCAAATCCATGCAAACCAAATCCCAGACAGATGGGGCACGGCTCTTTAAAACGGTTGTTTTCAAAAATGTTTCTGTATAAATATTTTCTACGTTTTTTAATAGGCTACCCTGCTGCCGAACTTGAAATGAAACTTTGAAGCCATTTGATTTAAAGTTCTCCTCCAGTTTTAAATAAATGACGCTGCTATATGTTACAATGGTGTTTTCCTGCTTTAGAAGTGGAATAAAATTTCATGTTTCCAAAGATATAATACTGATTAGCAAAGATAAGGGATGCTACATGTGGAAGATGCATGAGAAGGCCAAAAGTTTTGTTGTTGATGCAGAGGATCCTGATTATTTTAGTGTGTTTTAATCTTAGGGCTATGTCTTTTAATATATATGTTTTAATGATCTTATGTTTTTAATCTGTGTATTTTAACAGTGTTGTACCCTGGCTTGAATCTTGAAGAGAGGCGAGCAACAAATAAAATGTATTCTTCATAATATTTGAAACTTGAACTTTGTCTTATGGGTAAGCAGTTGGAGAAAAATCACGGAATACTACCATAATATAGTGATCATGGCTGCAATATAGTGATCACCATTTATATGCACAGAGATGGAAGAATACATCTCCACCGACAATTTAATTGAATGAACGAACAAATGAGCTCTGTTGATTAGAGAAAAAGGAAATTCCTCATAAACCTTTAGACATATATCATTTAGCTATATAGCGCCATCAAATGGAGTTCTAGAGTAAAATATATAAACAGTCCCTGCCAAAGGTGGACAGTCTATACATGCCAGATTAACCCCCTGAAACTCTATTAATACTTAAAGTATGTCATGTTTTGCAAATTTGCTCTAGATCAACCTTCCTAATGCCGCAACCCCTTAGTACAGTTTCTCATGTCGCGGTGACCCCCAAGCATTAAATTATTTTGGTTGCTACTTCATAACTGGTTTGTTGTAGGTTTTTTCGGGCTATATGGCCATGTTCTAGAGGCACTCTCTCCTGACGTTTCGCCTGCATCTATGGCAAGCATCCTCAGAGGTTGTGAGACCTCACAACCTCTGAGGATGCTTGCCATAGATGCAGGCGAAACGTCAGGAGAGAATGCCTCTAGAACATGGCCATATAGCCTGAAAAAACCTACAACAACACAATGATTCCAACCATGAAAGCCTTTGACAATACTTCATTAACTGTAATTTTGCTACTGTTATGAATCATAATGTAAATATCTAATATGCAGGATGTATTTTCATTTACTAGACCAGTCAAGCTTCCCTATTTAGAAATTTGAATACTGATGAGGTTGGAGGACGATTGATTTTGTCATTTGGGAGTTTTTGGTTTTTTGGAGGGAAGGGGCCATTTTTCAGTTAGTCTCAGCAAAGGAAATCAATGCAGAGGATGTATACAGATGTCCTCCTGTGCAAAGGCTTCGTCCCTTAAGACTTTCCGGGGGAGAACAGTCTTGAGAGCCTCTGAAGGTTCCGGGGAAACAGTCTTACAGCCCTGAGGAATTCCGGAGGGCATAGCAGCTCTAACCATCAAAGCAGCTAAGTGATTACAAGCCTTTTGATAGGTTCGCTCAGCGCTGAGACGTAGTTCAGCCCGGTAGTGAATCCACACCAATAAGGTTTAGGTTCACAGCAGCCTGGGAGGAGCTAGAAAGGGGAATTTTCCTTTAAACAAAGTTTTTGAAGATAGTACCTGTTCCCTGTGAACAAGATTGCAAGACTGTTAAGAAAGCTTTACAATTCCTGTTTGTTCACCAATAAAAGACTGTTATATTTAAGCTCAAACCTCATAAAGACTGCTTAATAAGGGAGATTCCCCTAAAGGCTTCTTTTCGGGCACCCCTGGCTTCCCGCTGGATCCAAGCCATACATCCTCTCTTAAAGGCACTTCATTTCAGGTCTGGCGGCGACAGAACACAATAAAACAAGTAAAAAAGAGGAGAAAATAGACCTTGGCATTTGGAATTTATAGTTTACCTACAATCAAAGAGCATTCTGAATCCTACAAATGATAGAATTGGGCCAAACTTCCCACACAGAGCCCTCATGACCAACAGAAAATACTGTGTTTCCTGATAGTCTTTAGTGACACCTCTAAGGCATATTTATATAGTTGTGGGAGTGGATTATAATGTAATAATGTAATATAGTTTAAATGGTCTCTATATAAATAGTATGGCATTTTTAATAGCATTCATTCTTGTGCTTTGGAACATCTGAAGTGATAGAAATAAAATTCAATGTATAAAGCTAATCCTCTAATACTGAGCACTCTAATTTCAACTCTCAATGCAGCAGCTTCAAGTGGCAACATGAGTTGTTTCTTTTCCTCTTTCCAACATCTCCCCTTTTTTCATTGGCTCCGGACCTCTCCAAGTGCTAACCGATTGGTTCAAATTAGGGAGTAGGGTGGGACTAAAAAAAATCCAACCAATACAGTATCAGTAGTCTCCTTGCCACGCCTGGCCGCTTCTCCTCCGTGGCCACGCCTCCCAGTGTTCTGATTGGCCGGGGAGGATTCGAAGCCGTAACATCCGGGTTCCTCAGAGGAGGAGCTCTGGGCTAGAGTTGAGACAGAGATAGGAAAAGGGAGGGGGGAAAAAGAGAGGCAGGAGTAGCGGACCAGAGAGGGAACCGCCCCAGCCCTCCAGAGGCATCTCCCATTGTAGCAGGTGAGAAACCCCTTCCCATTGCTACTAAAAGAAAGAAACATATATATATATTCAGATTGTTTACATTTCCTTTTCTCTGCCCAGTATTTCACCCCCTCCTTGCATTAAAATAGTAGATGCTTCCTTATTTCATAATACAGTCCCTTCTTCTTTCTTCTCCATCTCATCATATGGGTTTCTCTTTATCCCTTCCACCTCCATCTCCAACCAATTCCTTCCCCTCCCTTTGTATTCCATAATATTCCCCATTTTCTCCTTTTTTTTCACCACCTGCCAGCCTCTATTGTCTTATTTATTCTCAGTTTGTTATGGCAACTGATTGGTAAAGGTAAAGGTAAAGGTTCCCCCACCCCTCCGACATTGTCTAGTTGTGTCCAACTCTGGAGGTTGGTGCTCGTCTCCATTTCTAAGTCAAAGAGCCAGCGTTGTCCATAGACACCTCCAAGGTCATGACTGCATGGAGTGCCGTTACCTTCCCGCCAGAGCGGTACCTATTGATCTACTCACATTTGTATGTTTTCGAACTGCTATGTTGGTACAAGCTGGGGCTATCAGGGGGAGCTCACCCCGCTCCCTGGATTCGAACCGCCAACCTTTCGGTCAGCAATTTCAGCAGCTCAGCAGTTTACCCTGCTGCACCACCAGGAAGCTAATACAATGAAGATTGTAGTGTACTGTCCCCATAGTTACCTACGGATGTGAGAGCTGGACCAATCAGGCTTCCCTATTTACAAATTTGAATACTGGCGGGGAAGGCTGAGTGAAGGCTGAGTGAAGGAAGATAGATGCTTTTGAACTGTGGTGCTGGAGGAAAGTTCTGAGAGTGCCTTGGACTGTGAGAAGATCCAACCAGTCCATACTTCAAGAAATAAAGCCTGACTGCTCATTGGAGGGAAGAATAGTAGAGACAAAGTTAAAGTACTTTGGCCACATCATGAGAAGAAAGGAAAGCTTACAGAAGACAATGATGCTGGAGAAAATGGAAGGAAAAAGGAAGAGGGGCCGACAAGGGCAAGATGGATGGATGGTATCCTTGAAGTGACTGGATTGACCTTGAAGGAGCTGGGGGTGGTGACGACCGACAGGGAGCTCTGGCGTGGGCTGGTCCATGAGGTCACGAAGAGTCAGAAATGACTGAACAAATGAACAACAAAAGTGTACTGTAAATACACCTCTGTTTTCCAGGCAGTTATTCTGAGCTTGGATGACCACAACACCACTGAATCCACAGCTATGTTGGTAGAAGCTGGGGCTAAGAACGGGAGCTCACCCCTCCCCCTGGATTCGAAACACCGACCTTTCAATCAGCAAGTTGAGCAGCTCAGTGGTGTAACCTACTGGACTACCGGGGGCTCATTTGTAGGAAGAGACAATCCCCATTCCATCCCATAATTTTCCTTTCTTTTGATGGTCATTTTTGCAAATGTTCTCTTTCCCACTCCAGGGATGCATCAATATTGCTGTTTGACACCACTGTTTGGTGTGGCACCAGCATTTCTTGGGCAGAGAAGGCAAAAGAGGGTGGAAAAGTACAACCATGACAGTTCTATGGTGTCAAACTGGATTAATTCTACAGTATAGATCAGTCATGGGCAAACTTCGGCCCTTCAGGTGTTTTGGACTTCAACTCCCACAATTCCTAACAGACTCAGGCTGAGGGGGGAAAAGAAGGGACCCGAGTCTGTTAGGAATTGTGGGAGTTGAAGTCCAAAACACCTGGAGGGCCGAAGTTTGCCCATGCCTGGTATAGATGCACTCCAGAACTAGCAGGTGTTTATTTTATTTTACTTTACTTCATGACTCACTTGTATTCTTCATCCCAGGACTTTAGAAATTGTTGAGTCCATGTTGCCTTTCTTGCTCCTTCTGTGTTGTTACTGTGCCCTTTCAAGTCATTTCTGACGAAGGCTGGATTGACCCTGCCATATAATCTTGATTATCAAAGCAGATAATCTAGATTATCTACCTTGAACTGAATTATATGAGTCTATACTGTCATATAGTCCAGTTCAAAGCAGATAATCTGGATTTTATATGGCAGTGTTGATGGGGCGTAATTGTTGATCACTCCTTTTGAGCCCCCAGTGGTGCAATGGATTAAACCCTTGTGCCAGCAGGACTGAAGGTTGGAGGTTTGAATCCAGGGAGAGTGTGGATGAGCTCCCTCTGTCAGCTCCAGCTCCTCACGCAGGGACATGAGAAGCCTCCCACAGGATGGTAAAACATCAAAAACATCTGGGTGTCCCCTGGGCAATGTCCCTGCAGACGGCTAATTCTCTCACACCAGAAGCGAACTTGCAGTTTCTCAAATCACTCCTGACATGCCAAAAAAAACCCAAAACAAAACAAAAACACAAACAAACGAAAACAAAACCCAAAACAAAACAAAACAAAGCTAAAACCAAAAAAACTCACCAAAACTAAAACCAAACCTCCTTTTGAATCTGTGGATCGAGACCACAAATAGGGTCCCCCTGAGATCAATGGTAGGGTCCGGAATAATTGGGCAAGAGTAAAAGATTTCTTAATGCCACCATTTAAACCAGTGGCCTTTTTTAAATCAGGGAACACTTGACCAGGGATCACTTTGACCAGGGACCACTCTCCAACATTAGTACCAAAAGGGTTATGAATTGGTTTTTGGTCAACTTTAGATTCAATTTGGTTATTTGGGGTGCTGATTCAGAAAACTGCATTGGATAGACCACACCAGCTCTGGTTTCTGATACAGAACATATGCCATCCAGTAGTCACCATCTGCTCACCCACGGAAAACCATATTTAATAATCTAGAGCTGATGTGGTCTATCCAGTGCAATTTTCTGAATCAGCACTCCAAATAACCCGAGGAACAGGCCTAAAAATGAAGACACCAAGGTGCCACATGGAAAGGCTCCGCTCAGGGGGAGGGAGAAGGAGGAGAAGCAGCAGTCAGGAGGCTTGTTGCCGCACCTTTTGTGGGTAGTCAGTCTCTCCCCTCCTGACATCCCAGTTGCCTTGGCACTATAAGAGGGTTTCACAAGACCAGTCGTTTCCATTGCAACGGTGTAGTAATGGTGAGGCAGCAGACCATATTTAGTTCTTGGCTACCACTGGTGGTCCATGGACCACAGGTTGGGAATCATTGATTTACACAAATCTGTTAGCTACAATGTGTAGTTTTTATAGTACCAAGCCTGCAAACTTTGTCTTTTGTTTGTTTGTTTGTTTTTAATGCAATACAGCTGTTTTGGTTTGCTCCTGACACGATAAATAAATACAGTGGACTCTGCAGAAAATGCTTCAGCTGTACTTCACAAATCATAGAATCATAGAAACAAAGAGTTTGAAGAGACCTCATGGGCCATCCAGTCCAACCCCCTGCCAAGAAGCAGGAATATTGCATTCAAATCACCCCTGACAGATGGCCATCCAGCCTCTGTTTAAAAGCTTCCAAAGAAGGAGCCTCCACCACACTCCGGGGCAGAGAGTTCCACTGCTGAACAGCTCTCAGTCAGGAAGTTCTTCCTCATGTTCAGATGGAATCTCCTTTCATCTGAAGTTTGAAGCCATTGTTCCTTGTCCTAATCTCCATGGAAGCAGTAAACAAGCTTGCTCCCTCCTCCCTGTGGCTTTCTCTCACAAAAAGAAACTTCAATCTGTTTAGCAGGCCTTGCAAATGCCAGTTAATTATCAGTAAATGTCTGATATTTATACCTATTTTGTATACTTTTATACCTAGGGTCATGTAAGAATGTTGCAGGTGCAAGGGGTTCACAAGTGGAAAAGCTTTAAGAAACTCTGGTGTAGATGAACCAAATCAGATATGACTTGAAAGGATTAGCATTTGTTTTGTTTTCTTCATTGTGTTTTGTGACAGAAGGCTACGGGACCATGGCAGAGCCACCGATAGAAGATGAAGGGGAGGAAGCAGCCCAAGGCCAAGCAAAGCAGGAGCCAACTCACCAGTCCACAGTGGCAGCCAAGAATCTCGCCATCTTGAAGGCTCGATCCTTCGACGTCACCTTTGAGGTGGGAGATGAGTATGAGGTCATTGAGACGATTGGCACCGGAGCTTATGGTGTGGTCAGCTCTGCACGTCGTAAGGATACAGGTGGGTTAAGGCAGAATGGTTGTGGATGGAAGTCAGGATCTGCTCTATTTGGTTTCAGAGCTGTAAGAAATAGCACATGGAAAACATGTAATAGGTTCCCCTTAGGGTCGTCATAAGTCATAAACAACTTGAACTATCTGCAAAACCGCATCTCCTTGTATAAATCAGCTCGAGCACTGCGGGCATGTTTTCCAACCATGCAGATAGCGTCAGCAATGTTATTGTCACATTTCCTCTAATGAACATATTATTGCACTATATTATTTTTAATGTCTCAATAAACTAATAATCAATGTATTGTCAAAGGCTTTCATGGCCGGAATCACTGGGTTGTTGTAGGTTTTTTTGGGCTATATGGCCATGTTCTAGAGGCATTCTCTCCTGACGTTTCATACCTCACTACCTCTGAGGATGCTTGCCATAGATGCAGGCGAAACGTCAGGAGAGAATGCCTCTAGAACATGGCCATATAGCCCGAAAAAACCTACAACAACCCAACCTAATAATCACTTCACTGATTATTATTTATTTATTTATTTATTTATTTGCGACATTTATATGCTGCTCTTCTCACCCCAAAGGGAACTCAGAGTGGCTTACAAGATATATATACATTCAATATATTATATTATTAGCATAGTACAATATCAGTATTATATATTACTATATTGTACTATATAATTTTATTGTAATATTATTAGTAATATTACATGTAATATAAAATATATAATTATAATATTATATAATTATTGATTCATACACCAAATTCTTTTTTCCTGTTTTTTTTCCCTTTTATCAGGCCAGCAGATGGCCATCAAGAAAATCCCCAATGCCTTTGATGTGGTGATGAATGCAAAGCGCACTCTGCGGGAGCTGAAGATCCTTAAGCATTTCAAGCATGACAACATAATCGCTATCAAGGATATCCTTAAACCCTCTGTGCCTTATGCTGAATTCAAATCCGTGTAAGTACCTCTCCTCCTCAGGTCCTGTAAAGTAAAAAAGGAGTTCTTTTTTATTTAAAAAGTATAGGACTTGGATTTGTGTATGTATGCATATATGTTTTCTTATATTTCTGTATATATCTTTCTAGTTCCCAAAGTGGGTTCCATATATTTACATCAGAGAGTGTCTCTCTTGCTTGACTTGAGCATCATGAAGTGCTTAATGAAGGCTTAGAAATCCAGGATCTGCTGCCAACTTTGCCCATTTTTGCTCTCATTTAGACTAACTCACCTCAAAAGGATAGTTGTAATGACAATATGGAATGAGAAAGCCATATTGGAGATACAGCAGGGTATGGAATGCAATTAATGAATCCCATGACCAACTTATTTTGTTCTATTACTTTCCTTTTGAAAAGACTACTAATCTATGTTCACTGGGTTGCTGTGAGTTTTCCGGACTGTATGGTCATGTTTCAGAAGCGTTCTCTCCTGATGTTTCACGCACATCTATGGCAGGCATTCTCAGAGGTTACGAGGTCTGTTGGAAACAAGGCAAGTGGAATTTATATATCTGTGGAATGTCCAGGGTGGGACATATCACAGATATATGCCTGTTTGAGGCAGGTGTGAATGTTGCAATTGACCACCTTGATTAGCATTGAATGGCCTTGCAGCTTCAAAATCTGGATACCTGCCATAGATGTGGGTGAAATGTCAGGAGAGAATGCTTCTGGAACATAGTCATGTATCCTGGAAAACTCACAGCAACCCAATGATTCCAGCCATGAGAGCTTTCAACAACACTATATTCAGATATAAATGTCTGTTATTCCTTTTCTCCATCATATTTCTATTCCATTCCTCTTAAGAATCTCAAGTGGCATATGCGATACTGCCAGCTACATATACTGTCTCCTTCAAACAATCTGAAGAGGCTGTTTGGCTGTATTGGTTATTTGTTTATATTTTGCCCTTTTCCCATTGAGTTCAAGGCACTTTTACATGGCTCTCCTTAGAATCATAGAATCATAGAATGATAGAGTTGGAAGAGACCTCATCGGCCATCCAGTCCAACCCCCTGCCAAGAAGCAGGAAAATTTCATTCAAAGCACCCCTGACAGATGGCCACCCAGCCTCTGTTTAAAAGCTTCCAAAGAAGGAGCCTCTGCCACACTCCAGGGCAGAGAGTTCCACTTCTGAACAGCTCTCACAGTCAGGAAGCTCTAATGTTCAGATGGAATCTCATTTCTTGTAGTTTGAAGCCATTGTTCCACGTCCTAGTTTCCAGGGCAGCAGAAAACAAGCTTGCTCCCTCCTCCCTATGACTTCCTCTCACATACTTCTACATGGCCCTCATCATGTCTTCTCTCAGCCTTCTCTTCTTCAGGCTAAACATGCCCAGCTCTTTAAGCCGCTCCTCATAGGGTTTGTTCTCCAGACCTTTGATCATTTTAGTCTCCCTCCTCTGGACGCATTCCAGCTTGTCAATATCTCTCTTCAATTGTGGTGCCCATAATTGGACACAATATTCCAGGTGTGGTCTACCTCTGTGAGGTAGTCCTGGCTGAAACTAACAGGATTAAGACTACATAATAAATATTCATAACTCTGAAGAGGCAAGTACCTTTACTCCCAACTCATGTCTAGGTGTCTATCTGAGAGTGGGTGTCAGGCCCATTGAGCACCATGGTGAGGACTTCCACATGTTCTCTTCCTAAATGTCTTGCTCATTTCTTGTCAGGTATGTGGTGCTGGATTTGATGGAGAGTGACCTGCATCAGATCATCCATTCTTCTCAGCCTCTTACCTTGGAGCATGTCCGCTACTTCCTCTACCAGCTTTTGCGGGGACTCAAATACATCCATTCGGCCAACGTCATTCATCGGGACCTCAAACCCAGCAATCTGTTGATCAACGAGAACTGTGAACTTAAGATTGGGGACTTTGGTATGGCCCGAGGTCTCTGCACCAAGCCGGATGAGTACAAGTACTTCATGACAGAGTATGTGGCCACCCGCTGGTACAGGGCTCCTGAGCTGATGCTTTCCCTCCATGAGTACACCCAGGCCATAGATATGTGGTCAGTTGGGTGCATTTTTGCCGAGATGCTTGGGCGGAAGCAGCTCTTTCCGGGGAAGAATTACATCCATCAGCTTCAGCTCATCATCACCGTCCTGGGCACTCCTCCGGCCAAAGTTGTCCATTCCATTGGGGCTGACCGGGTGCGGGCCTACATTCAGAGCCTGCCCTCACGCCAACCGGTGCCATGGGAGACCCTCTATCAGAATGCTGACCGGAAGGCCTTGTCTTTGCTCTCAAAGATGCTCCGCTTTGATCCCCGTGAGCGAATATCGGTGGTGGAGGCCCTAAATCACCCCTTCTTGGCCAAGTATCACGACCCAGATGATGAGCCCAACTGCGTCCCAGCTTTTGATTTCGATTTTGACAAACAGGTACTCACCAAGGAGCAGATCAAAGAAGCCATAGTGGCCGAAATCAATGACTTCCATGAACGTCGGGAGGGCATTCGGCGCCAGATCAGCTTCAAGCCAACCTTGAGGCCTGCTGCCATTGGTGGGAGTTATGGGGATGAAACCTCCAGCCAAACGCAGCTTCTGTACTGCCATGATGTGGATATGCCCAGTGCTGGTTCACCTCGAATGGCAGATGGTGACTATGCAATGGCGTCTCCTGTCCTATGTTCCCTGACTGAGACAATAGATCTCACCTCACCCCTCGCAACCACAGCTGTGGTCCAGCCTGAGGTGAAGGCCGAAGCAGAAACCCCCGCAGCACCTCCCAAGAGGGAAGGTGCCATCTCAGATGACACTAAGGCTGCCCTCAAGGCTGTTATCTTAAAATCCGCCCTCCGAAATAAGAATAAAGGTAAGGTGGAAAGGTCTGGTAGACCAGTTGGTTGATTTATTTCAGATAGAGAGCCAGTGTAGTGCTGCAGTTAGAGGTCTGGGATTTGGAAACTCATTTAAGTCTGTTGTTGTTGTTATATTTATTTCGTTCTTGTATGATAGGAACTTAAAAGTCACCCTTTCTTTTTGTGTGGCTCCAAGTTGGACTTATGACTACTCTAAGGAGAACATATCATGTTTCTTTTTGGGCTTGAGAGTGTGTAACCTACCCAAAGTCATCCAGTGGGTTTCTATAGTCAAGTAGGGAATTAAACCCTAGTCTCCAGTATTATAGTCCAGCATTCAAACTGTTGTCTCTCCATTCTTCTTTGGTTTCACCTAAATCATAGGATTGTGAAGAGGCAGAGAGAAATGTATACAATAGAGGCTTGCTTATCCAACCTTCGCTCACCCAACATTCTGTATTATCCAACGCAGTCTGCCTTCTATCCGGATCCAGAGATATTTCAATTTATTTATTTATTTATTTATTTTAAAGTTTTATATACCGACCTTCTCACCTCTCTTGAGGGACTCAGACCGGTTTCCAACCGTAAAATACATACAATCAGTAAACATCATACTTCATATTGCAATAAAACATTAAAAACATTAAAACAGCAAAACAGCAATTACATTCAATAAATACAATGGTCAAGCATCCCACTAAATTTGATGTTCATCATCCTCCATCCAATCTCCGGGTGTTGGCTCACTCATCGAATGCCTGTCTCCATAGCCACGTCTTCACCTGCTTCCTGAATGTCAGGATAGAAGGGGCAGTTCTGATCTCCTGTGGGAGAGAGTTCCAGAGTCGAGGGGCCACCACCGAGAAGGCCCTGTCCTTCGTCCCCACCAGACACGCTTGCGAGGACGGTGGGAGCGAGAGCAGGGCCTCTCCAGACGATCTTAATAATCTTGATGGTTCATAGGGGAGAATATGTTCAGAGAGGTAAACAGGGCCGGAGTCATTTCGGGCTTTATAGGTTAACACCAGCACTTTGAATTGTGCTCGGAAGCTAATTGGCAGCCAGTGGAGCTGGTGTAACAGCGGAGTGGTGTGCTCCCTGTACCCAGCACCCAGTACATTGCAATGTTTTGGTGCTAAATTCATAAATATAGTAATTGCAACATAATGTTACCACGTATTGAACTGCTTTTTCTGTCCATTTGTTGTAAAACATGATTTTGGAGCTTAATTTGTAAAATCATAACGTAACTTGATATTTAATAGGCTTCTCCTTAATCCCTCCTTATTATCCAACATTTTCGCTTATCCAACGTTCTGCTGGCCTGTTTATGTTGCGTGAGACTCTACTTACCTGCAGTTTTGGTAGGTATAGTTCATAAACAGTAACATTTCCAAGCTCTGGTGATGATCTTATCTTTGTTCTTGGTGGTTTGCATAATTTTTCTATTGAAGCAGACTGTAGAATTACAAATTTGGGTGCTGGTGATTTATTTTTATGTGATTTGAAAGACTTGATTTGAATTTGAAATTGTTGGGCACAGTTGAAATTTGGTGGTTTTTTCTTACCACTAGTAGAAGTTTCTAGGTATTTTAATGGAAAGGGGAATTATGTGGAGAAAATCTGTTCACTATTCAAAACCAACTGCATAGGTGGGGCTTGTATCACTCAAAAGCAAGGGTTGTTGCTGTTTGGGAAAACTGCCCTAAAATATAGCAGAGTATCCAAAAACAAACAGGATACAAAAAGTTGAGCATCAGCTCATTAGCGAGCAGAGCGTGAAGTGCCGTGTGATGTGGCTGTAAATGCAGAGTCCAGTCTTTAAAATCACAGAAAGTTTATTTACAATACAGTAGAGTCTCGCTTATCCAACTTAAACAGGCCGGAGAACGTTGGATAAGTGAAAATGTTGGATAATAAGAAGGGATTAAGGAAAAATCTCTTAAATGTCAAATTGTTGTTGTTCATTCGTTCAGTCGTTTCCGACTCTTCATGACCTCATGGACCAGCCCACGCCAGAGATCCCTGTCGTCTGTCACCACCCCCAGGTCCTTCAGGGTCAATCCAGTTACTTCAAGGATGCCATCCATCCACCTTGCCCTTGTTTGGCCCCTCTTCCTTTTTCCTTCCATTTTCCCCAGCATCATTGTCTTCTCTAAGCTTTCCTTTCTTTTCATGATGTGGCCAAAGTTCTTCATCTTGGCCTCTACTATCCTTCCCTCCAATGAGCAGTCGGGCTTTATTTCCTGAAGTATGTCCTGGTTGGATCTTCTGGCGGTCCAAGGCACTCTCAGGACTTTCCTCCAACACCACAGTTCAAAAGCATCTATCTTTCTTCGCTCAGCCTTCCCTATGGTCCGGCTCTCACATCCGTAGGTGACTATGGGGAATACCATTGCTTTAACTATGCAGAACTCTCTCTACTAGGATGTAAGAAAACAGAAGTCAGATTCAAAAAAGGCTTGCAGTAGAAAAGTACCCATTATACACGGCCAATCAGAATGAGAGCAGAAATAGAGAGCAGAGAAGAAATAAATACATTCACAACCGTCATACAGGAGACATAGGGGAAGGGAAACCCTTAGTTTATACTAAACTAACTAAACTGTTCCTCATTGAGGACTTGAGACTTGGGCAGTGTGGGGTTGAATTCCAACAGTTGCTTCTGTAGAAAAATGAAATTTGGGAGTGATCAATTGATTTTGAAGGCCACACCTTCACATATCTACTCCATAACAATGTATTTTAAAAAAAAGCATCCCTCTTCATTCCACAGATACGGCATCCTGTGTTCCAGAGACTCCTGATATCCGAAGGCCAGTGACAGCAAAGGAGCGCCAACGGGAGCGAGAAGAGAAACGCAAGCGGCGCCAGGAACGGGCCAAGGAGCGGGAGAAGCAGAAGAAGGAGAAAGAGAGGGAACGCAGGGACATGCTGACAGAGAATGACCGCAACCTTCTGGAAAGATGGACCAAAATGGTGGACCGAACCCAAAGCAAGCCTGCCCAGAATGGGTCTGCAGCCCTCCCGCAGACAACCACTCCCAGCCACAACTTGCCTCAAGCCCCTTCTGGCAACCACTTGCCACCTCAGGTGCCCCCCGCTTGCCATATCCCGGCTACCCCTTCCAGCAACACCCCTGCGCCAACTGACTTTCTGACTTTCTCAGACAAGGGGGTGCCTACTGTGGGACCCAAGCTGACGATTGTTCCTGTGGGTTCGGTTCAGAGCTCCAGTACAAACGTGGTTCATTTTTTCCCAACGCAGACTGCCCCATTCCTGGTGGCCACCACAGCTTGCCAAAAAGCCATCCCTTCAAAGCCAGAGTGCCTCCTGAGTGTCAAATATGCCCCCAGCCAGATCTTCCAAGCCCCTTATGGCGTTGCGGCACTGAATGCTTGGAGCGGTGTCCCCTCGCCTGAGAACTGGGCTGCGGCAGGTCAGCTGCCAGTGACCCAACCAGAGGTAGCGTCTTCTAGTAGCGCTCTGCCCGAACAAACGAGTTTTGGGACCACTATGGAGCAGCCTCTGTTCCTAGCAGAAATGGGCAAGTCTGAGCCTCCACCATCAGGTTTTGTTGAAGAAACATCATCAGTGGCAAAGGGGCCTGCTCAGCACCAGATAACCTCAGACCTGCCTTTGGAACCTCCAGATATTAATGTGGTAACACAGCAGCTGTCTAAATCCCAGGTAATGGCTTATGGCCAGTTCTTATGGGTCCAGGGACTATATTGGGCAACCGTGCTGAGTTTGGGACCAATGGTTGCCTCTTATCACAACCTGGCAGGTTGTGTGTGTGATCCACCAGAAGGGATGCCATGCCAACCCCGCTCCCATTCATTTAAGGGGGTGCAGTAGATTCAACTACCATGTCGGTCTTCGTTGGTGTTACCATGTGATGACCTTTGCAAAAGGAATGAGTTTACTGTGTCTTAATTCTAGGTGGAAGATCTCCTGCCTCCTGTTTTCTCTGGCACCCCAAAAGGCAGCGGTGCTGGCTATGGGGTTGGGTTTGACTTGGAAGAATTCCTGAACCAGTCTTTCGATATGGTAGGAGAGAACAGAGAAAGGTACGAGACCTGCATTTCGTTGGTTTTTACCTAGAATATTGTTTAGGATAGTGTGCGCTGTTTTATTTCTGGTATCCTTTGGGACCACCTCTTGGGAATGGGACTTGGAAGCACTGTTTTGCAGTGTTTCCGGTCCTTCCTGGAGGGTCGGGTCCAGAAAGTGGTGTTGGGGGACTCCTGCTTGACCCCATGGCCTTTGTCCTGTGTGGTCCTGCCAAGGTTCAGTACTGTCCCACATGTTGTTTAACATCTACATGAAACTGTTGGGAGAAATCATCTGGAATTTGGAGTTTGGTGTCATCTGTACGCACCCAAGTCCAAAACACTTGGAGGACCAAAGTTTGCCCATGTTTGGGGTAGAGGGTGTTGGTGTTTCTTTTAGATTCACTAACCTATAAGATTAAAAGATTAAACTCTTGCCTTTTGCCCCTCTACTCAGAGAAGGAGATGGTTCCTTATTTTTGCGAAATGTTTATGTAGAGTACTCATATTGATCCATAGATAAGTCGACCCAGATTTCTTCGGTCAATGTTATGATGATCATTTCTATACTTTTACATGTGTGTATACAGTAAATTGAGCCCCCGGTGGCGCAGTGGATCAAAGCACTGAGCTGCTTAGCTTGTTGACCGAAAGGTCACAGGTTCAATTCCGGGGAGCGGCGTGAGCTGTCAGCCCTAGCTTCTGCCAACCTAGCAGTTCAAAAACATGCAGATGTGAGTAGATCAATAGGTACCGCTCCGGCGGGAAGGTAACAGCACTCCATGCAGTCATGCTGGCCACATGACCTTGGACGTGTCTATGGACAACGCTGGCTCTTCGGTTTAGAAATGGAGATGAGCACCACACCCCAGAGTCAGACATGACTGGACTTAACATCAAGGGACAACCTTTACCTTTTATACTGTAAATAAATTTTAAGCAGGAGTAGAAAAGAAGACAGGAAACTTCCATACAGCTCATATTTTACTTCTCTCTCTTTCTTTCTTTCCCCTGTGAATGGATTAGCCAAGGAGATTCTGCCCCACTTTCGGCCTCCCTTCTTGCCGACTGGTTGGAAGTCCATCGGATGAATCCAGCCGATATGGAATCCCTCCAACAAGAACTCCAGCTGGGCTCTCCCATGATCCTCTCCGACATTCCCGACCTCCAGGATGCATGAAGAACTGGAATCCCGTCTGCCATTTTCTTCTTTTCCAAAATCATTGCCTGGAGGTGGGAAGGGGGAAAAAAAACAAAAGCCCAACAAATGCCGAGCAAACTTGGAGAGTTCACAACTGATCTGTTTGCCTTCTCGATTACTCCGGCTGGGAACCACAGTGCCTGTGTCTGTTGTGTTGAAGCAAAGGCGGAACTGGGCTGGTGTTTGGACTGAAGGACTTTCCCGGAAAGGTGTAAGGTGATGGTGTGTTATACCCATGTCACCTTGTGTTGGGTGTGTTTTGGCAAGCAGGAATGAAAGCTGTCCCAAGACTGCAGGAACGATATTAAGGGTGTGTGTATGTTTGTGTATTACTTGTTGCCTTTGAGACAGGTGTCAAGTAAATTCCTTCCTGACCCTTCACTGTGTCTTCCTTACCTCCTGGCCTAAAATATGGATGTTGGTTTTCATGCATAGGGCATCGAAAGGTGTTTGAAGGGGCAAATACCTGGAGAAATAATTTTTTCAGAAACACATGAGTAGTAAATACAGCTGTAGCTTACTTTGTTCTTAGCCTTGTGAAATAGTTGGATTGTAACAGAGGGAGATAAAAAGCCCTGCCAATTGCTGTATTCGACTAGTTGTCCATTTAGCTTGATGTGTGTTCAGATTGGTTGCAGCAAGTAACCAGTCTCCTCTTGAACTACTTTAACTGGAAATGCAAAGCATTAATCTTAGCGTATTCTACAGCTGGCTGGATGATGGATGCCTGAGGGATATATTTTTGGACTGCAACCCTTATCAGCTTGGCAGTATAACCAGGAGTAAGGGATGATAGGAGTAGCATTCAGAGACACTAGAGTGGGCACAGTTGCCCTGTCCTGCTCTGTAATATGTGCTATGCTTATGATGTAATGGCAACTACTGGGATTTCCCAAACCCAATGTTCAGGAGAACCTGGGAACGGCTGGTTTTGGTACTTTGGGACTTAGTAGGGTTTAGACCAGGGATCCACAATTTTTTTAAACAGAGGGCCAGGTCACAGTCCCTCAAACTGTTGGAGGGCCGGATTACAATTTTAAAAAAACATGAATTCCTATGCACACTGCATATATTTGTACTGAAAAAACACTTTAAAACAATACAATAATTAAAATGAAGAACAATTTTAACAAATATAAACTTATTAGTATTTCAGTGGAAAGTGTTGGCCTGCTCTTGGCTGATGAGATAGGATTGTTGTTGTTGTTGTTGTTGTTGTTGTTGTTGTTGTTGCGTGCTTTCAAGTAGTTTCAGGTTGACCCTGAGTGAAGGGCAGGTAAATGACCTTGGAGGGTCTTATCCAGCCCCCGGGCCTTAGTTTGACGACCCTTGGTTTAGACCAGTGGTTCTCAACCTGGGGTCTCCAGATGTTTTTGGCCTACAACTCCCAGAAATCCCAGCCAGTTTACCAGCTGTTAGGATTTCTAGGAGTTGAAGGCCAAAAACATCTGGGGACCCCAGGTTGAGAACCACTGGTTTAGACTCTCGTATGTGTATGTGTGGAGTCCACATGGAAATGAGTGTTACCTTTTCAGTACTCACTCAAATTCAGAGTTGTCATGATTTCATTCAAAAGAAGTATCCTCGATCCACAGCCCCAGTCAGTGTAATCATTGAGTTGGAAGAGACCTCGTGGGCCATCCAGTCCAACCCCCTGCCAAGAAGCAGGAAAATCACATTCAAAGCACCCCTGACAGATGGCCATCAAGTTTTCGTTTAAAAACCTCCAAAGAAGGAGTCTCCACCACACTCGGGCAGAGAGTTCCCCTGCTGAACAGCTCTCACAGCCAGGAAGTTCTTCCTAATGTTCAGGTGGAATCTCCTTTCTTGTAGTTTGAAGCCATTGTTTTGCATCCTTGTCTCCAGGGCAGCAGAAAACAAGTTTGCTCCCTCCTCCCTATGACTTCCCCTCACAGATTTATCCATGGCCCTCATCATGTTTCTTCTCACCCTTTTCTTCTGCAGGCTAAACATGCCTAGCTCTTTAAGCCACTCCTCATAGGGGTTGTTCTCCAGACCCTTGATCATTTTAGTTGCCTGATCATGTAAAGTTATTACAATGACTTTAATTGTTTTGTAGGAAAGGGGGCGTTCTGTCCTAAAATGGCAACCCTACTAGATTCCTGTTTAGTATTGTGGCAGTAACTTGTCCCTATGCATAGCCTCATTTTTGTGAACAGTTATTACCATTTACAGTCATTCAGCTTTGACTTCATGGTGACCCTTTCAATGAGAGGTCTCCAGGACACAACTTTGCCTGGATCCTCAGGGCTGTGGCTAACTTGATACAGCCTATCTACTTGTAATGCAGTCTTCCTCTTTTCCTACAGTCTCACACTTTATGAAACATGATTGTCTTTGTAAATGTTGTCTAATGCTGTGGCCAAACTACAATAGCCTCAGTTTGGTCAATTTTGGCTTCAGACTTGATTTGTGGCATCTGTAGAACTCTCTTCCAGGAGCACATTTCAAATGTTGATTCTCTTTCTCTCAGCTTCTTATTTTTTTACTATCCAGATTGTATACGTATATCAAAACATTTGTTCCGGGCAGAAATTCAGCCAATTTAACCTTTCCCCCCTGTTCTTTGTGGGATAGAAACCTTTGCTTCCCTGCATCCACACTAGCCTCTCACTTGGTGCCTTGCCAAGATAAAAATCTTATTTTCTTTCAGGTACAACCTGACAACTGGTGCCATTTTCTGCCAGGTCTGCTGTTGAAAGATAATGCCCATGTATTCTAAGGATATTATGGATCACCTTTCTACAAAAGAGGCATTCTGTGTTCCTCCACTTACAACTTGCAGAGCTCACTTTTGTGTGCCCATGGGTCATTCTCTGCAAACTGTACATTGTGCATACAATGAGCTTTTTGTGTGTGTCAGGAGCAACTTAAAAACAGCAAGTCGCTTCTGGTGTGAGATAACTGACCGTCTTCAAGGACATTGCCCAGGGGATGCCCAGATGTTTGATGTTTTACCATTCTTGTGGGAGGCTTCTCTCATGTCCCCGCATGGGGAGCTGGAGCTGACAGAGGGAGCTCAACCCACTCTCCCCAGATTCGAACTGCTGACCTGTCAGTCAGAAGTCCTGCTGGCACAAGAGTTCAATCCATTGCGCCACCGGGAGCTCCATACAATGAGCTCTCACTCTGCCACCCCAAAGTCCCCTTCAGACATGACAGTACTCTTGGGAGGTTTGGGGTTCAACATTATATCTTGAAATGGAGAAAATATATTTCCATTGAAATGATTGGACAAAAACTCTCAGAAAGTTTGGTCACTGTGACCAATGAGAAAGGAATATGGGAATTGCATAAAAACCGCAAAGGCACCTGTCAGATTAAAGCTAAGCAGGGTCAATCCTGGTTCACACTTGAATGGGAGATTGCCAATAAATAAAGAGTGCTGTAGGCCATGTTTCAGAGGAAGTGGCAAAATCACCTCTTGAGTATCTCTTACCTAAGAAAACCCTATTGAATTAATGAGATTGCTATAAGTTGACAGTCAACTTGAAGCTATATATTTTGTTATTTATTTATTCTGTCGTTTCTGACTCTTCATGGCCTCAGAGCTCTCTGTCGACCGTCACCACCCCGAGCTCCTTCAAATACAGTCACTTCAAGGATACCACCCATCCATCTTGCCCTTGGTTGGCCCCTCTTCCTTTTTCCTTCCATTTCCCCCAGCATCATTGTCTTCTCCAAGCTTTCCTTGGATATTTAGTCAACAACATCTGGAATGCCAAAGCTTTCTAGATCCTACTGTATTTGTTTCTGGAAATAACATCTGCTAGATGTAATAAAACTGCAATTAGTTCCATAAGTTTTTCTTTGGCAAGGAACACTCAGAGCTGGTTATGCCAGTTCTTTTCTCTGAAATACATCCTGCATTGCATAGTATTGGTTGGTGGTCCCCAATCCGAATACTAATGTGGGCTGACCCTGCTTAGCTTCTGATATCAAACAGAATCTGGTGCCTTCAGGGTGTTTAGCTCCTGTTGTGAAGTTAGCATTGCTCAAAATATGAGGTTTCTCCCAGCATCCAAGAGCACCTTTCTCGGGGCCTATTTCATTGCATATTTTTGTTCTTATAGACCAGTGGTTCTCAACTTGTGGGTCCCCAGGTGTTTTGGCCTACAACTCTCAGAAATCCTGGCTAGTTTACCAGCTACTAGGGTTTCTGGGAGTTGAAAGCCAAAACATCTGGGAACCCACAGGTTGAGAACCACTACTATAGGCTATGATGATATACTTCAAGGTTTGGAGAATATTACTCTTGATGGTCCACTTTCCAACAGAGAAGGTGATTTCAGAATCTTTTCTCACTTTTTCTGGAGTTATAGGAAATAATACCTGTTTCTGAGAGGATCTGTGTATATGTGCATAGCAGAGGTAACTTTCCCTTTCTGTTCATAGAAGCACCTCAACAAAACTGGGCAGGAGTGAGCAAAATGCAGTTCTGACACAGCTCCAGCTCCCAAAAAGCTTTTTATGTGGCTCTAAACTTCGCCAGTCTCCACAGACCATTTTATTTCTGAGATCCAGAGGTCTAATTTGAAATGGATATTTGGCTGTGTTCTCGAATGTCTCCGTACAACCAGTTAGAAGCCTTTGAGTGCTGCTGTCCTTAGGCTGGAGTGTGGTGGTGTATTTTTCTCAAAAGTGTTTGTGATGTCTTAGAATGTCTTTTTTTGGTCTTGCCATTTCTAATAAAACCACGATTTATGTATTTAAAAACCATGTACTCCTTGTGTCATATCATTTAGGGTGGGACCTAATTGGTTGAGGTGTTTTGGGACATGTTGTCTGACACATCATGAGCTTAGGTGAGGCATGGAGTCAACTGGTTGGCAACCTCCCTAGAAAAACATTTGGGCGACTGCAGATCTTGCTGTAGCTTTGGTTGAATATTTGATATTGTAAATATTCTCAACAGGGATGCATTGAAACCTTTTGTCTCAGGCCAAAACTACATGGTGATTTGATCCAGAGCTCAAGCCTTGCCAAAGATATTATTACCTGGCCAAGAACTGATAAAGGAGGGACAAAGTTCATTGCTGGGACCAGATGTACCTCCCAACACTTTTTCCATGTCCCAGACATATTCACCATCCTTTGTATTGAAAACAAAGATATCTAAAGCAAAGGTTTTTGCCTTTTTCTGAGTCAAACTTGGGTGAATGTTGTCTTGGAAGCCTCCGGGCATTGTGATCCACCTTTCATTGCATGACACCAAATGTATACGTTTTCAAGATCATGTTGGTACTTGTATCCTGGAGGCTGATACCTGTGATTTTTCTTTTTGTTGTTGTTCATTCGTTCAGTCGTCTCCGACTCTTCGTGACCTCATTGACCAGCCCACGCCAGAGCTCCCTGTCGGCCGTCACCACCCCCAGCTCCGTCAAGGTCAGTCCAGTCACTTCAAGGATGCCATCCATCCATCTTGCCCTTGGTCGGCCCCTCTTCTTTTTGCCTTCCACTTTCCCCAGCATCATTGTCTTCTCTAGGCTTTGCTGTCTCCTCATGATGTGGCCAAAGTACTTCAACTTTGTCTCTAGTATCCTTCCCTCCAGTGAGCAGTCGGGCTTTATTTCCTGGAGGATGGACTGGTTGGATCTTCTCGCAGTCCAAGGCACTCTCAGAACTTTCCTCCTTTTCTTACCTGCGTCTAAAAAAACCAAGTTCTTGCTAGATATTTTCTAGGTACTCCAGTGCAATATTATGGTATTCTTCTTGAATTTGGAGGTATTGCACATCTGAAAGTCTGAAAACCATGTTGTGTAAGGGGGCTTATTAACAAAAGACCCTCATAAATGTACATCATAGTAAGTTATTAGTAGCAGCGTGACCCAGCACCAGTAGTCCAAAGTGATGAAAAGAACAAAAACACACAGACCAATGTTATCTCTTCCATAGGAGGCTTTTCATTATAGCAAAATAATATGGTTGCACTATTTACAAGAACAAGGTTTCCATAACACAAATAAAATTCCTTACACCTCCTTTTTTGCTTCCATGCTGGGCTTCTTTTTCATGCAGGTAAACAGCTTCGCTCTCACAGTGCCTTTTCTCACACTGAAGTTACACAGAAGCGTCACATAGTAGCTTCTTACACATAGCAGCCTTCACACATGATGGGCCTCAACCTGGGGCTTCTCTCACCAAAGTTTCTCACACCAGGTCTTTCTCATAACTGAGGCCACCTCACACTGAGGCCTTTCTCCCATTGAGGGAAACTAACACTGAGGCTTACTTCACACTGAGGCCTACTAACACACTGAGATCCTTCTCCCATAGAGACCTCTTACAGACTGAGGGCTACTAAGCTACAGGCACACCTGTTTATATAGAACTAGAGCTTTTGCCCTTTTTAGTGCTTGACTCACATTTTTGTAATTAAAAATGCCTAGTTAATTTTTAATATATCTGACAAACCACTGCTTTAGAAGTTGCATCTTAACCTTTAATATGGTAATGGGTGGAAATCCACACAAATTCCTGACAACCATTCAATGCTGGTATATGTGGAAAACCCAGTACAGCCTGATTTGGCTCCAGGATTTGATTTATCACCTTTATTTAAATTGCTTGCATAATGTGAGTAACAAGGTTGTTTACATACGTTTGCACATTTAGGCAATGTCCATACAGGGAAAAAATTGTGTTGGTTCTTTAATGTGAGGCCTAAGTAAGGTTGGTACATAAATCAAGGGACAGGGCTCCTAGTTGTTTAATAGTGGTGTAAAAGAGGAATTTATTCTTGCATCACAGTACAGGCTTAAAAGATAAACTTCTGAAGGTCTGGTTTGTGATGTATGCAGAAATTCCCTCTTATACACAACCATCAAAAGCATAGGATACCTGTCCCTTAATTGATGTATCAACATTATTTCACTTGGTAACTCTATGCCTATATGACAGAGGATCAGGTAGTAGTAGTAGTAGTAGTAGTAGTAGTAATAATAATAATAATAGCAGTCAAAGAAGAAAAATACACCCTGGCAGAATATGTCAAGGAAAGCCAAGAACCTGCTTTAATTGAAGTCAATAATCGGTAACTTCTCAAAGCACAGCAGACAAAGAGTCAGTACAAGAAAACTGCACTCCAAACCAGAGCTGACAGCTGGCACAACAAGGCATTGCTTGGATAGTTCCTTGACAAAATTGAAGGAAAAGTTGATATGGTTATGGCTCATGAATGGAACCCTGAAGAAGGAGACAGAAGGCCTGATTCTTGCAGCCCGGGAGCAAGCCATCAGGACAAATGCAATTAAGGCCAGGATTGAAAAATCAGCTAATGACCCAAAATGCGGATTGTGCAAGGAAGCTGATGAAACCATGGATCATATCCTCAGCTGTTGCAAGAAAATCGCACAGATGGACTACAAACAAAGGCACAACTCTCTGGCCCAGATGATTCACTGGAACTAATGTCACAACTACCACCTGCCAGCAGCAAAGAACTGATGGGATCATAAACTTGCAAAGGTAGTGGAAAATGAACACGCAAAAATACTGTGGGACTTTTGAATCCAGACTTATAAAGTTTTGGAACACAATACACCAGAAGTCACGATTGTGGAAAAGTCTGGATTATTGATGTCGCCATACCGAGTGACGGCCACATTGAGGAAAAACAATAGGAAAAACTCAGCCACTATCAAGACCTCAAAATCAAACTGCAAAGACTCTGGCATAAACCAGTACAGGTGGTCCCAGTGGTCATTGGCGCACTGGATACCATGCCAAAAGATCTCAGCTGGCATTTGGAAACAATAAACATTGACAAAATCATGATCTGTCAACTGCAAAAGACCACATTACTTGGATCTGCATGCATATTTCGAAATACTGTACATCACACAGTCATAGATACTTGGGAAGAGTTTGACTTATAATTTTGTGATAGGAAATCCAGCATAGAGATCTCGTTTGCTATGACATATTGTGCTTTTGTGTCAGTAAAACAACAACAACAACAACTTTATTTATACCCCACTACCATATCCCCAAGGGGACTCGGGGCGGCTAACATGAGGCCAAGCCCAACAATTACAACAAAGCAAATATATAACATAAAATAATGATGCTGAAGTTGGGATTATATGAACAGAATATGGCTGTGAGGATAGCAGACCTATAGTGTGTGTGCATGTGTATAGGGATCTTCAATGTTTCCTGTTTTGCAAAAGAAACCTGCTGAAACAGAGATCCATCTCCTTGCTCCAGGCCTCCTAGTATGCTCTGCTGCAACCTCTTGTTTAAGGCAATTCCAATACCATTTGCAAAGATTTGTTGGAACACCCATAATAAAAAAGGAACCTGGACTCCAGGGTTGTGCAAGTCTGAATGTTGTGCTGAAAAGATCCTAGTCGGAAATGACTTATACTTTGCAATGTGATCACCTCGGAGGGAGAATGAGCATCAACATGACACAACACATTTGAATGCCACTCCAAAGCCGCAAGCAAACTTGCCTTTGACTTCAATGGGTTTCATTGATTTGAATTCTTGTTCAAACCCTTAGAGATGGATGTGTTGGGTTGATGAGAAAGAGAGACATAAACAGACCTGAAAAACCTGTTTGGTCTACAACACGCCAATGAAGTGACACTGATATGTCTGGGCAAAGGTGAGGAGAAAGGGAGCTTCTTTTGACATCTTTGCCTGGATCTGGTGTTTGAGGAGAAGATAGAGAAACAGGAGTAAACCCAACTCTAGGAATGGAAGGCTATGACTCGTATAATGCAGCCTTTCCCTACTTGGTGGCCTGTTGGATGTGTTGGACTGTCACTCGCATCATCCCCAATCTGTATGACCATGTGAGCGGAGGATGATAGAAATGGCAGTCCAACACATCCAATAGGCCACCAAGTTGAAATTAGTGGATATAAACCTTTTTTGACTATGGTGGTCATCATATTGCCATCCAAATGTTGCTGAACTAATCTTCCAGGAAGTATGACCATGTTCCAGAAGCATTCTCTCCTGACCTTTCACCCACATCTATGGCAGGCATCCTCTGAGGCTGAGGGGTCTGTTGGAAACAAAGTGAGGTTTATATATCTGTGGAATGTCCAGTGTGGGAGAAAGATCTCTTGTCTGCTTGAAGCAAGTGTGAATGGGGCAACTGGCCACCTTGATTAGCATTGAATGGCCTTGCCGCTTCAAAGCCTGGCTGCCTGCTGCCTGGGGGAATCCTCAGTTGGGAGGTGTGGTTGGCCCTGATTGATTCTTGTCTGGAATTCCCCTGCTTTTTGGGTGTTGCTCTTTATTTACTGTCCTGATTTTAGTTTTTTTAAAAAAAATACTGGAAGCCAGATTTTGTTCATTTTCATGGTTTCTTCCTTTCTGTTGAAATTGTCCACGTGCTTGTGGATTTCAATGGCTTCAAAGTTGGAATTAGTGGATATAAACCTGCTTTTGACAATGGTGGCCATCGTATTGCCATCCAAATGTTGCTGAACTACATCTTCCAGGAACTTTGACCAATACTTCCAGAGTCAAGGTATACTGGGAGTTGTAGTACAACGGCATCTGGAGGTCCACATATTGTATTTACTTAAGTCTAATGCACAATCGAATCTAAGGCGCACACCTCAATTTTCAAAACACTGAAACAAAACAAGTTTTTGCTGCCAAATGTAATGTGCAGGAGCAAAAAGTGCACTCTTTGTTATATGGCCATTACAGTTGCTGCCTGCTTAGAATTCCTTCCTTAAAAACAAAAGTGTTAGAACACCAAAGCTTCCAGCAATGGAAAAGAAGACCATTCATCTATGTTGTAGAATCAATCCACTTAGAATCATAAAATCATAGAATCATAGAGTTGGAAGAGACCTCATGGGCCATCCAGTCCAACCCCCTGCCTAGAAGCAGGAATATTGCATTCAAAGCACCCCCGACAAATGGCCATCTAGCTTCTACACTCTGGGGCAGAGAGTTCTACTGCTGAACGGCTGTCACAGCCAGGAAGTTTAATTGCACTTTAATTGCCCGGGCTCAATGCTATTGAATCCTGAGGGCTGTAGTTTTACAGGGTCTTGAGCTTCTCTGCCAAAGAGTGTGTGTATGCCTCACAAATCTACAAATCCATTGCATAGCATTGAGCCATGGTAATTAAATGAGATATGACATCCCTTAATAGGAGCTCCAGGTGCTCCTAAAGCAGCTTTCCCTTTTGCTTTGACTCAGCACTAAAATTACTATATTACGTGAATCTAATGCACACCCTAATTTTGGTGAAGTAATTTAGCCAAAAAGGGTGAGCATTAGCCTTGAGCAAATAAAATAATTCCCACCACTTGATATCTTTGCTTCTGCTACTTCTTTCCCTGGATCTTTGGACCACCTTCAACTCCTAGTCCTTGCTAGAAAATGCTAACATTTTCTTTCTCTTTTTTGCTAGGGAGAAAAATAAACCAGTGTAAAATCTGAAAACTGTAAAGATAAATCCACAGTTCTTTGTAAACCCATCTTTACAAAAGCCATATATTTTTTCCAAGTTTCATTGCTAGAATAATGTTTATGATTTACTTGTATAAGACCTTTTGAAGTATTTTACTTGATATTCTGATATATGAGTCCCCAGTGGCACAGCAGGTTAAACCCAGTTGTTGAACGTGCTGACTGTTAGGTCGGTGGTTCAAATCCAGGGAGAGGGGTGAGTTCCCACTGTCAGGCCCAGCTTCTGCCAACCTAGCAGTTCGAAAACATGCAAATGTGAGTAAATCAGTAGGTACAGCTTCGGTGGGAGAGGTAATGGCACTTCATGCAGTCATGCTGGCCACATGACCTTGGAGGTTCTACGGAGAACACCGGCTCTTCAGACAGGATTAGACTTAATGTCAAGGGGAAACCTTTACTTTACTATTCTGATATATATGTGTAGTTTTCACATTTTTGAAATACTGCCATTCACTAACAGCTAAAATCTGAGATTTTGTGTAGATTTTGTGTTCTCCCAAACCCTTGCAAGAGGAGCTTAAATAATGAAGAGTGGACTCATCGCAAAAGCAATAGAAAAAGCAGCATCCCACAAAGAATATCCTGCCATTTCTTACTGACTCATTCATTACACACCAGTGGATGACTGCTTGGGCACAAGACTTGCAAACCCATTTGATAATCTTTGAGTTGATCTGCTTTTAGATGTTGATCTGCTCCACTTTATAGATGGCTGCATCTCATCATAAAGTCTCTGCTTGCTCAACTACAGTTCGGGTGTGCCAGAATTGCACAAGCGATGAAATGGATATTATGCAGCCTGGTAGGATGGTATTTCTCTCTTTTTACTAAACTGAAAGATAAATCAGAGATGGATGGATAACCTGACACCATTCCAATGCATGGCATTCCATTTTCTCCTTCCAGAAAGTGGGGTAGGGGATCAAAAATTCTTGGCGTCTCAATCCTCGGAGATTTGAAGCCACCGAGGGTCTTGTTTGAAGATGGTCCTCTGCATTTCACTTTTCTGGATTAGATTGTTTGCAGATTTGATGATGATAATGATTTACTTTATACCCAGGCGAGTCAAGGTGGTTAACAATCACACATTTTGATCAACCAAAAGCAAAGTGAATTCAAAAATTAAAAAGAATTAAATAGTACTGTGTCTGGTTAAAAATACAATAAAAACATTATAAATAAAATGCATTTGAAATCCAATTAGTATGGTTTCTTTAGGGATCTGTTTTATTTTGAATTTTAAGCAGGATAATAATAATAATAATAATAATAATAATATACTGATAATAATACCAAGTGACAGTCGCACTGAGGAAAAACAACAGGAAAAACTTAGCCATTATCAGGACCTCAAAACTGACTGCAAAGGTGCCTGTACAGGTGGTCCCAGTGGTCATCGGCACACTAGGTACCATGCCAAAAGATCTCAGCCGGCATTTGGAAACAATAAACATTGACAAAATCACGATCTGTCAACTGCAAAAGGCCACCTTACTTGAATCTGCACGCATCATTCGAAAATACATCACACAGTCCTGGACACTTGGGAGGTGTTCGACTTGGGATTTTGTGATATGAAATCCAGCATATAGATCTCGTTTGCTGTGACATATTGTGTTTTTGTGTCAGTAAAATAATAATAATACACTTTGTTTATATGCTGCTCTATCTCCCCGAGGGGGACTCAGAGTGGATTACAGTATACACATATATAGGCAAACATTCATTTCTTTTTATGCAACGGACAACAATGACACACAATACACAAACAAAGGCAACGGTTTTCCTTTTTCATCTTTGGCATCTGGAGGCAGTGCTCAATTCTGGCCATGGGGAGGTACTCTTGTTCCATTTCCATGCCAAGGAGCCTGTTGTCTGTAGACACCTCCTGGTCATGTTGCCGGCATGGCTGCATGGGTGCCTTTTACCTTACCTATTGCTCTACTTGCATTGCATGTGTTTGAACTGCTAGCATAAATAAAAGAAACAACATTGCCTATACATGTAGAACAACATTAGAACAACATCTCTTAACATTTACGTACATAACTACACAATTTCTCTCACCAAACTACATCTCTACTCTAACTAAACATAACTACATCTCTACTCTAACTAAACTAACAACACACAAACATATATACATACATTGGTTTGAAAAGAGGGTTTTCTGCTCTCCTTTTGTCGATTTGTCTAGAGTTTAACTTTTTCTCTTCCACTTTATATCCAACATTCCTCAAAAGGTGACAATGGAGTTGCACTGTGGATGTAAAGATTCCCAGATTGCTGTTGTCTCTGGTTTAAAAAAATCAGTTTACTATTAGTGGTTTCCCAGTTTTTTGCTGGGATCCTGCGTCCCTAACCCCTATGAAAGTGGGGAGCCTATTGTAGCATTAACTGTAATAAACATATCAACTATTCCTGTTTTGAAAAGCTTCAAATTAATCTGTAGCACAGCAAGTTGAACCGTTAGCTGCAGGAAATCTGCTGACTGGAAGGTTGGCGGTTCGAAGCTGTGAGTCAGGATGAGCTCCCACTGTTAGCCCTACCTTCTGCCAACCTAGCAGTTCAAAAGCATGCAATGCGAGTAGATCAATAGGTACCATCTTGACAGTAAAGTAAAAAGAGGTGCCCCATGTAGACATGCCCACAACTGATTGGAGATGTCTGCAGACAACAGGCTCCTTCATAGAACCATAGAATCAAAGAGTTGGAAGAGACCTCATGGGCCATCCAGTCCAACCCCCTGCCAAGAAGCAGGAATATTGCATTCAAATCACCCCTGACAGATGGCCATCCAGCCTCTGTTTAAAAGCTTCCAAAGAAGGAGCCTCCACCATACTTCGCATGTAAAAATGGAAGAAGAGCACATCCGCATGACCAGAGTTGAACATTACCTCCAAACGCTGAAGAAGAAAAAGGGGAAGGTTTTTATCTTTGTCTGTGTATTGTATTTTGTTTTGTTCAGGGTTGTGAAAAAGCCATTGAATGTTTGCCTTATGTGTGTACTGTAATCAGCTCTGAGATAAAGTGGAATATAAATAAAGGGTATTATTATTATTATTATTATTATTATTATTATTATCTCCTGCCTTACCATTTTTTTTAGGTGGTCTCCCCCACCCATTTTCCCTCTTTGTCTTTGCTAATGTCTGTTGTGGCAAAAGCAATATGCACTCAACAGAATAGAGCGTGAAATCCTGCCCTTCCCAATAAGCACAGATAGCAAACTGCTGCAACCTCTCTAGTTCATCCGTTCCTTCTCTTTTAATAATTTTTGCCATTTTGACTGTGCTTGGATGTTGTATGGGTGCAAGTATCCGGGGATGCATCCACACCGTAGAATTAATGCAGTTTGACACCACTTATGCAATGGCCTAATACAATGTAATTATGAGGCACCAGAATTCTTGTGCAGAGATGGTTAAAGACCTTGTAAAATGACAACTTGCACCATTCTTTAGCAGTGGACCATGAAACATCTTGCTCCACTTCCTGCAATAATGAATCACCTCTTCAAAAAACCACATTTATGCCTAGAGAGGTCAGGAGGGAGGAATGAAACCCTTGAAAATTTGCAAAAGCAGAGAGGCTGGGCAATGAGCTCATTCATATATATATATATATATATATGAATAAGCTCATTGAGAGAAAGAGAGAGAGAGATGGAGCAGGTGACATTTAACTTATTGGCAGGGAACTTCCCTTTTTAAAGAGAGAGCCATGACTAATGACTTCGAACAAGCATATTAAGAACAAGAATGCTTTTCTTCCTTGTCTGAAAGTGATCATGTCCTTCCCTGCAAAGGTGCTTCTGAGGATATTCTGCAAAATGTTTCTAGACTGTCCCTGTTAATGGAAGCCTTTCCTTATTTGATGCTTTGGGGAAGGGAAGACTAGAATGGAAAAGCTTGGACAGTGAGTCTACATCAGTGTTTCTCAACCTTCCTAATGCTGTGACCCCTTAATACACTTCCTCATGTTGTGGTGACCCCCAACCATAACATTATTTTCATTGCTACTTCACAACTGCAATTTTGCTACTGTTATGAACCATCATGTAAATACCTGATATGCAGGATGTATTTTCATTCACCAGATCAAATTTGGCACAAATACACCCAAATTTGAATACTTGTGGGGTTTTGGGGGGGGGGGGGGTTGATTTTGTAATTTGGGAGTTGTAGTTACTGGGGTTTATAGTTCACCTACAATCAGTGAGCATTCCGAACTCCACCAATGATGAAATTGAACCAAACTTAACACACACAACTCCCATAACCAATAGAAAATACTGGAAGGTTTTGGTGGACATTGACCTTGAGTTTTGGAGTTGTAGTTCACCTACATCCAGAGAGCACTGTGGACTCAAACAATGATGGATCTGGGCAAACTTAGCAGAAATACTCAAGATGCCAAAATGTGAACACTGGTGGAGTTTGGGGAAAATAGACCTTGACATTTGGGAGTTGTAGTTGCTGTCGGTCTTCAGTCCTGCCAGCACAAGGGTTTAACTTATTGCGCCACTGGAGACTCCTGGCTGTTCCTGTGTTTGATCTTGAATTGCATTGTGTGAGGAAGCAAAAGGAATTAAATGTGCACGGAGGGGCGGCTCAACCCTTTACGTAAAGTAAGCATTTGCAGTATAGTTGATTTTGCCCGCTCTTGAGGTGCTCTTGGGGGAAAATAGACCTTGACATATGCAAGTTGTAGTTACTGGGATGTATAGTTCACTTACAATCAAAGAGCATTCTGAACTCCACCAATGATGGAATTGAACCAAATATGGCACACAGAACTCCCACGATGAACAGAAAATATGTATCAGTGATTGGTTGCATGGGGGTGGTGTGCCAAAATACGGTTTGCTTACCATTGAAAATTAACTAGGGCCGTCTCTGTGTGCACGGGACAACTTTTAAGACACTAACCCAGGTAGGGGCAAACTTCGGCTCTCCAGGTGTTTTGCATTCAACTCCCACAATTGTGAAAAAGGATATAGGAACTCTGCCTAATTACTTTTTGGCTTCTGGAAACCCCAGAATTGACCACTTCAAGTTTAGAAATACTTGGGCAGCTGGATGCGTCAGATACTGCATTCCTGGTAGATCTGGGTGAGTCATCTGGAGCAGACCAAAGAGCGGAAAGGTGGGGCTTCAAAAGGTAAAGAGAAAGATTTTGGAGAGGCATTGAATAAAAGACAAAGATGGGTCATGCACTGCTGTTCAGTTTGCATACCCCTTTAAAAGCAGCTGTTATCTGAAGAATTCTTCAGAAGCTGTGTTGAGACTTGTAGCGTCTGGGCAGGGCTCGTTTTAGAAGACAGAGAAGGGGATATTGGATTGAGAAACGCATAGAAAATACTGTGAAGAAACCTAGCTGAGCAGGAAGGAGGGAAGTGAGGAGTCTTATAGCAGAAGACTATTTAATCCAAAGAGTGCATGCATTTCACAAGGCAACTTGGAAAAGGATCAAAGAAATTGGAAGGAAGAAAGAGACGAGGAAGACATTTGGAGTAAAACACTTTGAGAGAACATTTGTCTTTTTTTCCTGGAGATAGGAACGTGGACAAAATAAAAAAGTGGGGATAATATTTGGGAAAACCAGATAGTGAAGAAGTGTTTTGGATACCCAGAGGAAACAACTGCAAAACAGAAAGGGGAGGAGAGGAGTATAGCCAGGGTTGGTGAGAAGTCTTGAAGTTCTTTGTGATCTGCCTGGTGGCACTCTGCACTGTCATGGCTGTCCCAACCGGAGTGGAGGATTTTGCAGAAGACCTGCGTTGTTCCATCTGCTTGGAGCTCTTTCTGGATCCTGTCATGCTGGAATGTGGGCACAATTATTGCCAAGCTTGCATTACTCGCTTCTGGGCAGAGATACCCTTCAATGGTGGAGCAGACGTGCCACTTCCCACTTGCCCAGAGTGCCGGCGTGAGATCCCAGATGGCAAATTCACAGCCAACCGGGTGCTGGGGCAGCTGGCAAGGAAGGCTATGGAGTCTCTCTCTGCTCATGCTAGTGATGAGGATGCCGAAACGGAGCAGAACGATGAGGAGCTGCAGGGGGACAAACTCTTCTGCATCGACGACGGTTGTCTTGTGAGGTCATTGCAACTGGAGCATTGGGGACATCCGTGTCTCCCTTTAGAGGAAGCTGTGGAGCACTACAAGGTCAGTAGGAGGCACCGTGAAGGTCTGAATTGGGTGGGCAACCCAAAGCAGGTATCATCCTACATATAAGTATGCCACCTGCCTAATATTAGTCATACAAGACCTTGGAGTCATCCCATGAAATTGATGGGGAATTGGTTTAGGTGTAGATGAAAGGAACGCTGAAGGCAACCTTTCACAAATGTATGGAATTATTAGTTCTGTAGTGTTCAGAGTCCTTGTGCCGGCAGGACTGAAGAGCAACAGGTTGGAGGTTCAAATCCGGAGAGAGCCTGGATGAGCTCCCTCTGTCAACTCCAGCTCCCCATGCAGGGACATGAGAGAACCCTCCCACAAGGATGGTAAAATGTCAAAACATCTGGGCATCCTCTGGGAAATGTCCTTGCAGACGGCCAATTCTCTCACACCAGAAGCGACTTGCAGTTTCTCAGGTCGCTCCTGACACACGCACACACAAGCTCTGTAGTATGAAGGTGACATGTTTTGGGGGCCTTTTGAAAGTGGGATTGGAAAACTTCACAGAGGAAAAGCATATTCAGGGTTACTCAAGGCATCATAAATAATATTTGATTGTGGAGTCACCCTACGCAATTGAGAGAAAATTGATTCAGGTGTATGTGAAAGGAATATTGAAAGCAACTTCTCACAAATGTATGGAAAAATGGCACTACCTAAAAGAACCCCACACCTTGTGTGACTGTGGAGCAGAACAGAAAACTCCACATCTGTACGCTTATCCACTATGCCCTGCCTCATGTACAGAGGAAGAATTGTTGGAGGCTACAGACAATGCCATTGCTGTTGCCCATTTTTGATCAAAAGATATTTCGCCGCCTGCATGCCTTCTATTTTTATCAGCTTTATATTAATGTATGCAATGCTTTTGATATGAAATAAATAAATAAAATTGCTCTGTAATGTGAAGACCATATATTTTAGGGAGCTTTTAAAAGTAGTATATGGTGACCCCACAAAGAAGAAATATACCCAGGGCTACTTAAATTCTCACCCCAAGTAGTGGCAGCTGGGAAGCCTTGTGCCAAGTCACACAATGACTTTATTCCATACTTTAAAGGAGTTATCTATGGCACTAAAGCTCTAGATCAGTGTTTCTCAACCTTCCCAATGCCACAATCTCTTAATACAGTTCCTCATATTGTGGTGACCCGCAACCATAAAATTATTTTAGTTGCTACTTCATAACTGTAGTTTTGCTACTGTTATGAATTATAATGTAAATATCTGATATGCAGGATGTATTTTCATTCGCTGGACCAAATTTGGCACAAATACCCGAGATGCCCAAATTTGAATACTAGTGGGATTGAGAGGGATTGATTTTGTCATTTGGGAATTGTAGTTACTGGGATTTATAGTTCACCTACAATCAAAGAGCATTCAAAAATCCACCAGCGATGGAATTGGGCCAAACCTGGCACACAGAACTCTTACAACCAACAGAAAATACTGGAAGGCTTTGGTGGGCATTGACCTTAAGTCTTAGAGTTGTAGTTCACCTATATCTAGAGATGTAGGTGATAGATCTGGACCAAACTTGGCATGAATACTCAATATGCCCAAATGTGAACATTGGTAGAGTTTGGTGAAAATAGACCTTGACATTTGGCAATTGTAGTTGCTGGGATTTGTAGTTTACCTACAATCAAAGAGCATTCCGAACTCCACCAATGATAGAATTGGCCCAAACTTCCCACACAGAACTCCCATGACCAACAGAAAATACCGTGTTTTCCGATGGTCTTTGGCGACCCTGCTGACACCCCCTCATGACCCCCCAGGGGTCCTGACCCCCAGGTTGAGAAATGCTGCTCTACATCTGGGACTAGTTCCTCTAAAATGGGAAAATAGAAAGCCCAAGAGAGCTTCTCTGAACCCTCTGACATGGAAGTTCCTAAGTACCAGTAAACTTGAGATGTTTCTCAAAGGAAGGATAAGATGAAGTCCTCTTCCCAATCCAAGTCCAGAAGCTGATTTGACTGGCTGTTGACTTTAACCCTTTGAATGCCAGCAGTGGGATATAATATCCTCCATGAAATTTGAAACAGTAGACTAGTGAAAAAGACTCACGACATATATACTGCTCTGTCTTCAGCAGAAAAGAATCACTAGGAAGTCTGGAGGAGCCACCAGGGAGCTGACATAGGAAGGTGTCTCATTCTGCCAAACTGTAGTTTTGGTCCTGACCAACCATGATGGAGATATCACCATAGTCAGACTCAGAATGAGCCGTGAAAGTGCAGAAAATCATCATGCCAAAACAGAAAGCCATATTGTCATGGTTTCCAAGTTTTAGCATCCTCAAAGAATTAATTAGTCATTATGGGAAACCTCGGTGGCGCAGCAGGTTAAACCACTGAGCTGCTGAACTTGCTTCCAGGGGCGGCTCAACCCATTACGCAAAGTAAGCATTTGCAGTATAGTTGATTTTGCCCAGGGGCACTCTTGAGGCACTCTTGGGGGAAAATAGACCTTGACATATGCAAGTTGTAGTTACTGGGATGTATAGTTCATCTACAGTCAAAGAGCATTCTGAACTCCACCAATGATGGAATTGAACCAAATATGGCACACAGAACTCCCACGACGAACAGAAAATATTTATCAGTGATTGGTTGGGGGGGGGGTGGTGGTGCCAAAATACTGTTGAAAATTACCTAGGGCTGCCTCTGCTTGCTTACCAAAAGGTCGTAGGTTCAAATCTGGGGAGAAGGGTGAGCTCCCACTGTTAACCCTAGCTTCTGCCAACCTAGCAGTTCGAAAACATGCAAATGTGAGTAGATCAATAGGTACCGCTCTGGTAGGAAGGTAACTGCGCTCCATGCAGTCATGCCAGCCACATGACCTTGGAGGTGTCTATGGACAACACCGGCTCTTCAGCCTAGAAATGGAAATGAGCACCAACCCCCAGAGTCGGACACAACTGGACTTAATGTCAGGGGAAAACCTTTACTATGGGAAATCAGATATTGGGCAAAGTGGGACCTTCGTGTGGCTAGTCTTGGTATGAGAGAAACTCTTTGATCAGCATCAATTGCACTACTACAATACACCACCAGAGGGTGACGTATCACTTTGTAATTCCCCCTTTTTAGTCTTCAAGATGCTGCAAGATCCCTTTGTATACTTGTTATAGGCTTTATCTTCTGTGTCAATGCAACTGGGATCTTATTCACCTGAAAGCTAAAATAAATCATGCCACTCTTGATTTTGCATTTTTCCCCAGTGCTGGCTGATGCCCCCCATGTTAGTGAATCTGATCTGTGTTTTAGTCTAAGTTTTAGTTTGAACTTCCATTTGGTGATTGCTGTTGGACGAACGGGCTTATCAGCAAAAGACCTGTGTCATAAATGTACAGCAGAGTAACTTATCAGCAGCAGCGTGACCCAGCACCAGTAACCCAAAGTGATAAAAAGAACAATAATACACAGACCAATGTTATCTCTTTCATAGGAGGCTTTTCTTTGTAGTAAAATAATATGGTTGGACTATTTACAAGAACAAGGTTTTTATAGCACAAATAAAGTTCTTTATACTTATCTGCATCCATGCTGGGCTTCTTATGCATATAAATAGCTTTGCTCTCACAGAGCCCCCTCTCACAACAAACTGATACTGGAGTTTCACATAGTAGCATTTTACACACAGCAGCCTTAATCCTGGAGCTTTACACACGAGGCTCTACACACTAGGCCGTTAACCTGGGGTTTCTTTCACCAAAGCTTGCCTACATCAGGCCTCCTCACAGACTAAGGGCTACCTCACAGACTGAGACCTTTCTCCCATTGAGGTTCACCTCAGACTGACTGCTACTAAGCTACAGGCACACCTGCTTATATAGAACTGCTGAGTCATTGTATCCATTTAACCCTCAAATTTTTGTATATTTTTTTTTGTAATTTAAAAATTAAAAAATAAAATTTTTGTGCAACCAAACTTTTAAGAACTTAAACTGAATGGCTTTCAATGATGTGATGTGCTATGTTATGCTTGGTATTGTCCTTTAATGAAGGTTAATGTTTTTAATGTTTAACTACTTATCTTTAAAAATGATTTAGTTGCCTTAAAATAATGTTTATATTTCTACTTTTTTTGAAGTTTTTTGTATAGTTTTGAAATACTTTGCTTTCTACTTTGGGTCCCTTTATTTGAAGAAAGGTAGATCAACAACAACAACAATAATTGCTTGTTGTTTTTATTGATATGTTGTTGGGCTTGGCCTCATGTAAGCTGCTCCGGGTCCTTTGGGGAGATGGTGGCAGGGTATAAATAAATAAATAAACAATTATTATTATTATTATTATTATTATTATTTTCGGATAGTGCAACCCTTTCCCCTGAATACCAACATCTGAAATACTCCAAGCTCTGAAATTGTGTAGCGCCTGTTTTCTGCTGGTTCAATTGCACAAATGTTATTTCATACATGATTTAAACCGATGTACAAAATTCAGGCTGTTAGAGACCCTAAATTGGGTCTTCTTAGGTCCACATCAAGGGAGCACGTAAGGAAGGAGACAGTCCCCAAAAAAGATCAAAAGACAAGATTTATTTTAGTTTCTTCATGAAGAAGACGAATAGCCTGGCAGCATGCGCAGATGCTATCCTTCAAGTGACTGCCGCCCCCTCCTCTGTTTCTGCTGACCTTTGTACTCAAGTGATAGGTCATGGAAAGTACTCTCTTTCCAGCCCCCCTCCCTTGACCTTTTGATGGAAAGTACCTTATTGTACCTGCAGACTCTGCACTTAACCACAACCTTTGGCTTAACCACAACACAACTTCCTATGTCAGTTTGAACTTTGTATGACATTTACATGTCACATTTTGTTTCTTTAAAACATTTTCTTCCGTGTTGCTTTTTTTCTACAGAGAAAGGGTATATTTCTCTTTTGCTGTTAATTTCATTCAAAGCCCCTTGCTTAGCATTTGCAAATTTCACTCAAAGACCCTTTCAAGGCTATGTGTATAAGTGTATATCAAAACATAAATGGATGTTTAAACTTCAGTATCATCTCTGTGGGTGCACCTGCACTGTAGAATTATTGCAGTTTGAGAGCACTTGAACTACCGTGGCTCAGTGCTATGGAATCCTGTGAGTTGCAGTTTGGGGAACCACTGACACTCGGGCAGAGAAAGCTAAAGGCCTTGTAAAACTCCAATTTCCAGAATTCCATAGAGCTGAGCCATGGCAGCTCAATTGGACACTGGATGCTCTGCAAATAAATACATGTTAGTTTTGGTTTTTTAAAAGTGTCTCTTCTTCTGTTCAGGAGATCTTAACAGCTTCTCAAGCATTGCTGGAAACAAGAGTCCAAGCAGCAAGACTACTGCAGGAACAGAGTGCCCAGAAAATCCCAGAAATTACAGTAAGTTTTTTTTTAGTTTGACAGAAAATACTAGCTAAACCCAGCCATGCTTCACTGCGGTTCAGTCTGATATGGAATGAATGTGAAAGTAAATTAAAGTATTGTAGTGAACAAAGATTCACCGAGAAAACATATCATTCAATTCAGTCTATGTGGAATAAAAGGAAAGGAAGGAAAAAGAGTGTTTTTAAAAACCAAAAATCATTTTTATTGTAAAGTTAGTGGATTGACTACATTTTTGGTTTGTCCGTTTTCTGCATAAACATAAAGATCTGATGGTTTACTGACTCTGGAGCATGCGACGTATAATTGCCCATGAGAGAAGCAATTGTTTTTAAATTCAAACCACACACTTGCAAAGATTGCCCCTGCGCTTTATTGACTGTGAACGCAAGGCGTACTGGAAATTGAAGTTGTCTGAACTCAAATGCCATGTCAGTTGGAATGAGTGTCCATCCATGGTCCATCCTCCTCCAAGCCACATTAGGATATAGAGCAGATCTTTGTGCCAAGTTTGGTATTGATCAGTCATTGGTGTGGTCGCAGTGGTCTCAATAAGTTAGTGAAGATACTGCAAGTGCAATCATCCATGGTCCAAATTCTTCCCAACCGTACCAGGATGTAGAGTGGGTCATAGGGGCTCCGTGTGCCAAGCTTGGTCCTGATCCATCATTGGTGGGGGTCACAGTGGTCTCAGGAAGTGGATGAAGGTATTTCAAGTCCCATTTTGACACAACATCGTCGTCCATAGTCCATCCTCCTCCAAACTACATCAGGATGTAGACCTGGTCATGGGGGCTCTGTGCCAAGTTTGGTCTTGATCAGTCATTGGTGTGGGTCATAGTAGTCTCTGAATGTGAGTGAAGGTACTTCAAATCCCATCATCCATGGTCCAACAGCCCCCCAAACAGCACCTCAATCCCTGGTGAAGTTTGAGGGAGGATGGACCACAAACGATGACGTAGTGTCAAAATTTCAAGTCAATCATAGAATCATAGAATCATAGAATCAAAGAGTTGGAAGAGACCTCCTGGGCTATCCAGTCCAACCCCCTGCCAAGAAGCAGGAATATTGCATTCAAATCACCCCTGACAGATGGCCATCCAGCCTCTGTTTAAAAGCTTCCAAAGAAGGAGCCTCCACCAATCAGCCGACTACTTTTCGAGAACACAAACACACGCATTCTGAATTTTTATATAAATAGATAGTAGGCTCCTGTATGAAGAGAGGGAATCCATTCCTGGACATTTTGTGTAATATGATTTTTGCATATACCATTTGGTCCTCCTGCTCAATGCTATGGTATGCTTCAGCAAAACCAAGCACTGCTGAGAGAAGTATGCATTCACACATTCTTCTCTGTTATCTTTCTTATATTAGGCTCAGCGGCTCCGATTGGAGCAGCACCTCTCAGCCCAGTTCATTGAGCTTCACCAGTGGCTCCAGGAGAAGGAGGCGGCCATGAAGAGGACAATCCGACACGAGGAGGAACTTCTGGTGAGCGAACTGGAAAGGAACCAGCGCAATGGGCAAGAGCAAATCTACATGTCAGAGGAACACATGGCTAAGATCCAAACTCGGCTTGAGGAGCACCAAGACCCTGAAATTTTCTTGAAGGTGAGAGCATATTTCAGCAAAATTGTTTCTCCAAATGTATCGGAATGTCTCATCAGCTGGTTAGTTCACAGGAATCCTGAAATTTGGACGGCATCTATGCTGTAGAATTAATTCAGTGCTATGGAATCACTGAAGTTGTAGTTCCCAGCCAGCTGCACAGGGACTGTAGTGCAGCTGGCTGGGAATCAGCTGCATTAAGATCACTACTGACCGAAAGGTCATGAATTTGAAGCTAGCCTGGGTCGGAGTGAACCTCCGACCAATTTGTGTAGCTTGTGACCTTTGCAGCCTGAAAGACAGTTGCATCTGTCAAGTAGGAAATTTAAGTACGGTTTATGCAGGGAGGCTAATTTACAATGTCATAAAAATATCCAGCAAGCATGCAAAGAATGAGGAAGTACTTCATCAGTGTCACAAATGGACAGCGAAGCAACAGCCTCTGTGTGTCTGTCTATATATGTTGTGTGTCTATGGCATTGAATGTTTGCCAAGTATATTTACATTGTAATCCGCCCTGAGTCCCCTGCGGGGTGAGAAGGGCGGAATATATAAACTGTAAATACATGAATAAATAAATATGTCAAAGGGTACTGGTATCTCACCTAACTACAACTCACAAGAATCCATAGCATTGAGCATGGCAGATAAAATGATGTTAAACTGCATTAATCCTACAGTGCAGATGTACTGCCAATTATCTGGAGGTCACTAGGCTGGCTCAAGGTGGGGTTGAATATCAACATTTGGCTAAGTTCTCTGTCCATCAATCCATGAAATATTATCTGGGTTACTCCAAACTTTCTTCACTTTAGCCATGCAATTTATGGTGAGGACAACAATGAGTTAGGAAGAAAAAAATATGGAGAATCAGAAATGCTTGTCCTTACAACAGCTGACCCTTGACTAATTCCTGCTATCTTTTTCCCACAGGACATCAAATTCTTCACAGAAAAGTAAGTAGAGCAGAGCTTTCCAAACATTTCATGTTGGTCTCACACACTATTTATATACGTGCATCATTTCATGACACATTAATTCAGCTTTATTAGCAAATCAAAAGTTAAATCAACTCCTAATAAAAGACTAGCTGGACCCACCATGCGTTGCTGTAGCCAACCTTCCCTCTCTCTTTCTCTCCTTCTTTCCCTCCTTCCTTTACTCCCTCTTTCCTTCCTTCCCTCCCTTTTTTTCTTTCCTTCTTTCCTTCTCTACCTCTTTCCTTCCTCCCCCCTTTTTCTTTCCCTCTCACTTTCTCTTCTTTCTTCCTTCTCTACCTCCTTCCTTCCTTCCTTCCTTCCTTCCTCCCTTCCTTCCTTCCTTCCTCCCTCCCTCCCTTCCTTCCTTCCTTCCTTCCTTCCTTCCTTCTCTCTTTCCTTGTCTCTTTCCCTCTCTTTTTCTCCCCTTCTTTCTTTATTTCTTTCTTTCTTGCTCTCCTTCCTTCCCTCCCTCTTTACTTCCTTCCCTTTTTCTGTATCATCATTTAGCTTTTTGGGGTTTTAAGTCCTTTCCGCTCTTTTGTGTGTGTGTGTGGGGGGCGGGGGGCGGTTATGAGTGATGGTCACTCGTTGGTCTGTTAGGGGTGTAGTGTCCAAATTTTGTGTCATTTCATCCAGTGTTTTTTGAGGTATGTTAATCCCACAAACAAACATTACATTTTTATTTATATAGATAATTATTTATATAGATTATTATTATTATTTTATTTTTATACCCTGCCAGGCTGCCAACCATTTCCCCAAATTTGTAATTTTTGGGGAGACAAGCCCAAAATTTACAAATAGAACACAACCAATTAAAACATCATATAAAATATAAAAACAATCACAATTGTAAACAACATCAAAACAATATGGCTGAGAAAAAGAACAAAAGAACATGGGCACATACATAAATTGAAATAATGAAATATATGGGGACATAATATATCCCATGAAAACTTGTTTATATTTAAAAAAGTATATTATTAGCAAGATAATAACCTACATTCCCAAGATCTTTGTCGTTTCTTGTTATGTTCATATGACACACTTAAACACTGAAGCCAATATAACAGCGTGTCGTGACACACGCTTTTGAAAGCTCTGAAATTTTGAGCCTATTTGTTTATCTCCTCTTTCCTATTTTGTGTTTACGTGGGCTACTTTCTGGGAAACATCTGAAATGGGGACTAGTTTCCATTTTTTTGGTTCAATAGCCATTTCATGAGGTCAAGAAGCATTATGGAAATTTGGGAAATCTGAAACTCTATGAATCTATGAACTATGTTTTGGTATGGAAGTTGGACCTCTGAACACAATGATGCCTAGGGTGAGGCTTAAGGAACCCTTCTCAATCCATGTCTCAACATCCCTCAGTCCACACAGATTTCCCCCTTTTCTCCTAATATTGAACCATGGTTGAGGAGCAATGTCAATCAGCAAGGTGAAAAATGTCATTGTGTACATTGTCAAATGTCCATGTTCCCAGCTAACCCCATCTTGTAGCTTCATCACTGGCCAGAACTCCAACCCCTTTTGTTGAGGTAGAGGGAACATCATGAATTATTGCACTCTGTGATGTGACTACCAGATGGAGACAGAGAACATCCCGATAAAAATCTGCTTATCATGAAGATTCTGTGATGTATTTATCTTCACAGGTATTGTCTCGGTGAAGAAAAGTGGTCTACCTTGCCCACAGTTTCTCGTGGTTTCAACTTGGGCCAGTTCAAGGGCCCAATTCAGTACATGGTGTGGAAAGAAATGCTGCCAGCTCTGAGGCCTTGTAAGTATTAGAGGAATTGTCCAAATTATACTTTAATTCCTGTATCCACTAGGCCTGGGTAACAACGGAAAAATTTGTTTCTAAAATCGATTCGTTTTTTGGGGTTTTTTGCGTTTCAATATTTAAAGGAATTCCGAAATTTTTCTTTTAAAAAGTTCGATATTTACGAATTTTCGTAAATGTTAAAAAAATTACGAAAGATTAACGAAACAAATACGAAACAATAACGAATCGATTCGTTAATGGCGGACGCGACCGCGCAATACGCTAAAAAACCTCCAAATGGGACAGGGGGAACTTCTGAAGCTTCCCTCTCCCTCTGTTGTTAACTGTTGGTGTGATATTATAATTTTTTTTCACTAATTAAACAAAAAACAACTATAAAACTTGCCCCAGACATGCGGAAATAATAACGAAACGACCTCAAACCATTAACGAAACGAATACATAACAAATCCGAAGCATTTACGAAACGAATTTAAAAATTCGTTTCATTTTTAAGTTGCTCCAGAATAGTTCGTTATCACTTCGTTATAAAAAAATAACGAATTTTTAACGAATTACGAATTAACAAAACGAAACCGCCTAGCCCTAGTATCCACAGGAGATAGATTCCCAGACTTTGTGTGGATATGCAAAACCTGCTGAAATGAGAGGACTTCTGGCCCAAGAATACTATCAAGTTGCACTGGAAAGGGGAGCTAGAAAATATCTAAAGCAGGCCCTCTAGATGTTTGGGAATTCCAAAGGCCCTAGTCAGCTTGTTCAATGGTCAGCTGGATTCTGGGAGGTGAAGTCCAAAATACCTGGAAGGGCACAGGTTTTGCAGGCTTGATCTAGAAATCTGAGAAGGACCCATCATTTGCCAGAGTGGATAAATGAAATTACCGAGACTGGTCCTGTGGA
This sequence comes from Anolis sagrei, assembly GCF_037176765.1. Classification (NCBI taxonomy): domain Eukaryota; kingdom Metazoa; phylum Chordata; class Lepidosauria; order Squamata; family Anolidae; genus Anolis; species Anolis sagrei. The sequence goes on along the minus strand of NC_090026.1, from coordinate 14,176,568 downwards.
CGTGGGGGTCATGCTGTAACTGGCATTATTAGCAAAGGAATGGACACAGATAATGGTTGGGATTCAGCATGGGATTTACATCTTCGCAGTGGACGCAGATATGTATCCAGGACTATATTCCAAAGTTTGAAGCTTAACAGAGCTTTATTGAGGTTTAGGGTCCAGCACTTTGTAATTGAAGATCAGACTGAAATTCAGACCAAAGTCACAACTGAGCCATTGGCCTTTGGAGATGAGGATAAATGATATTGCCAATTTAGTACACATGTGTTCTTTATTTTCTTTGAGTTGGGGTTAGAGAGGATACTTAAAAATTGCCAACTATTTGGTGATCTTGTGTTGCTCTTTTCTCAACAGCCCCTTGCTTTATAACCTTGGATCCTGCCACCAATCACCCCAACCTTGTGCTTTCCAAGGATCTTGACACAGTACGTCTGGAGGACAATCCTGAGGAAGAGGTCCCTGATGGGCCAGAGAGGTTCAGCAAGTCTGTTTGCGTTCTGGGTGCCCAGGGGTTTACTTCAGGGCGCCATTACTGGGAAGTCAAAGTGGGGGACAAAACCAGCTGGGACATTGGTGTTGCTAAGGAATCGGTCAACAGGAAGGAAGCCAAAGTGACGGTCAAGCCCAGTAATGGATTTTGGGCCATCTGGTTGAGGAACGGCAATGAGTACAAGGCCTTAGACTCTCCATCCAAACAGCTGTTTCCAAAGGCCAAGCCCCAGAAAGTGGGGGTCTACCTGGATTACGAAGGGGGACAGGTCTCCTTCTATGATGCTGACACCATGGAACATATCTTCACCTTCTTGGACATTTTCACGGAAACCCTTTACCCAATGTTCAGCCCAGGTGTCAACAAAAATGGACTCAATGGTGAACCCTTGCATCTCCTGACTCCTCGGGTATAGCAGGAACCAAGCATAACACAGCCTTGACTTTATTTCATTTGGGAACAGTTGAGAAATTACTTAATTTATGGCATGTTTCTGAAGTAATGTAGTCCTTTTAAAAATATATATTTATTATTTTATCATAGTTCAATACATTTGTTATACATTGTTTATTTTACAGCAGATACATATTATTCAATACAACCTACCATGCTTTAACTTTTGGTATCTACTGTTATTTTTATGCTTATACATAATATGTATCTCTCACACCTGTGCTTCCCCACCCCCCACCCCCAAATGCCACAGCTTTTACATATAATCTGTCCAAAATTTCAACTCTTCTTGTGGAGGTAACTTTCATTCTTTATTTTTTAATCCCTTTTCAATAAATTTTCTCCATACATCATCAAAATCACTTTGTTTCCATATACCTCTTTTAACTTTTAATATACCTGTCAGCTTATCATTTATTGCCAATTTCCATACTTCCTTATATTACTCCTCTATTTGTATATTTATTTCTCTTTTCCAATTCCTTTCTGTAAGCAGTCTTGCTATTGTTAATAAGTTTGTTATCATATCTTTATCCTCTTTTTTAATTGTTTATTATTATATAATGATAATAAAGCTATACTAGGACTTCTTTCTATTTTAATGTTCATTATATCCTCTAAATACTAAATGCTTTCCCTCAAAAATTATTTACATTGCCACCACATATGTATATATGTTCCTGATTCTTGGCATCCTCTCCAGCAATTTTTTGAGTACAGTAGTTCTAAAAGTCCCTTTCTAGAAAGACCCAACGGCTCCCTCCTCCTAGATGTTATTCCATTAGCAGCTGGAAACATCTTTATTGTATAGGCTTTTGAGAACTAATTGTTTATAATTGTGTAATATTAAATTTGCTGTACCATTTTGATAAGTTATCAATTGTTTTTCATTCTTCAGATCATTTAATATTTTAAGAAAATATTTTTAAAAATTTTTACCCAGTTTTTATTATTTTTAGTGGTTTCCATTTTTCTATAAGCTGCCTTGTGTTACAGATAAAACATACATAGATAAAGGGTGAAAAGACCGGGGGGAAAACGGGAAAAAAGGACAAAGAGAACAATCTAATGGCAACTGGATGGGAAGCAATTATGGAAGAAAAATGGAATAGACATGAAGTAACAATTTGTGTTTTCAAGGCAGAAACAGCTGCAGTTTTTAAAGACTTTAGGTTATGAGGTGACACTGCCTTGCAATGAGGTCTTGAGAATGTCATTTGCTCTTTTCCTATCTGGTGTTTTATGATATTTGAATATGTAAATAAACTGAATTGACCCTCAACATATTGCTGGGACCTCTCTTTAGATGCACACTATCTGCCTATTCCCTTCTATTAACTTTGTCTCCAAGTACTGATAACTTAATACCTTAACAGCAGCACTTCCAAATGTATCTATCAGGAGGGCCGGGTTGAGAGGGAGTGGGGCCATTTGCACCCTGAATGAGCGTGGGTCCACGAGGGGGCAGGGCAGGATCTAGGTCACCCTCAGGTTGTCCTCACAGTATAAGGACAGAGTTGCTTGCTCCATCCTTATGCTAGCAGGAAGACACGACATGTGGTGACTGCCCCAATCCTTGGGCTGTCCACTTGGCATTATGCCAGGAGGAAGGTGAGATGGGCGGTGGCTGAGAGTGCTCCGGAGGGCTCTCAGCCACCACGTGAGTTCCTTGAGCTGTCCTCCTAGCATAAGGATGGATCTGCTTGCATAGTCTTATGCTGGGAGGAGGGCAAGACACGTGGTGGCTGAGAGTGCTCCAGATAGCTCTCAGCTTCTGTGGGATGCTGTGTCCTTTTGTCAAGAGGACAGGGTAAATGAGGAAGCCCCCCGGGCCAGACCCTCGGGCCTTAGTTTGCCATGCCTGGTATATATGCACAACACATAGATAGACAAACAAATTTTAAAGCTTCATTCGGAAGAACATATGTCTCAATCTATGGACGGTCCCAATTAATCCTCTACTATCCCACTTTACAGATGCTTTTACATTCTTCCAATGCCTTCAGCCAGCAGGAGAGGATAGAAGAGGGCAGAATCTTGTCCTTCCCGATAGGTTCAGACAAAAACAACAGTCTGCAGCCTCTTCTACCTTTTTAACTTATTTGGTCAATATAAAAGTTGGTTTGTTATGCTTTCTGAGCCAGCATAGTGTAGTGGTTTGGAAGTGGACTCAGTAAAGAATCCATATTCTTCTTCATGAAAGCACACTGTTTCACTGCTGTAGCTGATAGGAGAGATAATATCAAGAGTGATCCTTTGTTGAGGCAGAAAAGTATGGTTTTATTTTCAGCTGAGACCTTGGTGAGGAATCTCTTGCAAAAGTAAACCAGAGTCCGGATAAAGGTGTTGACTTCCCTTTTATGTATCTTCAAATGCAGGAAAACAACGAAACATGCTCCTACATACGTTAGCATCATCACTACGTCACTTTAGCAACATAGAAATATCAAATTATATCTTTCTACATGCACGAGGCATGTCTCGGCATTTAGCTTACAGCAAGTTAGAGATGCTGGGATTCAGCTTACACAGATCCATCAAGGGGCCTATTTTGACCTGTCAGGAGGGAGGAGAGAGCACAATTCTTACTTTTTACCTCTATCTGTCCATGCTAGGCCTATCTTATTTCCCTCCTCAAATCTTCACCCCCATCTTGTCTGTGCCTTGGACACAGATCCTTCAGCATCCTTTTTGTCTTGTCAGTTTGGCTTCCTAATACAGAGAAAATCTGATTTTTCTTACATTTCAGAGCTTCTAATGTACATCTATATAAATAAATACGTAATGTTCGTTTGTGGGATTAACAGAACTCAAAAACCACTAGACGAATTGACACCAAATTTGGACACAAGACACCTAACAACCCAATATATGGCCTTCATTCAAAATATTGATTTTGTCATTTGGGAGTTGTGGTTGCTGGGATTTATAGTTCACCTACAATCAAAGAGCATTCTGAACCCCACCAATGATGGAATTGAACCAAACACGGCACACAGTTCTTCCATGACCAACAGAAAATACTGGAAGGGTTTGGTGGGCAGTGTCCTTTGGTTTTGGAGTTGTAGTTCACCTACACCCAGAGATCACTGTGGACTCAAACAGTGATGGATCTGGACCAAACTCTACATGAATACTCAATCTGCCCAAATGTGAACACTGGTGGAGTTTGGGGAAAATAGAATCTTGACATTTGAGAGTTGTAGTTGCTGGGATCTATAGTTCATCTACAATCACAGAGCATTCTGAACCCCACCAACGAAAGAATTGGGCCATACCTCCCACACAGAACCCCCATGTGGGCCACAGCAACTCATGGCAGGGAACGGCTAGTGCAATATATCTGTAAATATCTATATTTCCAATTTCTCCACATCAGCACCTTGATTGTATATTCCTGCATGGCAGAATGGGCTTGAACTGGATGACTCTTGCAACCTCTTCCAACTCTACGATTCACACTCACGATCTCTTAGCATCAGAGGAAGAGAGTGGCCAATCAACCTTGCCACGAAAACTCTGTGATAGGATAGGATCACCTCAAATCGGAGTTGACCTGAATGCATGCAACGAGAACCCCTGTGTTTTCCTACTAATTAGCAATAAATTAATAATGTTTATATTTTGGAAAACATCTAAGCAAGCTAGAAACAAGATCTAGAAGCAAGCTGTGCCCTTGGGCCATGTTACATGTAAAGATGGGAAATCGGGAGGGAGATGATTTACTGACATAACCTCTTGGGCAATGAGATGATGGTAGAAATATATGCATTGACTCAATCTTGTTGAAGCCTTTCTTTAGATGGGTGATAGGGTGGCAGAGGTAAGTGCATGATTTCTTTTATTGCAAACAGTGAGATGTTGCTTACATTTCAAAGAAAATCAGTCCACCTTGAAGAGATCATTTATATTGCTACTGCGAGTCAACTGAGATATTGCTAGTTCGGCAGACATGAATATATCTATTCCTTCAAAAAAATCTTAAAATCTGATGCATTCAGAATTATTATAGCTTTGGAAGATGAGAGCTAGGAGTTGATGGTTGATATGAAATTCTGTAGAGAATCATAACATAGTACAAGTTGAGCTTATTTGAAATGCTTGGGATCAGAAGTGCTTTGTATTTCAGGTTTTTAAAAAAGATATTGCAATATTTCCATATACGTTGAACTATCTTGGAGATGGAACCTGGGTCTAAACATGACATTCATTGATGTCTCATTTACGTTTTATTCATGCAGACTGAAGGTAATATTATACATAATATTTTAATTTCAAAGTTTGTGTAGACACCATCAACCATCAGAAAGCAAAAGTGTCATCTTAGCCACACATGTGGATAATTTTGGATTTTGGTTGAGAGATTCTCTCTCTCTCTCTCTCTCTCTCTCTCTCTGCACACACACACACACAGACAACAATTCTGTGTTTATGAATCTGAAGGGTATGTGGCAATAACCAGATTAAATTCTTTCTTGAGACCAAAGCTAGACTTTGTCACTCCACCTGGTCTAAATGAATGTTGAATTAAAAATCAAGGCAACAACATTTTAAAACTTTAATCTCAAATTACAGTCCTACTCTCTGCATTTTTGAATAGCAGGTATATCAAGCATTGGTACTCAAGAAAGAGCAGCTCAATCGAGTCTGAATTGATGTTTTTATATGTGCATGTGTTTTATTTTATTGTACTTTATATTGTGTTTACGTTTATGTATGTTTTCAGGCACTTTGTGCCATTTGTAAGCTGCCCAGAGTCCCTTCGGAGAGTGGTGGCGAGGTATAAGAATAAAGTTGTTGTTGTTGTTGTTGTTGTTGTTGTTGTTATTGTTGGTTTATTAATAGCAATTAGCACCAGTCAACTTTTGAAGACCCGGTACAATAGAGAAACAATGGGAGTGGGCTTCCATGTTATTGAATGTGGGGTTTTCCAAAGGCATCAGGTTGCCTTCATGCTTGGAATGTATGTATGTCATGTTGTAAGAAAAATTGTATGCCAAATGGATCCTTTGGTCCTATTTGACAGGGCTTTTCCATGTGTTTTCTGAAACGCTTGAAGGGATGGCTGTAGCTTCCCCTAGCTTTATACTCTTCAAAGATGCTATATGATAACAGCTCCCATTATCGCCAATCACCACCAGATGCAGGACAGTCAGAATCTGAATCCTTGGTTCTCTGTGTCACTAGTGACAAAAAGCCTACTCATCTCTTTTCTTTCTAGTACACACACCTGAGATCAAAAGCCAGAAAAGTATAGTGGTTTGAGCACTGGATGATTCTGGAGAACAGGACTTGAATCTCAGCTTGACCATGGAAACCCATTGGGCAACACTCCTAAGACAAGGGTAAGTCTTGCCAAGAAAGTCCTGTGATACGTGTGTTTTCAAATCATAAGTCCGAAATTATTTAAAGACAGCCAATAGCAATAGATCTATAGACAAACAATAACATATCCCAAGGTCAAAGGGAGTGACTGGTTTCTATTGCTTGAGTGTGTAGACATTTTTATTACTTTTAAAGTTGTTAACATATATACAATGAGATCAGTTGCATCAACTCACATAATGTCCTTTTATGAGAGATTTAAAATACTCTTTTTTGTCCATGTAGATAAACTCCTTCAGCAGCTCATGTAGTGAGAGCACACTACACTCTGTGTCTCTCTCTGTTTCTCTCTTCAAAACTGTCTCTCTCTGCACCTGCATAGCTCAAGCCTGAACAAAAATATAATAGTATCCAAAAGTCCCAGGCTCAGCCATCTCCCTGGGCATTGCCCAACCAATCAGCTTCATTCATTTTATTTTACAGTTGATATATACACACACTCACTGATTCCTTGCATGCTCCAACATATTGTGCTGAATGTAGCTTTTTAATGATATTTTAGTGGGTCTTTTCTTTGAACATGTTATATATCTTAATATATTCATTGCAACTAACAGTGAGCAGTTGAAATCAATATCTTAAAAATCAATGGCTGAGATTCTACATCTTTGTTTGATAAGTTTATGAACCCATAGCTATGGAGAGAGAATTAAGTCTTGGGAGAGAAAGGAAGGAGAGGGAAATGTGCATCCTTTCTGACTAGTGATTCTTCAATGTTTTCAATTGATCTGCAGATGACATGGATCATGCCTAACCACTCTTCTCTCGTGAGCGAGTTCATCTTTGTTGGGTTTTCTGAATTGCCACAGATGCGGACCCTCCTCTTTGTGCTGGTTCTCTTCATGTACACTGCCTCCCTTGCTGGAAATGCCATCATCACCACCGTGATCAAATTAAATGCCACCCTCCATACACCCATGTACTACTTCTTGATCAACTTATCCCTGTTAGAAATATGCTACACAACTGCCATTGTTCCCAAGATGCTGGCAAGTCTGATATCAAAGAATGGCAAGATCTCATTCTGGGGATGTGCCACCCAAATGTACTTCTTCACCCTCTTCGGCATTACAGAATGCTGTCTCCTTGCGGCTATGGCCTATGACCGCTTTGTGGCCTTATGTAAGCCATTGCGCTACAATGAAATCATGAACCGGAGGGTCTGTGCCCAGCTTTCCATGGTCTCATGGTCAGTGGGAGTGATGGTGGGTTTAGGCCAAACCAACTATGTTTTTAGCCTGACATATTGTGGGCCCAACAGGATCAATCACTTCTTTTGTGATATCCCACCCCTCCTGACACTAGCTTGTGGTGACATCTCAATGAACGCCATTGCTGTATACATGGTGGCTGTCCTTTTCATCACTCTACCTTTCCTTCTGATCATCACATCCTACGTATACATCATCCTCTCCATTCTGAGGATGCCATCAGCTGAGGGTAGGCACAAAGCCTTCTCCACCTGCTCTTCACACCTCATTGTGGTTTCCCTATTCTATGGTTCAGGCATCATCACGTATCTTCGGCCAAAATCCAGCTACTCAGCAGAGAGTGACAAACTGCTAGCCTTGTTCTATACAGTTGTGACATCTATGTTGAACCCTATAATCTATAGTTTGAGGAACAAAGAGGTCAAAGTTGCTTTGAAGAGAACAATGAGAAACAAACTATATGTTAGAGAATGTAACAAATGCTTATTGTTATAATAGGACTGACTATATGATCTATTATGTTGTGCATCTTTTTTTTTCAATAAAACCTTTTGTGAGAGAAATCTGGTTTCTGCTTATATTTGCATGCTAACTGGTATCACCACTGGCTTTTCTACTGAGCCATTGTGCTTTAGCCAAGTGACAATAATGTAGAAGATTTCTATACTTGTTGTGGAATTTGTAATATTGTGGAATTCCTCTATATGTATGCCTGATATAATTGACCTTTAATGTAAAATGTTGTGTAATGCATTATGGTAATGATCCAGAAAAAGGATTGTTACCTTGTCGCGGTGTGGGAGCTTGAGCATCTCAATGATGCCACGAGCCAAACCATGAAGGGACACCCAAGACGGGAAGGTCATGGCAGAGAGGTCAAACTAAATATGATCCCTGGGGAAGGTAATGGCAACCCACCCCAGTATTCTTGCCATGAAAACTGAATGGATCAGTACAAAAGAAACTGGTGGGATAGGGATGAATAAATGAAATGTTAAGAATGTGATTACTGGAATGCTGAAAGGGATTTAAATTGATCTTGGAGTCTTCGTGGACAGCAAGTTGAGCATGAGCCAAGAGTGTGATGCAGCAGCTAAAAGCCAATGGGATTTTGGGTGGCAGCAAAAGAAGTATAGTGTCTAGATCGAGGAAAGTTGTGATGCCTTCGTATTCTGCTTTGGTTAGACCTCACCTGGAATACTGGGGCCCACAATTCAAAAGAGATATTGACAAGCTGGAAGGTGTCCAGAGAAGGGTGACTAAAATGATCAAAGGTCTGGACACCATGCCCTATGAGAAGGGTCTTAAAGAACTGGGTATGTTTAGCCTACAGAAAATAAGGTTGAAAGGAGACATGATAGCCATGTAAAAGCTGTTCAACAGTAGAACTCTCTGCCTCAGCATGTAGTGGAAGCTCTTTCCATGGAAACTTTTAAATGGAGGCTGGATGGCCATCTGTCAGGGATACTTTGTGCTTTTCCTGCATGGTAGGGGGTTGAGCTAGATGGCCCACAAGGTCTCTTCCACTTCTATTATTCTATGATTCTAAGGTTGGTGGTTGATAACCTGGTGGCTGAAATTGGGAGATTGAATCATAGAATCATAGCATTGGAAGAGAACCCAAGGACTATCCAGTCAACTACATTCTACCATGCAAGAATGAACAAAGCACTGCTCACAAGATGGCCATCCAGCTTCTGTTGGAAAACGGCCAAAGAGGGTAACTCAACCACTCAGAGGCAGTGTATTTCACTACCAGAGCATCATGAAGTTCTTCTTAATGTTTAGGTAGAATCTCTTTTCCTGTAGCATGAATTCATTACTCCACATCTTAGTTTATGGCAGAAAAAAAAGCTTCAACACGACACTGTTTCAAATATTTAAACCTTCTCTTCTCCAGGCTAAACATATCCAGTTCCCTAAGCCGTTCTTCCTAGGGCCTGATTTCCAGACTTTTGGGCATTTGATTTTTCTCCTCTGGACACATTCCAGCTTGTCAATGTATTTCTTGAATTGTGGTGCCCAGGACTGGACACAGTATTCCAGCTGAGATTTGACCAATGCAGAATAGAGTAGTTCCATTATGTTCCCCAGAGTAGGTATTATTTTCCAGTTGATGCAACCTAGACCCGCATTGGTTTTTTTGGCTGCCACATCATACTGTTGATTCGTGTTCAGCTTGTAGTCTTATAAAGCTCCTAGGCTGAAGATTTCCACATGTACTGTTGTCAAACCGGGGTCACCCATCCATATCTGTAGTTTGCAGTTAGAGCTCAACAGAATTTGAAGTATCTTGACAAATTACAAACCGTTAGATTCCATAGGAAGGAACCATTACAATTAAAATGATACCCAACTACTAACAACATTGTGGTGCAGATCCATCCTCAGAAAAGGACCTGGCTCCCTTTCTTAGTTCTAATTAAAACAGGCCCATTAAATCAATGGGATTTAACTATGTGTTGACTACATCTCAAAGCTATTAGATATATTTTAAGGAGAAAGTTGCAAGAACGCTTCCATGTGAAACACTCCATACCCTATGTGGAAGAGTTTGTTTTCCACGAAGAAGTCAATCTTTTAAGGCCTAGCTGCAGTTTGATTATGGTGCAAGGTAGAAATATCGAACCAAATATAACTGATGAATAGATTTATTACATCAATGAGCACATAGAATCATAGAAAAATAGAGTTGGAAGAGACCACGTGGGCCATCTAGTCCAACCTCCTACCATGTTCACTTACTACCAAGCTGTTGATTCAATGAGCCTACTCTAATAGAGACTAGCAGTTGGACTTAGGCCAGGGGGTCCATAACTATAAGAACTGTGCCATGAACATTGAGACAAGTCCACTTGGAACTTTTATGCATTGAACCTTGATGAAGTTCTAGTATCTTGCTTAGAATAAGATCATAATTACTGAGAATATATCACCAGGGGACCTTAGAGGTAGCATTTGATCATTGGAGGAGAAGGAGACGGCACCAGCATCTTCTTTATACTTAACAAGGGCCTTGGAGACTTATTTGTGACTTATTTTTTACTCTATTTTATTGTATTTCTCCCATAATGTGGGAACAAAGGCAGGTAAGAACAGAGATTAAAAATATAATTAGACACCCATGTAGGGGATGCGTTTCTGGTTGAACGGTGGTTATGTGGAACCGTAGATAATATGATTGAATGACACTAACTTACTTCCACCCTCAGCATATCATACATGTGTGCCAGAGGACCGAGAGATTCCTAGAGAGGTATAATAAAGGTAAAGGTTTTCCCCTGACATTAAGTCTCACTGTGCCTAACTCTGGGGGTTAGTGCTCATCTCTGTTTCTAAGCTGAAGAGCAGGCATTGTACATAGACACCTCCAAGTTCATGTGGCCGGCATGACTGCATGGAGCATCGTTATCTTCCCGCCGGAGCGGTACCTATTGATCTACTCACATTTGCATGTTTTCGAACTGCTAGGTTGGCTCATGCCACTCCCCGGATTTGAACCTGCGACCTTTTGGTCAACAAGCTCAGCACTTTAACCCACTGAGGTATACTCTAGGAATTTGCTAGGCTTTCCACAAATTGCAATTTCAAGAGAAAATATAGCATATAAAATTCTGGAAGGCCTTGCAGATTCTTTAAAAGGCCACTTCAAATGGTCTGGCTTTCATCTTTGTAAAGTTTGAGAACATTTTTTGGGGGAAATGGGGAGTTTAAAAAACCAGGTGTGGTGGGATGTGTTAGGTGGTGGGCTCTCCCAGAACGCAGCCCCTCGCCAAGCCCTGGCGATTGTTCACCTGCTACACAAGATCCATATTTTATGGGAGTTTTTGATTAGATAATAATAAAGCAACAATACATTTTTATTTGTTACTCATCTCTCCTCACAGCTAAAGCACAACACATTAAAACACATTACCATAAAATACATAGATTAAAATTCACAGTGCAAGGATTAAAATGCAATACAAATTAGTCTTGTGCATGTGTATAGAATTACAATCCGTTTCTGTTTGTTTCATTTGTAAGGCCCTGTTTTTGTTTTTGAGCACCTCTCCCAAAAACAGGCACCTTTCCAAATGAGTTTTTTCAGTCAAGGTCAGAAAAACAAATATTTTCGGCCCATTGGTGGCAATTGGTGGGCTTCCCATGCTCCCCTTCCCCTAAGTTTTAGGGCTAGCGCTCGGTGCTTGGCTACAGCGCCTGGCAGATGCTGGTGCTCACCACACACATACTCTCCTTGGAAAGTGCTGAAAATCAGCTGAACAAATGGTTACCATCCCTACTTTGCTTTCGTTTCACTGATATTTCCATACCGGAAGGGGGTGTACAATTTCGTGCCTTCCAAATGAAAAAAAACTGTACGAGAACACGAATTAAACAGGTGAAACGGTAACCAGGTCCATGACTAATGCAAATACATATATTAAAATATAAATGGACTGTAAATTTAAAATTCACTGTTTAATATTGACGCGGTAGGCCTGATGGAAGAAATAGGTCTTTAGTTCTGTCTTGAATGCTGACAGCTCATTTAGCTATTGGAGCTCTTCTGGCAGGTCATTCCACAGTCTTGGGGCAGCTAATGAAAAGGGCTTCTTGGTTATAGTTGCCAGTCGGGTTCTCACTTGTTGGAGGAGCTCCGTCCCCCACCTAAAGGACTAAGTGTCCTTGTAGATCTTGTAGATAACCTGGATCAAAACTACATCAAAACTAACAAGTTGTACTTTGCCCATAAATTAATTGGCAACTAATGGAGTGGCATTAATATTGGAGTACTTCTTCCTCAGCAATCTTTCCTTTCTAGATATCTTCTGCCCCACAGTGACAGTGCCCAAGATGCTGGAGAACCTCTTAACAGAGAATAGTCGCATTTCCTTTGCTGGCTGTGTGCTGCAACTCTGCTTCTTGGTGGCCTTGGCAGGGACAGAGGTCTTCCTCTTGGCCGTCATGGCCTATGACCGTTATGTGGCCGTCTGCAACCCCTTGAGATACACGGTCATCATGAACAAGAAGCTCTGTCTTCAGATGGCTGCTGGTACGTGGATCACTGGGTTTCTGAACTCCTTGCTACACACAGTGATGACCTTCACTCTTCCTTACTGTAACTCCAATAGAGTCAATCAATACTATTGTGACATCCCACCAGTGCTGGCCTTATCGTGTGCTTCCACTTATGAGGCCGAGATGGTAGTCCTTATATTTGGTGGCATTTTTGGTGTGGGAGCTTTTCTGGTGACTCTGATCTCTTATGTTCGCATCATCTCCACCATCTTCAGGATCCGTTCTGTGGAGGGGAAACGCAAGGCTTTTTCCACATGTGCCTCTCACCTCATGGTGGTGTGCCTCTTTTATGGGACCACCATCTTCACTTACGTACGGCCTTCTTCCAGCCACTATCAAGCAAAGGATCGACTGGTAAGCATGCTGTATGGGGTGATCACCCCCATGCTGAACCCATTAATCTATAGCCTTAGAAACAAAGATGTGAAAGGGGCCTTGGAGAAGTTCATTCGTAAAGGCCATTAACATTTGAAGAGTTATCTATGTGTTCTATGCAGAGCTAGAAAAACTCAAATTCTTCCTTTTTTCTTTGCAAAATTGTCTTGGTTGGGAATGTCTGAAAGCCTGAGTCCAAAAAATTAATGCACTGATTTTCTCCTATTCATTACAAAACAAACTAAGTCCCGAACGAAGAAGAATGGGAAGAATATCCTTTTGATAGCACTTGGAAATAATTTATTTACCTTCATGTTTGAAAGCAATTGTGAATTTAAACCAACAAATGTCCAGTAAAGATTGTGGTTGAGCAATTAGTAAACATATTGCAGTAATTATATGGAACAGATAAAATTAGAATAAGTAGAAGTAAAAGCATTGGCAGAGCTGTATCTTTATATTGTTATGTGAGTGATGGGGAAGTTGGGAGGGATATAGATCTGGAATAGATGATGTGACAAGACAACTGTAGTATGTTTTAAACATTCTGGGTTTTTAAAAGAAAAAAAGAAAAAGAAATTCTGAAGAAATACATGTTTTTTGTAATGTGAAAGAAGTAAATTCACTTTAGACACTTATATATTTATGTAGACATATTAATTCTTCACTTGCTCACCTTAATTTTTTTAATGTAATGTTTGACTCTGACATCGTTTAACTATTCTCTCTTTCTGTAGGGGTGATATGGAAATATGATGTATATATTCAGTTTTATCATATTTATTTATTGTTATAAGTGTTCTACTTAGCTTACTATATAGAGCAGAGGTCCTCAAACTTTTTAAGTGGGGATGCGGTTCACGGTTTCTCAGAACTATAGTTTGGGAAAAAAATGAACTGATTCCTATACACACTGCACTTATCTTATCTGTAATGCAAAAAAAAAAAAAAAACAACAACAACAAAAAAACAACCCCCCCCCCCCCAAAAAATAATGAAAGACAAAGCAATATTTTGAATGAAGAACAATTTTCACCAACATAAACTTACCCATCTTTCAATGGGAAGTGTGGGCCTACTTTTGGATGATGAAATAGTCAAGTTAATGAGGATTGTTGTTGTGTGCCTTCAAGTAATTTCAGATTAGGGCAAACCTAAGTTTAAAGTTTAGGGCAGGGGCCAGGTCAATGACCTTGGAGGGTTACATCAGGCCCATTTACTACTAGTAGTACTGTTCTCTCTTTCACTGTCCAATTTATAAATTGCATATCCTTTTATCTGTGGCCTTGCCTTACATGCTTATCATTGTCTGTAAGACCTTCTACAACTAATAATGATACTGGTGATGAAAAATAAATTGTGGCTATCTAAAAGCTGTCTTTGTGATTCATTTTGCACCTACTTTAGTCAAACTTTTTGTACTACTGTGAATAAAATATAACCTTTTTCCAGCTGTATTTTACACACATTGATTGGGATTGCATAGAATGTTTTTAGAAATTCAATTTGATATGCAGTCATAATGCCTTTCCTTGCCTTGTTTTCATCTCCCTCAGCAATTTCCCATTAAAAATGCAATGTGGTGCTTTTAAGAATATATAGAACACAGATATCTATTACTAAGATACACAAAGTATTATGTATTGTTGTTGCATCTTCAAATATGATGTCATATGACAGATTTATTTATTTATTTACAGCTTTTTATATTCCGCCCTTCTCACCCCGCAGGGGACTCAGGGTGGATTACAGTGTACACATATATGGCAAACATTCAATGCCAATTTTAACATACAACATATACAGACATACACAGAGGCTATTTAACTTTTTTTTCTGGCCGCCAGGGGAGCTGTCGCTTTTATCGTCCATCTGCGACACTGATGAAGCACTTCCGCATTCCCGCATGCTTCCCCGCTGGAATGCTTTGCTGGAGTCTTCTTTATGGCCTCATAAATCAGTTAATTTAGCCTCCCCACACTTTTAAGGTGGTACCTTATTTTCCTACTTGACAGATGCAACTGTCTTTCGGGTTGCAAAGGTCGACAACAGGCTACACCCAATTGGTTGGAAACCCACTCCAACCTGGGCCGGCTTCAAACTTATGACCTTTTGGTCAGAGTGATCTTAATGCAGCTGACACACAGCCAGCTGCGCCTCAATCCTGGTGCACAATATAGAGGAACAACGTCTCTTAGTCATGGATAAATGTCCACATTTCTTTAATCCAATCTCTCTGATGATTTAAAGAGTCACTTGTAGATGTTTTGAAGGACTATTTGTGGCATCCAAAGTTGTGTCAGAGAAGAGTTCTGCACGGTGACCAGGTTACAACAAGGTATCCAAGGTGTAGTTCCTTGTTTCGGTGTTGGTGATGAAAACACCTTCTTCAGGTAATGAATTCTTCTTAATATTTCAACAGGAAACAAGTCTCTGATATTACAATTACATGTATGAAAAGAACAACAACATACATAAAGTAGATATGCTGTATTGCTTCACAGCCAACATAGCTATCTTGGAATATGTTTCCTGGTTTGGAAGATACTGAATATTGCCACAACGTATATTCAGATAGGCCCCAAAAGTGTGCTGTTGACTAGATTACATGATTTTCCTTACATTTGAGAATAAATATATGTCATGCTTCCACTTTTACTTTGGTTAAGTTTCGTTGGTTTTTTTGAGTTTTGTTGTTTTGCCGTTTTGTGAGTGTGTTGTTGTGTTGTTTTTCATTTTGAGTAGATATGTTTGTACCTTGTGGGTTGTGTTATGGGCATGGGAATTTTGGTTAAGTTTCGTTGGGGTTTTTTTGAGTTTTGTTTCCTCGTTGGATGCCCCTAACAAATTTATATATATAGATGCTTCCACTTTTACTTTGATGGAAAAGAGCTACTGTCCTTGGAATCTGGGATTTCCCTCCTAGTAGGCATTTGAGTCCTTGATAGTGCTTCACTCCGTGATAAGTACTTTTGGTGGCAACTGGTCACTCAGGTGCTGATGGTTAATTTGAGTGGGGAAATGACAAGGCATTTAATATCAAGAGCAGAGTATTAGATGGGGTGAAGGCAGATAGGCTGTTGTTGATTCCTTTGCTTTTCAAAAATAAATAAATAAATAAAAACAAAATTTCAAAAAACTGTTTCTAAAAATGCAGAAGTAGCATAACCTGGATATTGATTCAAGGTATTGACTACAGCTTAGTCAAGTTGCTTTCCTGGACTATAACTTCTTTGCTATCTGGAGGATTCTGGGAATTGTGATCTAAACGTGCACTTTTCCAAGCTCAAGTTGACCAATCTACCAAAAGGTTCAGAGGAGCTACACGAACAGTTACTTAGTTGGCTAGTTATAGATACATCCACCCTTTCCTACAATGAGGGCACATGGTTCCTCTTCTTCTTCTTCCTGCAATAATACTGTGAGATAGGTCAAGTAGTTACACATGTCTAACCAGCCTTTCATCCAAGGAGTGCACACAAGTCTCCTTGTTCTTCTGTCAACATTAATCCTATAAGGTTGTGACGGCGTGAGTGGCGCCACCTATGTATAGAACTGTTAGTTGTTAGACTTAAACTGTTGTATCATGCTTAATCCTGCCCCTTTTTAAACAATAATAGAACTTTATTTATACCCCGCCTCCGTCTCCCCCAAGGGGACTCGGGGTGGCTTACATAGGGCCATGCCCATCAATACAGTAAAACACAACATAAACACAAAACACAACAAAAATCAGAAAATAAAGTACATAAAATGCAAAACCAATATAAGTAAATGAGTAAAATAATAAATGTAGTAATAATAACAAATAGAGTTAGCTGGCCCTGATTGATTCTTCTTTGGAATTCCCCTGCTTATTGAGTCTTGCTCTTTATTTCCTGTTCTGATTTTTGAGAACACAGAAATGCTGGAGCACTCTAACAACCACCATGTCAGATAACACAGAGAAGTGATTGAAATCCACAAGCATGTGGACAACTTCAACAGAAAGGAAAAAACAATGAAAATGAACAAAATCTGGCTACCAATATTTAAAACTCTAAAATCAGGTCAGTAAATAAAGAGCAACACCCAGAAAACAGGGGAATTCCAGACAAGAAACAATCAGGGCCAGCTAACACTTCCCAACAAAGGCTTCCCCCAGGCAGCAATCAGCCAGACCTTGAAACTGCAGGCCACTACGTGCTAAGCAAGGTGGCAAATTGCAACATTCACACATGCCTCTAGCAGACAAGAGTTCTTTCTCCCACCCTGGACATTCCACTGATGTTTACACCTCACTTACTTAGTTTTCAACAGACCTCACAACCTCTGAAGATTCCTGCCATAGATGTGGATGAAACATCAGGAGAGAATGCTTCTGGAACATAGCCATACAGCCCAGAAACAACCCAAAATATGTGATAGTGGTTTGTTTGACATAACCAGGTGATGATTTCCGATTATCTACAGAAGACGGTTTTCTGCAACATTGATTTTTTAAATGCCATGTTTATCTCTTTATTTCTCAATGTGTAAATGATTGGGTTGCATGTTGGTGTCACTACCGTGTAGAGGAGGGACAGGACCCTATCGCTGCCCAAGGAGTGGGCTGATTTGGGTCGGATGTAGGTGAAGATGGTCGTTCCAAAGAACAGAGAAACCACAATGAGATGGGAAGCACAAGTAGAGAAGGTTTTGTGTCTGTTCTTAGCCACGGGCATCATGAGGATGGTGGAGATGATGAGGCTGTAGGACAGGATGATGAGCAGAAAGGGCACAAGGATGAAGAACACTGTCACAGTGACAACTACCATCTCATTCTTGATGGTGTTGGTCGTAGCCAGTTTCAAGACAGGCAGAATGTCGCAGAAAAAATGGCTTACTCTATTAGGTCCACAAAAGGGAAGAATAAATATTGAAAAGCACTGTTGGAAAGCTACCAAAATACCAATGACCCATGAGATGGTAGCCAGTTGGGCACATTCCCGGGGAGTCATAATGCATGGGTATTGCAGAAGTTTGCATATGGCAACATAGCGGTCGTATGCCATCACGCAGAGAAGGCAACACTCTGTGATGCCAAAAAGAACAAAGAAATACATCTGAGTTCCACAACCTGCAAAGGAGATGGTTCGTGTCTCTGACCACAAATGTGTTAGGGTCTTAGGGATGATGCATGAAGTGTAGCCAATTTCCAGCAAGGACAGGTTCTGGAGGAAGAAGTACATTGGTGTGTAGAGCATAGGCTCCGTGATGGTGAGGATCAAAATCAGACTGTTCCCAATGAGTGCCACCAGGTAGAAAATTAGTACAAGCCCAAACAAAAGCTTCTGTGAGGTCTGGAAATCTGAGAAGCCTAAAAGGATGGTCTCCGTCAAGCAAGTCTGGTTGAATTCTCTCATTGCGTCATCGGGATGGAGACACCTTAAGACCTTCAAGGAAAGAAATGAAGAACATATTGTTTGAGAGCATATTATTTGAGAACACAGAAATGCTGGACCACTCCAAGAACCACCATGTCAGACTACACAGAGAAGCCATTGAAATACACAAGCATGTGGATAATTTCAACAGAAAGGAGACCATAAAAATGAACAAAATCTGGCTACCAGTATTAAAAAAAACTCTAAAATTACAACAGCAAAACAGCAGAGGGGAAACAATCAGGCACATCTAATCACCTCTCAAGAAAAGATTCCCCCAGGCACAGCCAGGCCATCAAATGCCAATCAAAGTGGCCAGTTGAAACATTCACACCTAGCTCAAGCAGACAAGAGTTCTTTGCCCCACTCTGGTCATTCCACAGATATATAAACCCAGTTTCCTAGTTCCAATAGACCTCACTACCTCTGAGGATGCTTGCCAAAGATGCAGGCGAAACGTCAGGAGAAAATGCCTCTAGAACATGGCCATATAGCCCGAAAAAACCTACAACAACCTAATGAAGAACATAGTTAACTGAAGTGTCTTAGGTCTATTAGGATCCTTCTACAAGGCCATATAACCCAGATTATCAAAGCAGGTAATCCAGATTATCTGCTTTGAACTGGGTTATATGAGTCTACGCTGCCATTTATGTTGATTTATTGACCTCCGAGTATCCGCTCAAAGGCACAAAAGTAAATAATGAAGTGTGCTACTTCATTAGCACACTTCATTAGAACATCTAGAACTTCTAGAACATGGCCATACAGCCCGAAAAACCTACAACAACCCAGAACTCTTGCCTGTTTGAAGCAAGTGTGGATGTTGCAATTAGCAAGCTTGATTAGCATTGAGTAGCCTGGACATTCCACAGATATATATACACTCCACTTGTTTCATTTCCAACAGACCTCTGAACAAGCCTCTGAGGATGCTTATCACAGATGCAGGTGAAACATCAGGAAAGAATGCTACTGGAACATGGCCATACAGCCCAAAAAACACAGCAATCCAGTGATTCCTGACATGAAATTTTCAACAACACATATGCTAAGCTATCAGAGCTTCATTGCCAGATGGTAGCTAAAGCCTACGAACTATGAACATGTTAACCATTAATATTGATAGCCATCTATATAACTAAAAATGTAATGTTTGTTTGTGGGATTAACAGAACTCAAAAACCACTGGACGAATTGACACCAAATTTGGACAGCATACACCTAACAATCCAATGTATGTGCTTCACTCAAAATTTTTTGATTTTGTCAGTTGGGAGTTGTAGTTGCTGGGATTTATAGTTCACCTACTATCAAAGAGCATGCTGAACTCCACCAATGATGGAATTGAACCAAAGGTGACACACAGGACTCCCATGACCAACAGAAAACACTAGAAGGTTTTGGTGAGCATTGACCTTGAGTTTGGGAGTTGTAGTTCACCTACACCCAGAGACCACTGTGGGCTCAAACAATGATGGATCTGGACCAAACTTGGCACAAATATTCCATATGCCCAATTATGAACATAGATGGAGTTTGGGGGAAATAGACCTTGACATTTGGGAGTTGTAGTTACTGGGATTTATAGTTCACCTACAATCAAAGAGCATTCTGAACCCCACAAACGACAGAATTGGGGCAAATTTCCCACACAGAACCCCCATGACCAACAGGAAATACTTAAGGCCATCCAGTCCAACTCTCTTCACCAGGGCAAGAAAATCTAATCAAAGCCCTCCTGACAAAGAGCCATCCAGCCATATATATATATATATATATATATATATATATATATGATTCGCACACACAGAGATATCATTGATTTGAAAGGGACCCCTAAAGAAGGACAATGATATGTTGCATATTCCAGAGTAGGCAAACCAGACACTCTCCACATCAACACTGACAAAGAAACAACAATAAATACTGTTTACCCACAAGCATAAATAAATTACATATATTAGAAACCAACACTTTCTAATTACTTTATTTTCCAAATCACCAGACTGGGCCACAGCAACGCGTGGCAGGGGACAGCTAGTATATAAATAAAAATGTAATGTTCGTTTGTGGGATTAACATAACTCAAAAACCATTGGACGAATTGACACCAAATTTGGACACAATACACTTATCAGGCCAATGAATGACCATCACTCATAGAAACACTGAGAAACACAGCAGAAGAGATTAAAATTCAAAAATAAAAAATACATTACAATGCATGCGCAAAACCACATACATACATACATACATATATATATATATACACGCAAACACACATATATACACATATACACAAATATATACACACACATGAACACATATATTCACACACAGAACACATATACACAGACTGGGTCACAGCAATGCATGGCAAGGGACGGCTAGTTATATAATAAAATGGTTATCCAGAGTTGAGTTCTGCTTTGGCATTCAATCATTACAAAGCATCATTCAAAAATTAAACTTCTATATGTGGAGCCCTCGGATGTGCAATGGGTTAAACCTTTGTGCTGGCAGCACTGAAGACCGACAGGTCGCAGGTTTGAATCAGGAAGAGCATGGATGAGCTCCCTCTGTCAGCTCCAGCTCTTCATGGAGGGACATAAAAGAAGCCTCCTACAAGGATGGTAAAACATCAAAACATCCAGGTGTTTCCTGGGCAATGTCCTTGCAAATGGCCAATTCTCTCACACCAGAAGCGACTTGCAGTTTCTCAAGTCACTCCTGACATGAAAAAAAAGTTGTTTATGTATGTAGTGCTAGACAGGAATTAATGAGGCAGATTCTTCTTCTTAATAACTGTTAGCTTCCTAATCATTTCATATTTCAACTCAACTTTTGATGAGGGCCTAAGGGGCCAGTTTGCAGCAGCCATTATGGAATACCATAAACTACAATTAACTTCTATAGAAATTAGATTAAAAGTTTCAAAAAAACTTCCCTGAAACCTTAATTGGTTCCTCTGGAACTCCACGGATGTCTTTGAACAAGAGAGCTTCAGAGAGCTTCAAATCACAGATTAACATTGAACCAAAAAAATAAAAATAAAAGATATAGATAGATTCTACATAGGCTGCCAATCTTACAAAATAATGTAAATATATGCATTTTAAACCAGTGGTCACTTGATGGCAGCAACAGACAAAAAAGGAAATTCTATTGGGTAAAAAATGATCATAGTGAATGGAATATATCCAGAGATAGGAAAATGTTCTTTACCATCAGATTAAAGCAGTTTCTTTACATTTGCTGGAGTCCTGTATCACCAGCTACATCTCATAATATTTCAGTATACTTAACTATGCTATTGTTTTTTTTTACTAATACTGTTTTTTTTTACTGTTTTAATGAATATTTTACTTATTGTTTTAAGTGTTATTATATTGCTGTGTTATATGTAGTAGTATCAAATTGTTGCCAAATGTAAGCCATCCTGAGTTTCCCCTTCGGGGGTTGGAAAGGAATGGGATAGAATTACCAGAAATAAATAATAAATAAATATTGGGGTGTTATTACTGAATTGTGAATATGCATATTAGTACATCAGTGAGATGGCTTCTCCCCTTTTCCTTGGTTGCATGAACACCTTTGCTTATGTCCATGAGCTCTCTGGAGCTCTCCTACTGCCTTTGCCAACATTTCAGAGCATTTCCTGGCCTCTCATAATTGTGGAGTATAATCAGGTTAACTGATTTTACATTGTGTTATGGACTGGAAGTCCCCGGATGTCATCCAGATATCCAGGACCAACTTCTGTTTGAACCAATTTTTTAAGCCATTTTAGATGGAGAATTTTTAATTCCCTTTTCTGATGGAAGCTCTGGATTTTCAGGAATGATCTTTGAGAACAGGTTACCAGAGTTATCAGAGAGCAGGTTATCAAAGATAAGATTGAAGGAAGGACATATAAGAAACTGCACATCCATTCAAGAACTCGCAGGCACACATTCTAATAAGCATAGTGCTTGCTTTATTGATACAGATTTGCAAAGTGTTGTCTAATCCTTCTCAGATCATTGACCAAACACATGACTTCCAGAGAAGGCATTGCAGGACCATCACCAATAGCACTACCACTAACAACAACAACATAATTTATATCTTTGTAACGTAGAGTTAGGAGCCCCCAATGGTGCAGTGGATTAAACCATTGAGCCACTGAGCCTGCTGACAGAAAGGTCAGTGGTTCAAATCTGGGGAGCAGGGTGAGCTCCCACTGTTAGCCCCAGCTTCTGTCAACCTAGCAGTTCAAAAACATGCAAATGTGAGTAGATCAATAGGTAACACTCCAGCGGGAAGGTAATGGCGCTCCGTGCAGTCATGCCAGCCACATGACCTTGGAGGCATCTACGGACAACGGTGGCTCTTTGGCTTAGAAATGGAGATGAGCATTATCTCCCAGAGTTGGACACAACTAGACTTAATGTCAAAGGGAAAACTTTACTTTCCCTTAACGTAGAGTTAATGCCTCCATAGAAACTTTGTATATGGGAAGACTGTATAAATGTCTGCCACAGTCTACCTTAACAGCCAAAAGGTGGAACTACAAACCCAATTGTGGTGCAAAGTCTTCCTACCAGTGAGTGAACTTGCAACAATCCAAAAGAGGACCTGTTGCAAGTCCTTGTCACAGCTTGGCTTGATATCAGGAGATGGCTAGAAACATCCCCCTCTTTACGCACCAATTGGAAGCTGAATGGACATGCTTCATTGAATCTTGCCAATGGCTCTTAAGTTGGGCTAGGGAGGAGGATGGGTCCAGGAGATGCAGTCATATCTAAGTAGTCTATATCACAGGCATGGGAAAGCCATGGCCCTCTAGGTGTTTTGGACTTCAACTTCCACAATTCCTAACAGGCAATAGGCTGTTAGGAATTGTGGGAGTTGAAATCCAAAACATCTGGAAGGTCAAAGTTTGCCCATGCCTGTGATATAGACTACTTAGTTATGACTGCATTTCCTGGGCCCATCCTCTTCCCTAGCCCACCTTAAGAGCCATTGGCATTGCTATATTGGCAATCATCAACCAATCATGTCATGCTTCTGTTTGTTTAAAGTATGTGGTTACAATGATATAACAGGTTGTTTTGATTAAGTCCTAAGCTGGGAAAGTCCAATGTTCTCACCACTACCTTACATTGATTTTTAGTGTGTATTTATGTGTAAGCTTCTTCAGTGCGTCTTTAACTTCTTTATTCCTTAGAGAATATATGAGTGGATTGAGCAGAGGTGTCACTACTGAATAAAGTATAGCAATCACCTTGTCTTCTTGTTGAGAGTAGACTGAGGTGGGTCTGATATATGTATAGATTATGGTGGAAAAGTAAAAGCTGACCACCAGGAGGTGTGAAGAACAAGTAGAGAAGGCTTTCTTTTTCCCTTCAGTAGATCGAATTCTAAATATGGTTGACAGAATGAATGAGTATGAGGCTAATGTGAGCATGCAGCTGCCCATGGAGAAGACTGCATCGGATATGTAAGCCATGGTCTCATTGAGGCTAACATCTGAGCAAGAGAGTGACAGCAGTGGAGGCAGGTCACAAAAGAAATGGTTGATGACATTGGAGCCACAAAAGGAGAGCCGCAGCAGAAGTCCCACATGAACTGCAGAATTAACAGACCCAGCCATCCACACCCCGGCTACCACCCCAACGTATGCTTCCTTCCTCATGATGACTGTGTACTGCAAAGGATGGCAGATGGCAGCATAGCGATCAAAGGCCATAAATGAGAGGAGCAAGAGTTCTGTCCCCAGAGCCCAGAGTAAAAGGTAGACCTGGGCCATGCAGCCCCAAAAGGAGATGGTCTTCCTGTGGGCCAATGAAGTCCGCAACATGTTGGGAATAGTCACCGAGATACACAGCATATTTGCTAGGGACAGATTGATGAGCAGGAAATACATTGGGGTGTGGAGCTTGCTGCAATTTCCTATAGTAAAGATGAAGAGAAAGTTAACCGCCAAAGCAGCTGTGTAAATAAAAGTGAATCCTCCGAAGATGACCATCTGATGTTCAGGAGAGCTGGTCAAGCCTACCAAGAGAAACTCCTGAATGGTTGTCTGGTTCTTTCGCATTTCCATATGTTCTGAATTTAGGCTGGATTCACCCCGGTTCTCCTCAAGAGACCTGCATATTGTCAAGACTAGCATGAACAAGAAGACTATTATTATTAACAGACACAACAGATGTTTCATAGCAAAGTAAAGTCAGAGTTCTATTTACTTTAAAGATCGCCAGTCCAGAAAGAACACTATGTATACATATATCCGTGTATAAATTGAACACATGTATGAGCTGAAGCAGGCTTTGGGGGCAAAATTATGGATTTTGATATCATCCATGGATAAGTTAAGGGTCATACTGCAGAGAAGGAAACCACCAGTGCCACCATGAGGAGTCAGCCATACCAGGTCACTGCCATTTCCATACACTGGCATTCAAAAAGGCCAGAAATGGCATCATGATGGAGGGTTGGGGGGAGGGTGAGGGTGAATGTCAATACTTCTTTTAGGTTCCCTCAAGTTGGACTAACCTCTTGCCTTTTGATACTCTACTCAGTGAAGGGGTGGGCTCATTTGTGATAAAAACTAAGGTACGGAAAATATATTGACCCATGGATAAGTTTCCTCAAATTTGTGGGTTGAGAACAAAATGTCTAGACTTATGTCTGAGCACACAGAGTATGTCCTTGAAACCACGTATGTTTGCAGATATGTGTGCACTCTGGAGTAAGCACAATGTGAGTTGGGACCTCATCACATTATATAACAACAACAACAACAACAACAACAACAACAACAACAATTGGCACACTGGGTGCAGTGCCTGAAGACCTTGGCCTGCACTTAAACACAATAGGCATTAACAAAATTACCATCTGTCAGCTGCAAAAGGCCACCCTACTGGGTTCTGCATGCATTATTCACTGATAGTCCTAGACACTGGGGAAGTGTCCAATGTGTGATCCAATACAACAGCCAGCAGAATGACCTTGTTTGCTGTGAACTTATCTTGTTGTGTATCTAACAACAACAACAACATCAACAATTTATTTATAATTTATTTTACAATTTATTACAAGGGGACTCAGGGTGGTTTACATACAAAAAAGGCCAACATTAAATGCCCTTAGCGACTATAAACACCTCTGAATAATACAAAATAATACAAGAGAATAACTATAAACATATAACAAAAGAGAATTAACATCCAAATGAAAAACAGAATATGAATGATCAAATAGACATAGTATTAATACATTATACATTAAGAATGAGAAGCCATGGAACAGCAGGGGAAACCACGGGGCAGCATAAGGCTTTGTCCCCTTACTGTCAGTGGTTATGGGATCCCTTCTATAATGTTTCCATGCTGTCCCCAGCTTCTTCCTGCCTCCTCCCCAGTTTCTTTTTGGCTCTGCTGATATGCTGCTGACATGGTCCAAAAGAGCTCAGTTGGGAGTAGCCTTGCATAATGTGATGGGCTCTGGGGTACTCTGTGCCAGCAGTATGCCAGCAGCACCAAGAAGCACAGAGAATATGCTTCTGGACCTCAGCAATTTGTGTCCAGCGAAGTCAATGATTTCTTTCATCCTTTCTACAAGTTTTTACTACAGAGCAAAATATCAATACCAAAACCCATATTTCTCACAACTAGACTTATGGAGATGGAGGAACCAAACCCCACTATTTCACAACTGCAAGTAAGTACTGTGTAGCTCTTGGACTACCAAGCCACAATGAATGAGTGCTCATTATGGCCATATGTTGGGTACAACATTACCTTTCTACAAGTTCTCAGAACAGAGCAAAACATCCGTACTAAAATCTATATTTCTCACAACTAGAGTTATGAGAGCCCCCAGTGGCACAGTGGGTTAAACCCCTGTGCCAGCAGGACTGAAGATCACAGGTTCGAATCCGGGGAGAGGCAGATGAGCTCCCTCTATCAGCTCCAGCTCCTCATACAGGGACGTGAGAGAAGCCTCCCACAAGGATGATAAAAAACATCAAATCATCTGGGCGTCCCCTGGGCAACGTCCTTGCAGACGGTCAATTCTCTCACACCAGAAGCGACTTGCAGTTTCTCAAGTTGCTCCTGACACGACAAAAATACAACAACTAGAGTTATGGAAGTGGGGGAACCAAACCCCACTATTTCACAACTGCAAGTTGGAAGTGCTGTAGCTCTCGGACTACCAAGCCACAACGAGTGAGTGTTTATTATGGCCACATGTTAGGTACAACATTACCCTTTTCTGTCTGTAAGATATAGTATGATATTTGTGAGCAACGTATATTTCCCTGTTTCTTATTGTGACAATTTCTTTCATCCACTTTATCATTCATCAAATAGAATTGACTTCTCTAGCTACATATATACATTGCAACATATTCCCAGGAGGAAAAAAAATGTAATATCAGGGTATTAACCATGATCTTGAAAATCCACGTTCAAAAGTGCTCTGTACCTGAGTATCAGATGCTATGATCTGGCAGTAGTGCAAGGATCTTCCATGATACACTGCTTTCTGGGTTCCTGAAAGCATCTCGATAGTTACTGTTAGGAATTAGAAGCTGTATTAGATAGATATTTAGACTGATCCAGCAGAGCATTTATTAACATTCTTGGATGCATCCATTTTTCATTAACAGAATCAACATGATCATATAAAAAACCAAGGCAGTCAGCTTTTGGAAAGCAATTTTAAAAAGCTGTGTTATTATGTTATAATGTAGCAGTCTCCTCCACTCTTTGCTGTTATCACACAGTTTTCATTCTACTAGCTAGTAGTTACATATTATGAAGATTTGCGTCCTAGAAAGTGCAGGGAAACAATATTGAACCTTAGTTGACTCTTACCTTCATCCTATTTTGCCAACAAATTTGGAAGAAATCAGTAGAGTCATCTTCCATGCTTCTTTCCTTTTTTTCTTATGTCAGAAAATATATTACAATTTCAGTTTTATTGATGAAGCACATAAGAAAAAAACCCTCCCTTATTATTATTATTATTATTATTATTATTATTATTATTATTGTTCGGATCAACTTGTTGGTTTACCTGGAAGCAGTAAACGCTGAAATGGTTCAATCCACCTGAAAGCATGAAGCAGAAGATTGCAGTTGTAGTTATACAGACATGCTAAACTCTTCACCAAGAATGGACAAAGTGGAGAAATCCACAGCACATTTAAATACCGGGTGACTCATTCAATACACTATTGGTGCCCCAGAGAGAAAGAGCTTGGTGATGCACAAATTAGCAAAAGTCAACCAGTATGGCAAACTTGGATCATAACTCTTGATTGCCTAGTGGCGGCAGAGCCCAAAACACATGATGTGGGATTATGTGTATGGTATTAAATTGTGCAATTTATTATTCCCTTCTAGATGAGAATAATTAATTGCACAATTCAATACCATACACCATTATTCTCATCTAGAAGAGTCCTATTTGCAGGAGAAGATTCAAGCTAAAGCCTGTATGTTTCAGCAGTTTTTTGTCACATTTGACACTTACGGAGCCCGGTGGCTGCATTGTATACATTGCTTGTCAGCTTTCTGAAAGCATCAGGATAGTCTTGAAGATATTAGCCATTTGAGTCCCCTTGTGGGAGAAGGGTGGGATAGAAATGAAGGAAATAAATAAATAAATAAATTTGAATATAGGTAAAGGTAAAGGTTTCCCCTGACATTAAGTCTAGCCATGACTAACTCTGGGAGGTGATGTTCATCTCCATTTCTAAGTCGAAGAGTCAGTTTGTCCATAGACACCTCCAGGGTCATGTGGCCAACATGACTGCATGGAGTGCTGTTATCTTCCCACAGAAGTAATGCCTGTTGATCTACTCAAATTAGCATGTTTTTGAGCTGCTAAGTTGGCAGAAGCTGGGGCTAACAGCGGGAGCTCATTCTGCTCCCCAGATTCAAACCGCTAATCTTTCAGTCAGCACGTTCAGCAGCTCACTGGTTGGGGCCTTGGGAATATACTCAACTAATTTTCTTCTCCAATCCATAATAAGTAGTTTTTACCTCTTTCCAAGATTTTGCTATTGTGATTCCCACTGCCCCAAAACTATATTGGCAAATTTCTACCTCTTCTTTGCCAATTATCTCCTGAAACAAACCCAATAAGCACATTTCTAGGTTTTTCTTAATCTTTGTAACGATCATTTTGTTAGTTTCTTTAGTCACTTTTTCCAAACCTTTTTTATCGCCATACAGGTCCATCAAACATGAAAGAAGGTGCCTTTCTGTGTTTTGCATCTCCAACATTTCCAGCTTTGGGTTTTACTACTTTTATCCATTAATTCAGGAGTTACATAATTTCTATAGCACATTTTATATATGTTTTACTTAATAGAACCTGCTATTGAAAAATTAAATTCTTTTTTCTACAAGTTTTCCCAATTATCCAAATCTATATTTTCCCCTAAGTGTCTGGCCCAGGAAATCATTAAAGTGTTCCCTCTCCTGTCGTAGGGGTTCCGTTCCGCGATGTAGGGACACTATACTGTATATGTACAGTATAGTTTCAGCCACTCCTCTCTCCCCCTCCTCTCTCTCTCTCTTCCTCTACTTGTATTTTAAATTAATTTCTTTGAAAAGCTGCGAAACACCGAGTTTGTGGTTAGCGAACAGCAAAACGGTGAGGGAACACTGTACTGTTTTATTCGGTTATCTTCAAGGTTATACTCTAGAATAATTATTTATATAACCTGAAGATCAATCCTTTTTTAGTTTCTCCAAACTGGTAAACTGGGTCCAGATTCTGTACAGCGATCTTAAAAGCAGGGTGCAGGCTGCTGCTGGTGCATCATTGGAGTTCCTCATCACCATTGGTGTGGATTACTTGAGATGCAGTTACTTGAGATCTGCAGAAATTGGTACCTTGGACTTTGCTGTATGCTGATGATGTAGTGCCTGCTTCAGAGGACAAGGAAGAACTTGAACATTAAGTACAAGCAATTCGATCGGCAGCCAGATTATTAACTGGTTCAAATTACAGAGAGCGGTCAACGCTCCTGTTTAAGGAGTTCCATTGGCTGCCATTTATTTTCCAGTCCCAGTTCAAGGTTCAGGTTCTTAACTACAAAGCCCTGAACAGTTTGGGACCCGCCTACCTGCGCGACCGCATTTCCTTCTATGAACCCACACAATCTCTCTGTTCTTCGGGAGAGGCCCTCCTCTCGCTCCCGGCTCCATCGCAAACGCAACTGGTGGGGACGAGGGAGAGGGCCTTCTCTGTAGTGGCCCCTCTGCTCTGGAATTCACTCCCCAGAGATATTAGGCAAGCCCCAACCCTGGCAATCTTCAGGAGGAGCCTGAAAACTTGACTCTTCCAATGTGCCTTCAGTAATTGATTACATGATAATCCCTGACCAAACTCTGCATAAAATGCCCTTATAAGCACTTTATTTTCTTGTTGTGTAATTAAATCCTACCTCATCCCCAGAGCCCCTCCCTGATACTTTATATTGCCCTATCTCCCAGTGTTTTGAAATGTTAATCCTTGAATTTGGCCCTGCCCATGGTGATCATTTTTAATGTCAAAATGTTTTGATTTTATATTGTTGTGTCACTTATATAGATTGGTTTTGTATTTTAGGTTATTTTATTTTCTGATATTGTGTATATTATATTGATGGGCTTGGCCTCATGTAAGCTGCCCCAAGTCCCTTTGGGGAAATGGTGGTGGGGTTTAAATAAAGTTGTTGTTGTTGTTGTTGTTATCATTATTATTATTATTATTATTATTATTATTATTATTATTATTATTGCCTCAATGTCAAAAAGACAGAGTACCTGATGACCAATGAGAAGGAGACTGGTATCATCCAAGTGGACAGGGGGGATCTCCCAAAAGTCAACACTTTCAAGTATCTTGCATTGAAGAGGGCAACCTCTCTGACAAGGTCACCACACAGATTAATGTGGTTTGGTGTACTCTGTGACAAGAAGATGTCTGATCACCTCAAATCGACAATCTATCTAACTGCTATAAGGCCTGCCGCAATATGTGGAGCCGAATGTTGGCTGGCAACAAGCAGAACACTTCCTTGGTATTATTGAGATCAGGATGCAACAACTTACAGCTGACATCGCATGCCTTGACCACATCTAAAATAATGACATCCGGTAACGCTTTGGCATTGCTCCAAACTACAAGATTCATGGTATGGTATGGTCATACTCTCTGAGGTGAAAACGAATCCATGTACAAGATAGCTCTTGATTTAGAAGTGCCTGGCAAGAGGCCAAAGGGACAACTAAAGTAACTTCGGCTAGATACGTTGCACAATTATCTGAAGACCATTGGCATACACCCTGATCAGGTGCACGACCGGGTGAAATGGTGCTAACAAACCAGTAAGGCTGACCCCGCCATCAAGCAGAACAAACACTGAAGAAAAAGAACTTTTGCCTGAAAGAATATTGATTAATAAGTTTATTTACTAGTTTTATATCCTTCAGAGCCCAGTACGTGTATATTTCTCCACCCAAGTGCAAGTCTTAAGCATAATTACAACACAGTGATTTGTATATGTGATGTCTGGAAGAAAATCACTTGCTCCTAAAGGTGTCATTTCACAGACATATCATCTGATCTACACAGAGGGTTTGGTCTTGGAGAGAATTTCTAAGCAACCTTGTAATTATTAAAATTATGGTGATTTCACTCAGCTTCTTGCAGAGGCCCCAGTGTGACAGACCATCGGCAAAATTCATAACACCAACTAAGTCAACCACTATCCTCTATAAAGATGCCCATCAAACTACTTTTTATCTAGTTGTTGATGTGAAATTAGCAGGGCCACCCTACATTTCTCTCTCTCATTCTTTAGGTGAAAATCTCCGGACTGGAACGTATGCATTAGTAAATTTTGTTTAATGCTTATGGTACTCAAGATTGGTTACCTATGGAGTCTCTTCAAAAGACTGCAACTAGCACTGATATTGATGTTTACGTTGATGGAAATGCAGTTCTTCGGGAGAGGCAGAAGCCAAGCTTTGCAAGCACTTAAACTACTGTTGCTGCTATTTTTGCTTTGGGTTCTGCCTCATAATTTCAACAAGGCTTCAAACTTCTCTTTGTGTAACTGTCAGGAAATGAATCAAGGCAACCTGCATAACTCTGAAGACATTATCCTGGGTCAGTTGTTATCTGTGCCAGATGCTGAAGAATCTTTACTCAGCTTTAGAGAGTGCCCAGCTTTTTCAAGAAATACTTTGTAAGTAGTTCAAGGCATGTCGAAAAGACAGAGCAAATTTGCTTCCTGCTACTTCAGAAGGGAAGCTTTGATACATTCAAATTAGAAACTAGAAAAGAATTCTCAAATAAACATAAGGAATAATTTTCTGATGGTAAGACGTGTCCAGCCTTGGAATGTAGTATTCTCCTCAAAGGTGCTGGACTACTCTTTGCGAGAAGCTAGAAGCTAAAACAGAGGTTGGAGTGCCATCTGATGACAATTCTTTAGCTATACGTTAGCAGTGGTTGGATGGGATGGCTTTTGGTGTCATTTTCAACTCTACCATTCTACAGTTCTGTGGGTTTACTGAAATTTACTAAAGATAGTGACAGCAGGAGAAGCTGTGAATGTAGATTGAATCCACATGGTACACTAAGTGTGAAAGTCCTTTAAGAAACAAAAAGAAAGCAGTAAAACATTTATATACATGAGTATATATGTACATACTTGTGTATTTACATTTTTAGTCTTATACATGAGTATATAGAGTTCTTTTACTGTAGATACTCATGTATAAATTTAGGAATTTGAATCACAAAAACAATCCAAAGTTCTGGGTCAACATATCCATTGATGTAGTTACTGTTTACTTATTTATTTACTCTCTCTCTCTCTCTCTCTCTCTGTGTGTGTGTGTATATATATATATCTGAGATATATATATATATATATATATATATATATATATATATCAGAAAATGAACTATCCACTTCTCTGAGTAGAATAACAAATGGTGAGAGCTTAGCTTTGGGAGAACCTAAAACTTTCTCTCTCCTCAAAATCTTCAAGCCTTGAAACCATTCCATTGTTGCTTTTCTTTTTTCTGGTTAGCACGAGTTGATTAAAACCAGTTCATCTTCCCACAGCAGTAAAATAGTGGTACGTGCCTCATTTCTTCCCCAAACCACACACAGAAGGCTACTAATAAATAATCTTCCCATGTGATGCTAGATTGGTTGTTGCATTGTTCTTGTAGAATTCTGCATAGTCCACAGAAATGCCAGTGGCTGTGTTTTGAAGTTGATTAATTGGCATAAGATGATGTTTGATCTGAAATTTTGCATAATGGTTCAGCAAAAGACTAGTGAATGGCTGGTTTGGGTGCCACTGTATGTTACAGCTTTCTGCACAATCTTGTTGCTAGTCCTGCTAGACTCCAGTGTGTCGTTTCTGCTCCTTTCAAACTGACTTCAAAGAGTCAAAGCTTAGCATCATTTCCATGTTTTAGAATAATTTTCTCCTGGGTTTTAATACCATCCTTTCTCTCTCTCTCTCTCTCTTTTAAATTGTGTAGTCCTAATCTTAAAAACCTCCAGCATATATTTGCTTTTGTTTTTGCCATTCATGAGATCAACAAGAGCACCAGACTGTTGCCCAATACAACACTGGGATTTAAGCTCTATGACAATGTTTTTGGTGCAAGCCAGACCTACTGGAGAATTCTGGATATGCTTTTTCCAGGAGAGAGGAACCCCTTTAATTACAACTGTGACCGAAACAAGAACATAGTGGCTATAATTGATGTGGTCAATTCCCAACATTCAACTCAGATGGCTACGATCTTAAATGTCATCAAGATTCCACAGGTATGTTAAGAGACAGAACAAGCACAAAGATAGATAGATAGATAGATAGATAGATAGAAAGAAACATTTGGGTGTATCTACACTGGGGGCAGGTTAGCATGGTGTAAATCTAGCCCAGAGCAGTCCCAGATTTGGCATATTTGTGCCAAATCTGGGACCATTGTCAATAAGGATCAGGACAACATTTGCTCTGCTTTGGTGGCCTACGTTTCACCGCTTGTGGTGTTGTTGTTGCTGCTTGTAGCCAACTATGGAGTTTCATCTGAGCTTCTGACCATCATGTGTGTCTTGTCTGATGTCAGAATGGTTTGCCCTCATTACCAGCAAGAAAACTGTCTCCTTCCTCCTTGCATCCCATTCTGATATTAGCAGAGGTGGCCATGATGGCCAGGAGCTCAGACAGAGCTCTATGGCAGGGTGGAAATATGGACACAATCCATCCTATTTTGCTGTGATGATGAGACCAGGAAAAGATGATGAAGATGGCATCCATCTGGACAGCAGATTGGGTTGAGTCAGACTCAGTCCAGATGTCTAGACTGTCATCATTCCCGGGATGCTAAAGTAAACTCAGAGATTCTTTTGGGCTTCTGTAGACTAGACAGGTCCATACACTATGCAACAAAATTTGAAAAAAGGCTGTTCTTGGTTTGAAAGTGTTATTTCTTGTTTAATTACGTGATATTTACTTTGAATGTAAACTTTGTTTTTGTAGTTGCCACAAACTATGTTGAATTGGCTAAGACTCTATAGCAAAATGTTCTGCAAGATGTCTAGCAAAAACATTTGCAATTTAATATACTTTCCCCATGTTTCATGATAGAATAAATTAGGATATGACATTTATAACCCAAGAACAAAAGTTGTGTTACATAAGAACCACTAATTAAATGGCCAATGTTTCAGGGGTGGCACACAAGTGTCTTTCCAAATGTTACTGCACTGTATCTTCAGTCAAATCTTGCCAGCATAGCCAATGGTAAGGGGTTTAGGGCAGTTGTAATAAAATTATGGAGTGCCACACATTTCCCACCTCAGTTCTGAGTGTTCCTGTGTTTTTTTCTGCTTCAAACTATTCTAAGACATAGGGATCTTTGATGTTAGTTTTTCAGCTCAATATTTAAGAGTAGCTTTTCTCAACTTCTTATCCCATATCAGCTTTTTTTGTGTCAGGAGCAACTTGAGAAACTGCAAGTTGCTTCTGGTGTGAGAGAATTGGTTGTCTGCAAGATCATTGTCCATGGGAGGACAGATGTTTTACCATCCTGTGGGAGGTCTCTCTTCCCTGTATGAGAAGCTGGAGCTGACAGAGAGGAACTCACCCCGCTCCCCAGATTTCAACCGCCTACATTTTGGTCATCAATCCTGCTGGCACAAAAGTTTAACCTATTGTGCCACCAAGGACTCCATCCCATATTAGCTGTCTCAACTTAAATTCCACTCCTGTGTAATTTTCCCTCAGTGAATTTATTCAAAGATGTAAGATTGAACTGCTTTTAGTCTCCTTTGTAGGGAGAAAAGTGATATAATAATAACAATAATAATAATAATAATAATAATAATAATAATAATAATAATAGCAGAATTGATGAGAAGCAACTGGAAAAGCTTACACAATATGAGGATTTAAAGATTGAACTGGAAATGCTTTGGCACAAACCAGTAAAGGTGGTCCCAGTGGAGATTGGCACACTCAGTGCAGTGCCTAAAGACCTTGGCCTGCGCTTAAAAACAATTTATGCTGACAAAATTACCATCTGTCAGCTGCAAAATGATACTCTAATTGGATCTGCATGCATTATTTGCCTACACATTACACAGTACTAGATACTTGGGAAGTGTCTGACATGTGATCAAATACAAACGCCAACATAGTGATCTTGTTTGCTGTGTACTAATCTTGTTGTGTAACAAATAATAATAATAATAATAATAATAATAATAATAATAATAATAATGACCACATTTGTTGAAGGTTTAATACCAATTGCTGAAAGCATTTTATTTTTCCTGTTAGCTCAGTTATGGATCCTTTGACTCAAGACTAGGTGACAAAATGCAGTTCCCTTTTTTCTATCAGATGGTGCCGAATGAAATGCTCCAATACATTGGGATTGTTCACCTGCTTACCCATTTCAGATGGACTTGGGTTGGCCTCCTTGTGTCAGATGATGACAATGGTGAAATTGTTCTGCAGAAACAGGTGCCCATGCTCATCCAGAACGACATTTGCATCGCTTTCTTGGACATGATTCCAACAGGGTTTTTCCCAGATGGCTTTTCTAATAAATTAGTCAAAATATATTTTACCCTGCTTTTCACCAAAGCCAATGTGATTCTTCTCTATGGGTACAATTACTTTTTCAAGGTGCTTCAGTGGGCTCTAGAATATAATATATTACATGAAAAGTACCACCGAGGAAAAGTTTGGATCCTAACAGCTCAATGGGATATAAATACCATGGAAAGTGAGTGCAAACTCCCTGGACAGACCTTGAATGGCACCATATCCTTCACAGTCCATACAGAGGTGATACCTGGATTTGACAACTTTCTTCAAACCATAAATCCTTACAAGCACATGTACTTCCTCCATGCATTTTGGCAGCATACCCTCCATTGGCCATTTCCTAGTTATCCTCTTTACACCGCAAACAAACAGAACTGTACAAGACAGGAGAAGCTAGAGATCCTTCCTGGAGCTGTCTTTGAAATGAGAATGTTTGGTCAGAGTTGTGGTATCTACAATGCTGTTTATGCAGTAGCACATGCTCTTCACGCAATGCGTATACCAAGGACCACGCATAAAGCTTTGAGAGATGGACTCACATGGAGTCATATGAATGTTCAACCATGGCAGGTGGGAGTTTATGCTAGCGGTGCTCGAGAAGGATGAACTGTTGGTTGTGGTGATTATGATATTTCATTTGTAAAAAAAATATTTTATTTATTTTATTTATTTACGGCATTTATATGCCACCCTTCTCACCCCGAAGGGGACTCAGAGCAGCTTACAAGATATATTTTCATGCAATATATTATATTATTAGCATAGTACAATATCAGTATTATATATTACTATATTGCACTATACCATTATATTGTAATATTATTAGTAAATATATAATTATAATTATAATATTGTATTATTATTACTAGTATTATATTGTATTACAAATTACTGTTGCGATAATCATTGTTTTATGGTGTCTAGTCTACAATTTTCCAATTCACTCACAAGGAAAGGAATTCAGAGCAGAATCACCTCTGACTTTAAACACCACACCAGCTGGGTAAATTCAGCAAGCAGTTTATTTATGAATATACATAGCCAAAGCAGTAGAAAGTAATCCACAATAAAAAAAATCCAATTGATATAAAGGAAGACAGGAACAAAGAGTTCAAGGAAATCCATGAAACTAGGCACTTGAATCCATGAATACAGAAGCATTTTCCATAGGCTAAGCATGAGCTAGGAAGACTTTGGTGCTGGAAACTTGGCATTAATCTGACGTTGCTTCAACTAAAGCAATCATCCCTCACAAGTCATTTACAAACCCTTCTCTGATTCCAAAACTGCTAGGAACGGATTCTTTTTCAGTTTTGATTTGCTATCTAACTTGTGTTGAAGTCTAGCAGAGCACCTTAATTGCTGCATGGACTGTCTCTGTTTACTGAAACTTATTTTCCTATTCAAGGCCTCACTCCCCGCATTAACTCCTGTACCTTTACCTCGTACCTCAAAGTCATCTTCATTCTCAGATAACTGCCCAGGGCCTTGAGAATCCTCTTGCAGCAACTCAAACTTATCTTTTAAACTCCATTTAGGCCCTTGCAGCAACTCAGGCCTCTCATCCCCAGACCCAGGTCCAGAAGCCAAATCAACATCCTCATTCCCTTCAGGAGCATCAACATGAACATTATCCCCGTCAGCATGAACACCATCCCCATTCCCATCATGAATATCAACATGAACATCAGACATAATCACAGGCTGAACAGGCTGACATACAACAATAATATGCAAAAGGATCATTTGTGACCTTGAACAAAGAAAGAACTGCAAAGGAAGATTGGAAAGAAATCTGTCAAATTCCAACAGTTTGAAATCAATTAATGTATTTGTGTATCATTTAATGTATTTGTGTATCATTTATTTGATTGATTAATTGCTTCTCTATTTCAATCTAGCTTCATCTCTTTCTGAACAAAGTCCGATTTAACAATAGTGCAGGAGAAGAAATATCTTTCAATAATAATATGGAATTGACGGGTGGTTATGATATTGTAAATTGGGTCATTTATCCCAACCAATCTTTCAGTAGAAGACAGGTTGGAAAGATTGATAGCCAAGCTCCAGATCACAAAGAGTTTCTCATCATTGAGGATGTCATTGTGTGGAATCCCTACTTCAACCAGGTATTCATTCATTTCAATTTTCTAAAATTCTGTTTACCGGAAAACACTCCATGCCAGGTACTTTGTGGTCAACTCTTCATTATGTCATAAATATTCCTTATAGTGCTAGACTTCAGCTCAGTATGGTTGTTGGATAGAATATTTTATTTATTTATTTACAGTAGTTATATTCTGCCCTTCTCACTCCGAAGGGGACTCAGAGCGGATCACAGAACACATATACGGCAAATATTCAATGACATTATACACTGACAAGACAGACAACTGTACATAGATAGAGGTATATATAGTTTTCCCATCCTCGGCATCTTGGGGGCTTGTTCTTGGTTCTAGCCATGGGGAGTGCTGTCACTCCATCTTCCCTGCCGATAGCTTTTTTCATACATTTCCTCCTTGATGAAATCACTGGTATTTTCTAGCATTTCCTTATGAGTACCTTAAATACTTCCCCACTTTAAGCGGTACCTATTTATCTACTCACATTTTGATTTTGAACTGTTAGGTAGGCAGAAGCTGGGCTAAAGGCCCGGAGCTCATCCCGACCCGGGCTTCAAACTGTTAACCTTCTGATTGGCAAGATTTACTACAGCTGGTGGTTAACCTGCTATGCTAAAGCCCAGCCCTCCTGCACTAAAGCCTGGACAGTTGGATACACATATCATACAGTTCTACAAAGATAGGGATGCATAGCATTTCCTGCTTCTACTGGCGCACGGCAGCAAATTTCAGAAGTGCCTAGTCCCTTTATCAACTCAGTTCTTTTAGGAAATGGCGATAAAGAAGATAAGGTGGCATATTAAATAAGATAAAGAAATTGCTTCAAAGAATTTTTCTTGCACAGCATCTGAAGCAGAAAGCACTATGAGCACCCATTCTTTTGGATATTTTTAGACACCACCCCTTTCCACTTGTGCCAAGAGTTGCCAGCCGGGATATCACAAAACTGTTGGGCAAGGGGAACACACCTGCTGCTACAATTGTGTTCGGTGCCCTGAAGGGATGATATCGGTCCAGCTGGGTAAGTTAGAGATTGCACAGGTAATCTTTGGGAAGAATATTGTGGAGGATGCTCTTGGGGCATGGCTGTTATATATGGATAATAACCAAAATGTTAATGCAGCATGGCCCTTGTATCCATGTGGTGTACAATCTTGGACTTTGCATGAATATTCAAAGCTTCACATAATAGTGAACTCTATTGATATGAAATCCTTTTTGCCTAAAAATACCCTGGAGTTAAGATGGAAAACTTGAAGGTTTAGAGCAGGGGTCCTCAAACGAAGACCCGGGGGCCGGATGCGGCCCTCCAAGGTCATTTACCCGGCCCTCGCACAGGGTCAATCTAAGTCTGAAATTACATGAAAGCACACAACAACAACAACAACAACAACAATCCCATCTCATCAGCCAAAAGCAGGCCCACACATCCCACTGAAATACTAATAAGTTTGTATTTGTTAAAATTGTTCTTCATTTTTGTTATTGTATTGTTTTTAAGTGTTTTGGTGCTCCAAATAAGATATGTGCAGTGTGCATAGGAATTCATTCATGTTTTTTTCAAATTATAATCTGGCCCTCGAAAATTTTGGGGACTATGACCTGGCCCTCTATTTAAAAAGTTTGAGTACCCCTGGTCTAGAGATTAGAGTTGTACTTTTGAGGTAAACCTTGTCCTGATCATTGTGGGCCCTGATCAGTTTTTGGAAGCCTCCCAAACTCAGAAGGGTTGTTTTCAGTTTGGGTCCCAGAAAATCGACCATTATGGGGGGGGGGGGGGGTTCCCAACCATTGCATCATCTTCCTGGCATTTACTTCCATTCTTCTTACCTGTGTGTGTGTGTGTGTGGTGGGACCAGCTTGTACATTGTTTGGCTGCAGGCTTTCGTGTTGAGCAGATTTTTGTGAGGGAAGCGGGTTTCCTGTTTCATGCTCCCAAAGAAACGGAAGAGACAAAAGAAATGGTAGCAAAAGTAGTGACGAATTCCATGCACAACTCTACTAGAGATGAATATTTTGTCAAAAGTGGATAAAGAAAACCACAGATCCTGGTCCCACAGATATGGACGCCATATTCAGAATTGGTTTTAGATCTAAGTGGATGTTTTTCATCCCATGTAGCTTAAATTTCTTGAAGTTGTTCCACCACAGATTCCATTTCTTATGCCTTTCAGATTGGCATGGAAATTTTCCACAAATTATCAATGCAAAACTGCTAGTTTTAAACACTTCTCTAGGAATGTCTAGATCCTTCAGCATGTCTCTATAGTTAACTTGTACTGGAAGATGGCCAGAATTACATGGGAAGACCTAGAGATTCCTAGAGAGGTGAAGACAGATGGGTCATATTTTCATGAAACAAATCTTTGTGTATTTTTGCTATTGAAATTTGAAGACGTCTATATTCTTTTCAGATGCTGAACATTGTGAGAAGTGCCCAGAAGATCAATATGCAAGCAAAGATCGGGTTCAATGTATTCCCAAGGTTATAACTTATTTATCCTTTCACAAACCCTTGGGAATAGCTTTGGCTGTTTCTGCTGCTTTCTTTTCTCTGGTCACTTTACTAGTCATGGGGAGCTTCGTCCAACACCGCAACACTCCCATTGTTAAAGCTGCCAACTGGAACATTACCCGTATTATGCTTTGTTCTCTGTTGCTCTGTTTTCTGAGCATCTTCTTATATTTCGGGCTGCCTGGAAAGGCACTCTGTTTTTTGCGTCACACTGTGTATGGCATCCTCATCTCATCCACTCTTTCGTGTCTATTGGGGAAAACCCTCACTGTGATGTTTGCCTTCAGGGCCACAAAACCAGGAAACAAGATATGGAAATGGGTAGCGAAGACACTAAGAATATCGGTCCCTATTCTCTGCTGTCTTATTCAAACTGGTTTCTTTGCTGTGTGGCTGACAACCTCTCCTCCATTTCCAGAATTTGACAAGCAGTCTCAGATTGAACAGATGATCGTGTACTGCAAAGAAGGTTCCACTGTCATGTTCTACACTGTCAATGGCTACCTGTGTTTTTTGGCCATCATCAGCTTAACCGTTGCCTTCTTGGCCAGAAAGTTGCCTGATGCTTTTAACGACACCAAACGGATCGCCTTAAGCATGGTGATGCATTTCAGCATTTTGGCAAGTTTTATTTCAGCCTGTTTGAGTGCAGCGAGAAAATATGTGGCACCAGTGGCAGCCTTTTCTATCTTAATATATAATTCTGGAATACTGGGTTTTATATTTCTTCCCAAATTGTATATCATTGTATTGAGACCTGAGCTGAACACAAAAGCACAGCTAGTAAGGAAAAGGAAATATGTCACTTAATTTTTTAAAGAAAGGTTTTCTATGCTTACCATATATACTAGGCATGGGCACACTTTGGTTCTCCAAGTGTTTGCGACTTCAACTCCCACACCTGGCGGTCCGGAGTGTGCCCATGCCTGGTCTAGACTTATTCATAAATACATAGAATAGTCTGTTTCATTATTGGGCATTACAGCAGCACAAATGGACTGGATGACCCACGAGGTCTCTTCCAACACAATGATTCTATGATTCTAAATCTTGCCTCAAATTTGTTCTAAGGTAGTGTTTTTCTCAACCTTCCTAATGCTGTGACCCCTTAATACAGTTTCTCATGTTATGGTGACCCCCAATCATAACATTATTTTCATTGCTATTTCATAACTGTAATTTTGCTACTGTTATGAATCATAATATAAATCTCTGATCTGCAGGATGTATTTTCATTCACTGGACCAAATTTGGTACAAATACCCGATATATCCAAATTTGAATACTGGTGGGGTTGGGAGGGATTGATTTTGTCATTTGGGAATTGTAGTTGCTGGGATTTATAGTTAATCTACAATCAAAGAGCATTCTGAACTCCATCAATGATGGAATTGAACCAAACTTGGCACACAGAATTCCCATGACCAACAAAAAATACTGGAAGGGTTTGGTGGGCATTGACCTTGAGTTTTGGAGTTGTGACTCACCTACATCTAGAGAGCAATGTGGACTCAAACAATGATGGATCTGGATCAAACTTGGCATGAATACTCAATATGCCCAAATGCGAACACTGATGGAGTTTGGGGAAAATAGACCTTGACATTTGGGAGTTGTAGTTGCTGAGATTTATAGTTCACCTGCAATCAAAAAGCATTCAGAACCTCACCAACAATAGAATTGGGCCAAACTTCCCACACAGAATCCCCATGCCTTGAAGGCACTCGCTGGTAAGAACCTCCCTCCATGCTCTCCTTCGCCCACACATGCACACCATGCTGCCATGTGCCAAGCACACCTGCTCTCCCCTCCATGCTTGGAGTCTCAGAAACAGCCCTCCCCTTGGCTGAAAGGCCAGCCAATCACAGTGGAGGAGGGCTTTTGGTGGGAGGATTGTTGTCTGTTTCCAACAAGGAAGAGAAGGACAGGTGGAGAGATCTTCAGCCTTCTCTGACAAAGGGGTTCCTAAGAACATCAGAAATATGTTTTCTGATGGTCTTTGGCAACCACTCTGAAATCCCCTTGCGAACCCTTTCAGATGTCCTCACCCCCAGGTTGAGAAATGCTGTTCTAATGCCTATGGGGATTTTTAAAATTATATCTACATGTTAGAAAATGCTTTCTGAAAACTGAAAATCTACACCTATGACAAGTACCAGGTATTGTATGTGTTGTCAAAGGAACCTGCAAATACAGTTGGGAAAGGTCTTCACCACAGATACATAAACAGAAGCTATCACAAATGCAGAAAGAAAAACAATGAACAATGTTACAGAATATCTTATCCATTAATACACCTGAACATTAGGATAAGCTTTCTGATGATAAGAGCTGTTTGACAGTGGGACACATTCATAGAATCATAGAATCATAGAGTTGGGCCATCCAGTCCAACCCCCTGCCAAGAAGCAGGAATGTTGCATTCAAATCACCCCTGACAGATGGCCATCCAGCCTCTGTTTAAAAGCTTCCAAAGAAGGAGCCTCCAGCACACTCCAGGGCAGAGAGTTCCACTGCTGAACGGCTCTCACAGTCAGGAAGTTCTT
This sequence comes from Anolis sagrei, assembly GCF_037176765.1. Classification (NCBI taxonomy): domain Eukaryota; kingdom Metazoa; phylum Chordata; class Lepidosauria; order Squamata; family Anolidae; genus Anolis; species Anolis sagrei. The sequence goes on along the minus strand of NC_090026.1, from coordinate 14,133,857 downwards.
CCTCGTGTTCAGATGGAATCTCCTCTCTTGTAGTTTGAAGCCATTGTTCCACGTCCTAGTCTCCAAAGAAGCAGAAAACAAGCTTGCTCCCTCCTCCCTGTGGCTTCCTTTCACATATTTATACATGGCTATCATATCTCCTCTCAGCCTTCTCTTCTTCAGGCTAAATATGCCTAGCTCCTTAAGCCGCTCCTCATAGGGCTTGTTCTCCAGACCCTTGATCATTGCTTTGGAGTCTCCTTATTTGGAGATTTTAAAATAGGGGCTGGATATCTATCTGTCAGGAATGCTTTGATTGTGTATTTCTGAATCGCAGAATAGGGGTTGCACTGGATGGTCCTTAAAGTCTCTTATAATTGTTATGATTTTAGGTGTTCAATCTGTATGTCAGTAACTTTACCAACCATTGTACAGTTCATTAAATGCCTATTATTGGTGTAATTGTGTCTCATAAGCTTGGTATGTCATAGTTTGGAACTTTAGCAGCAGTTGGTGATCATCCAACTTAAGAGAAAAGTTGATTTCTGTCCCTATCATTCTGAGGCTGTACACGCGATGGACGTCTGTTGACATTGCACAGACCAAGGTTTAACACCTTCAAGAGACTATACATGGCTCTCTTGCCCACAGAGGATTGTATTTCGAGACACCCTATTAAGTGTTGAATTATGGGCCAGGATTTCTTTATAATTCCCTGTAAAATGTTTACAATGAGATTGAAAGTAAAGTTATCTTTAAAATGCTCAAACTGGATCTATTTTGTTAAAAGGAATTCATTATTTATCACTTGTAAAATCTTTCATCTTGTTTCAACAACTCTTTCTCTTGAACCCAGATGCATATATGTGTCCTTGAAAATAATCAACTGATTCTACCATGTGTGCATGATTTTAGTCACATTTTTTCATTTTGCCAGGAAATGATATGGGAATACTTTGTTCAAAATTGGCTATAGTTTTAATTTCGGTTGAGCTATTATTCAGTATTTAGTATTCAGTATTTAGGGGACCAAGACTACCTCTTAACATTCTATACTGATTCTCAATGGTTGCAAGTAATCATTAATTTAGTCTTTTAAACATTTCCATGGATTTCGTTTCCTTGGTTTCCTTCTGTACCTTTGGTACTTTGGGAGCTCATAATGGTAAGGGCCCTCCTGGTACAAAAACCCGCTCAACACGAAAGCAAGTGGGAACCAATCTTGGCTCCTCCTCCCCTTTTCGGCATCACAGTTGAATCTTTTTGATTTTCCTGATTCTTTTTATTTAATGGGACTGACTGGGAGTTGGGGACATGAGGGATGGTGGGTGGGGTGCATGCATTTGCGTTTGGGGGCTTTCACACTTTTAGCTTCTTTTTCTCCTTCCCTTCCTCTCTTTCAGGAAATACTTCTAAAATATTATGATGAATAATAGTAATCCTAGCAAACAAAAAGAGAAGCCTACCTCTCTTCTAGAGTAGAAAGTAGAAACAGCTTTAAGGAAGCAAAACCCCAAGCAGAAAGGAGATTGCAGTCTTGCAGGCAAGTGAGGGGATTTTTAAGGTAGTCCAGGGAGGATAGCTTGACTGAGCTCCAGGTCATTGCTCTTCCTATTTGGGCTTCCTTAAAATGCCTTGGAAAGCTGCTGGTGCTGGGAGAGAAGAAAGCTTACTCATCTGCCTCTTTTCTAGAGTAGAAAAGCTTTAAGAAGCAGTATACACAGTCAGGGCCGTAGCCAGAAAAAAATTTCGGGGAGGGTTGACAATTTCGGCGGGGGGGGGGGGGTTGAAAATTTCGGGGGGGGGGGGGTTGAAAATTTCAGGGAGGGTTGAAAATTTCAGGGTGGGGGGTTGAAACCTGCCTCCTAGCTCACGCTGAAGCAAATAGCACAGCAGGGGGCAGAGCAACCTTCAATAGCCCGCAGCTCTGCCCCTGTCAACCACCTCCACCAAGTCTGGCCTCCTTAATGAGAGTATTCAACCCCCCCCCCCCAACTTGGTTGCTTCACTACATCGGCTATTGCTGCAAGTAATGACAGTGTGAATAAATTGTCCATATTTGCCTGAGATAGTGCTTGCAGTTCTGGAGAGACTCTTAATTTTTTGCATCTCATAGACTTAGCATGGGGATTTGGTTAACCAGTTAAAATTCATGAGTAAACCAGTTTGTTTTTTTAAAATCTGAAACATTTCGGGGGGGGGTTGAACCCCTAAAACCACCCCCTCGCTACAGGCCTGTACACAGTCTCCGCCTCTACAAACAGAAGGGAAAGGATTCAGAAACTTAAGAGTAGTAACCCTGATGCTTTTTTAAAATCCAGGTCTTAACTCACTCCCCGGGGAGATTAGATCGGCGACCTCCCTTCTGACATTCAGGAAAAAACTGAAGACCTGGGTTTGGGACCAAGCCTTTGGACACACTGGCAGCTAAATTAAGGATCTGACGACAGACAAGGACAAATGGAATGGAATGGATATATGGACTCTGAACCCGAGCATGAGATTCTTTTAATATTTTATTATGTACCGATGTTTAATTTTTAACTGCTGAATTGCTTTGTATTTTAATTGTGCCTCCTTTGTAAGCCGCCCTGAGTCCCCCCCCCGGGGTGAGAAGGGCGGGGTATAAGTAATTGAAATAAAATAAATAAAATAATAATGAAGGATATGGAAGAGAAGCCCGTGGGAAGTCCCCCCCCCCCCCCAATAATGGGCTGGAAATGGTGCTTTCCAAACCCCATTGATGACACCCAGGCTCCATTGAAGGGAAGAAAGGAAAGGCTCCCGGGGAAAGGGGAGCCTCGTAAGATCCCCATTGCCACCAATGGACTAAAAAGAGCCATTTTTTTTTGGATGCTGAATGAAAATGCCCATTCAGCAACGCACTTGTTTTTGGGAAACACTGGAAAACGGATATTAGGGGCTTCCGGTATCTGGCAAGCAGGAACAGATAAGAATTCACCCAAAATGCACAAGCCTAATGTCCATTATGTTGCACCTTCTTCACCGATATATACCGTATATACTCGAGTATAAGCTGACCCGAATATAAGCTGAGGCACCTAATTTTACCACAAAAAAAAAATGGGAAAACATATTGACTTGAGTATAAACCGAGGGTGGGAAATGCAGCCACTACAGGTAAATTTCGAAATAAAAATAGATACCAATAAAATTACATTAATTGAGGCACCAGGAGGTGGAATGTTTTTTTTAATATTTACATAAAACTGTAATTTGAGATAAGACTGCCCAACTCTGATTAAATCATTACATATCTTCAATGTAAATGTACTTACGTATCCTTCCAAAAATAATAGAGTAAAATAATAAATAAATATAATAATAATAAAGTAAAATAATGGAAATGCAACAATAACAGTAATAATAGAGTAGAATAATAAATGTAATAATGGAGTAAAATAATAAATGCAATAATAATAAAGTAAAATAATAAATGCAATAATAATAAAGTAAAATAATAAATGTAATAATAATAATAATAATAATAATAATAATAGGGTAAAATACCGTAAATGTAATAATAATAAAGAGAGTAAAATAATACATGAAATAAAAATAATACCAATAACAGAGTAAAATAATAAATAACCTTGACTCGAGTATAAGCCGAGGGGAGCTTTTTCAGCCTAAAAAAGGGGCTGGAAAACTAGGCTTATACTTGGGTATATAAAGTATCTCATCTTGTCATTTCTTAAGAAATTGGAGAAAAAGTCATGCCTTTTCCCACCTATTATTGAGGAACCCCTTATATCAGCTATAACTAAATACGAGGAGTCCATGCATTTATTGTTTCTTGAGTATATACACTTTATTGATTTATTAATATATGGGTATACACAACTTTTTCCCCATAAGGAATACACATTCCAAACAAAAGATAAACAAGAAGCAGAAGGGGAAGAAAGTAAGAAATCAATTATTCCTTTTGTGTACAAGGTGTTCCCTGGTATTTAACTCTGGCCTCAGTACAATTACAAATAATTTAGGGAGAAAAATGCAACCAAGCAATCCAGTACTAGAAGACAAGATGGAGAAGATCTCCACAACCACCATGGATTTTCCCTTGGTGCTCAGGTAAGTGGGCACGAAAGAGATCCAAACACTACAAAACACCAGCATGCTAAATGTAATTAGCTTGGTTTCATTGAAAGTGTTGGGCAACTTCCTTGCAAAGAAAGCCACAGTGAAACTGATAACAGCCAGAAACCCCATATAGCCAAGGACAATGTAAAACATAATGTCCGAGCCTTCATTGCACTGCACAACTACTTGATCATTGTAGGAGTGTGTGTCCAACTCTGGAAATGGGGGTGAGATTACCAACCATATGACACAGATGGCAACTTGAACAAAAGTCAAAGAAACGATGATTGAAGCTGTCAGTCTTGTCCCAAACAATTTCTTCATCCTGTTTCCAGGCTTCGTGGCCATGAAGGCCAAGATGACTGTGATGGTTTTACCCAGCACTGAAGAAATCGCAATAGAGAAAACAATGGCAAAGAATATTTGCCGGAGAATGCAAGATACCTTGCCGGGATGGCCAATGAACAGAAAAGAGCACAAAAAGCAGAGCAGCAACGAGGAGAGCAGTGTATAAGTAATGCTTCTGTTATTAGCTTTGATGATAGGAGTATTTCGATGACGAATGACACTCCACATCACAACAAGTGTGGTTAGAGAAAAAAAGAGAACAAAGGAAGTCAAGACAATTCCCAAGGGTTCTTCAAATGACAAATAGATTATTTCTTTAGAGATGCATTGATTTTGGTTCTCATTTGGATACTCATCCACTGGACATTTCTTGCAGTGTTCTGAATCTGAAAATAATAATGATATTTTTTTAAAAAAATATGCACTATTTTTGCTAAAAGGACAGAGACTTCCAGTATTTACAGCATAAAGTGAGAAATTGCACGTATACAAAGATTTTTTTCATAAACATACACTTTTAAGTATGCTTTATAAAATGTGATTGACAGCTATACTAATACGTTTGGAACTGTGGTGAGCTAATTAAAAGAAACTAGGTGCCAGGGCACAATGATATGAGTAATGGAGTAATGTTGTTGAGTCTCAAGTAGAATGGGCCCATTGTTGTGCCCCATGAAGACTGTCACTGTTTACCTCTAGTTAAGCCTTTTTTAGTTACAGGGGTCAATATTTTATGTACAGTTTTTGGAGGGCCAGTGTAGACAGTGTCTTTGGATTTGAAGCCTCCGTTGCCCTGCCCCATTAAGAGGATAGCCGGAGGGTCTACAAATAGAACGTCCAGTTGGAGTTAAATTTTGAGACAATCTTAGAGACAATTGAACACCATACAAGAAAGAGACTAGTGAAATTCAGGAGGAGAGAAATTCCTGTCAGTTAATACATTCATGTTTGATTCAACTATATAGTCTCTGATCTGTTCCCTGTGCAGCCAATTCATCTTCCAAGTAGTTAAGATAACTCGGGCAGAACGGGATCAATTTGTATTGTGAATCAATAAGTAGATAAGTTTAATTGATTTAATGGGTTTATTCGTATTTGGACTAAAAGTATGTGTGCTGTCGTGCGCTGGGCCTATAGCAATTGGCTTTTGAACAGGACGGGCTCTTTGTGCCCAGCAGGAAGCCGGGTGCCTTGGATGAGAGGCCCTATGGGTTTACAAAGTCTTTAGAAGCTTAAAAGTTTAACAAAGTTCTTTATTATTGCTTAGGTCTTCAACAAACAATCTTAGATCTTCAACAAATCAAACAATGCTTCTTAACTTGTCTACAATGGACTTTTTGACCCTTCCCTGGGCAATCTGCTTTCTAGGCTTTGCTGGTGTGGGCCCTACTCCTGGCTCCAAATTGCTTCTTGGGTACCCGAGTAGACCTACCAGCCAAGGCTCTGAAGAATTTCAAGTTGGAGTCCTTAGGATTTTTCCCACGAAAGTTGTAGGTCCGTTTCTCCAACCCCAACAAGGGTTGTGCTGTAAAGCTGTTTCTCTTAAAAGCCTTTCTTTAGAGTCTGTTCTTAAAGCTGTGAGGCTGTAAATTCCCCAGCCAGAGCTTTTGGGACTGTTTTCCCCCAGACTTTGTAAGAAACGAAGCTTCTCTACAGGTAGCAAACTTTCACGTCCTGTAGCTGAGCTTCCAACTGTAAGACTGAACTAAAATAGTTTCCTTTCCCTCCTGAACCTGGAAAAAAGGGCGGAACTAAAACTTAACAATGATAGACAGGTGGCTAGCCCCATGACTGCAGAACCATCCAACTGTAAAATGCATGGCCAGAACAAGCACATGCAAATGCTCAAAGAACGAAACGGGGTTTGGAGCTCCTGGTACAGCCGTAACAGCACAGTATGGTTTTAGTCACCATCTATTATTTGTTAGATATTCAGCATGCTCTATTTAAGGAAAGTGTAAAATTGAGCAAAAAATCTCATAATACTACTGAAGAATCCAGTTTCTCCTGCATGGTCCTCTAATGGCCAAGTGTGTGGCTATCAAGAGGACATGGAAAACATAGCTCTTTATATGTTTTAATCTATTATTATTCTATGTGTTTATTTGCTGATTGTTTTAATTATTTTTAGTTTATGGCATAGGTTTTATGACTATGTTTAAGTGGCCAGAATCTTGCCTTGAGTCCCCCTACAGGGTGTTAGAAAGGCGGGGTATAAATGAAGCAAATAAATAAATAAATAGCTCCTAAACTACGCTTTCAGATCCAGTCTTTCCTCAATTCCTTTTTGCTATCAGTATAGGAATGAAAGGAGCCCCTGGTGGCACAGTGGGTTAAAGCACTGAGCTGCTGAGGTTGTTGACTGAGAGGTCGCAGGTTCGATTCCGGGGAGCGGCATGAGCTTCCGCTGTCAGCCCTAACTTCTTCCAACCTAGTAGTTCGAAAACATGCAAATGTAAGTAGATCAATAGGTACCGCTCCGGCGGGAAAGTAACGGCGCTCCATGCAGCCACGGCAGCCACATGACCTTGGAGGTGTCTGTGGACAATGCTGGCTGTTCAGCTTAGAAATGGAGATGAGCACCACACCCCAGAGTCAGACATGACTGGACTTAACGTCAGGGGACAACCTTTATCTTTTATAGGAATGAAATTAGAAGCCCAGGCTTCTCAGCATGACCTTTCTCCTTTGCTATACAAATCTGCTTTCATGCACATCCTAGTAAAGAATATACATAACTATGAAGAAGTCTAATGAGCAGATTCACTTGCAATCACTGGAATATCTTTTTCATGTCACTATAATACCTCCACTTACCTAGTTGGTTTGATATCATTCCTTCAGAGCACTGTTGACAAAGGTAGCAACAAACTGGTTCACCTTGATGGATGATCTTGCTTTGTCCAGGAGAACAAGGCTTAACACACCTGGACTGGGGAGGTTTCTATCAATAATCAGAGAGAAGGGTTCAGAGAATCTATATTTAACTTTTTATTATTACACAGTATCATATAAATCTGTGCTGATCTCTTACAATTCTAAGATCCACAATAGTTAGTAATCCACCCTATACCTTGAGCCCTTGAATTTCCTCATGCATCTCTCATAAACTGTTCTTAGGGATGAGTCACTTCCTAACTAAACCAGTTTGATTTTGCAATATACTGTAGCCTGGCCCCAGAGACCCTAGAGTACTTAATGGACTTGGCAAGCTGTCCTATCCCATTCAAAAACTAATACGAGCCTCATGAAAATAATATAAACCGATACCTGATAAAACTTGGGATTCCAATGAACAGCACTTCCATCAATGGTAAACTCTTTTCCTACAGGAGCCTGGGGATCCATTCTGCCAATGTGTATTCGATAGAAGGACTGATTGAGGAATGTGAATGTGTTGATGATATCATAGCCACCTGCCAATTTCCCTTTGTCATCAAAAAATATTTCTTCGCCAGCACTGTTGTTGAAACGGACATATTTCAGAAAAGGATGAAGCTAGATCAGAAGTGGGGAAGAAATTAATGAATTTGGATTAACAATGGGCAATAATAATAGTAATAATAATAATAAGAAGAAAATGTGGAGCTTTTGCAAGAATTTGAAGAACCAGCTTCTGAAGCACTTGTTGAACTACCAGGAACATTGACAGCAAGACAACAAGAGTTCAAGGATAAAATCATGGGCCATGCCGTATCAAATGCAATACGAAAGCGACTCCCAACTTTAAAAAACAGTGCCTAAGAGACAACTGGCACCTCTCATGAAGGATGTGAATACATTACTTTCTACTGTCCAAATAACATCAACTGAACAAACAAACAAACCCATTTGCCTAAAGTACAGCAGTGATAATAACAGAAGAGCTTGGGTTCCTACAACCTTGAGCACTGGTGGAACATGGACCTTGAGACTTGGGAGTTATAGTTGCTGGGATTTATAGTTGAACTACAATCAAAGAGCATTCTGAATACCATCAACAAAATAATTGGGCCAAACTTCCCACAGAGAACCTCCATGTGTTTTCTGATGGTCTTTGACGACCCCTCTGACACCCCCCTCATGACAACCCCGGGGTCCCAATCCCCAGATTGAGAAATGCTGCTCTAAGCATTGCTGATTAAAAAACAAAACAAAAACAAAGCAATATTGAAAATGTTAGCTGTAGGAAACAATGGGGGAAGAAAGTAAGGAGGAATTCAGGGGTCCTTCCATACAGCCCCATATTCCAGAATATCAAGGCAGAAAATCCCACATTATATGAGTGTGACTCAGATAACCCAGTTCAAAGCAGATATTGTGGGATTTTCTGCCTTGATATTCTGGGATATAGGACTGTGTAGAAGGGCCCGTAGACTGCTTTTTCTCTGAATGTTTTCTAAATACATAGGTATTTGTGTCCTCAAGTTTCTAGTTTTTGTTGACATTAAAGTGAACCAACTCGGCAAGGTTTCCCATTTGCTTCTTCTTGATCTGCAGTAGACAAGGGAATTTTCCTACCTGCCATGGGTGAATATTCTGAAGATCCCACATGTCTCTGGTTCTGAATGCCTTCTGCTTAAATCTGGATGAAAACATGGCATGAAGAGCATGTGCTATGACATGAACAGCATTGTAGATACTGTAACCCTGGCCAGACATTCCCTTTTCAAAGACATATTCAGAAAGGCTATCCAACTTTTCTTCCCCAGTGCAGATTTTTGCATTTGGTATAAAAATGTTATGTGTGGGATATGAACACACAAACGCATTTGACCAGAACATATGGAGGAAATACAGATTATGTTGATTTGGATTAATTGTGCCAATTGTTTCAGCATAGCCCGCAACATCTTTTGTGTGGAGGGAAAAGGACAAAGTACCATTTAAGGATTTGGGTGGGAATGCTCCACTAAAATATACGGTTGAGAAATCCCATCGAGCTGTTATGATCCAGATCCTCTCAATGGGCTTCATTTCATCAAACTCCTTGAATGTTAGAATCATTCGTAAACCTTCCATAGAACGGTAATCTCCATCAACGAGAATGACATTGGTCTCTGTCATTGAGAGAATGAAACTTAGTCTCTCCAATTTACTGTCAAGCTGCTTTGCTTCCCAGTATCTTTCCCAGTGATTCTTTATTGTTGGAACAATTTCTTTGAAAGCACAGCAAATATTGTTCCGGAGTAGCTGAGGAACCAGAGACCTCAATACCATTTCACCATTGTCATCATCTGAAAGAATGAGGCCAATCCAGGTCCATCCAAAATATGTAAGCAGTTTGACAACCCCGGCATACTGAATACTTTCATTTGGTACCATGGAATACACAGAGAGGAACTCTCTTTTATCTTGCGAGGCAGGATCAAAGGAACCACAATGGAGCTAAGGAAAAATGACAATTGTTTGTGAGGTCCTTGCTTCTTCAGCTACCAACGGTGTGGGATTCAATTACTTCCCTAAACATTCTAGCAAGGTAGAAAATTGAGTGAGATGAAGGACATTATCTCACAATGAGGAATGGCTTAAAGACCTGGACATGTTTAGCCTGCAGAAGAGAAGGCTTTGAGGAGACATGATGGCCATGTGCAAATATGTGAGGGGAAGCCATAGGGAGGAGAGAGCAAGTTTGTTTTCTGCTGCCCTGGAGACTAGGATGTAGAACAATGGCTTCAAACTACAGGAAAGGAGATCCCACCTGAACATGAGGAAGAACTTCCTGACTGTGAGAGTTGTTCAGCAGTGGAACTCTCTGCCCCCGAGTGTGGTGGAGACTCCTTTTTGGAGGCTTTTAAACAGAGGTGGAGCTTTGAATGCGATTTTTCTGCTTCTTGGCAGGGGGTTGGACTGGATCGCCCATGAGGTCTCTTCTCTAGTTACTGGGATTTATAGTTCACCTAGAATCAAAGAGCATTCTGAACCCCACCAATGAGAGAATTGGGCCAAACTTCCCACATAGAACCCCAATGACCAACAGAAAATACCATGTTTTCTGGTGGTCTTTGGTGACCCTTCTGACACCCCCTCGTAACCCCCCCCCAAGCTCCCGACCCCCAGGTTGACAAATGCTGCCTTAAGGTCATCCAGTCCAACTCCCTTGATCAGGGCAAGAAAACAAGCAAAGCCTTCCTGACAAAGAACCATCCAGCCATAGATATAGATAGATATGATTCACACACACACGACAGATAGAGTATCGGGCATTTGAAAGGGACCCCTAAAGAAGGGCAATTATATGTTGCATGTTCCAGAGTAGGCAAATGAGACATCAACACTGACAAAGAAACAACAAGAAATACCGTTTATCCACAAGCATCAAGAATTTACATATACTGGAAACCAAAACTTTCTCATTACTTTATTTTCCAGATCATGAGACCGGGCCACAGCAATATATACAATTGAATCAGTTTAGATCAGTTTGAAGGACAGGGAATATGCTGACAAAACCCTCTTTCCCCCAAATTGTAACTCATGGTAATTTTTCTTATGTAGACAGAAGAATGCACATACGTACCTGTGGCATTTTGTAGATATTGAAAATGTGGGGCATCTGCTTGGAGTTCTGAGAGGTGAGTCCTCCTATGACGGCCATTAACTTGTATTTCCTGTCACAGATATAGTTAAGAGGACTCCCCTGTCTTGTGAAAAGGAGATTCATCGTTCCCCAAAATGTTCCCATTTCATTGTACGCATTTTCAGTTGTCATGTATGACATTGTATGGTTGGGTAAAAGCTGCTGATCTTTTTCAATCTCTTCAATTGCGAATCGCAATGCTAAGAACTGATGGTAATGTTTGGGAAGTGGGCTGCAATGAGATGGCCATAGGTTCCTCAGGTTGTATCATTCTCACAAGTATATCATCTCAACTAGTTTACAGACAGCTGACACTCAAATGTCAGATTAATCTGACACTTAATCATGCTCAGTGTAGACCAGCACTTCCTGATATCCATCAAATGAAAACTGTGTTGTCAAAGGTTTTCATGGCCAGAATCACTGGGTTGCTGTGAGTTTTCCAGGCTGTATGGCCATATTCCAGAAGCATTCTCTCCTGACATTCCACCTACATCTATGGCAGGCATCCTCAGAGGTTGTGAGGTCTGTTGGAAACTAGGCAAGTGGGGTTTATGTGTCTGTGGAATGTCAAAGGTGGGAGAAAGAATTATTTTCTGTTGGAGTCAAATGTGAATGTTGCAATTGGTCACCTTGATTAGTGTTGAATAGCCTTGCAGCTTCAAAGCCTGACTATTTCTTGCCTGGCAGAATCCTTTGTTGGGAGGTGTTAGCTGGCCCTGATTGTTTCCTGTCAGGAATTCCCCTGTTTTTTGAGTGTTGCCCTTTATTTACTGTCCTGATTTTAGAGGGTTTTTTTTTAAATACTGGTAGCCAGATTTTGTTCATTTTTATGGTTTTCTCCTTTTTGTTGAAATTGTCCCCATGCTTGTGTATTTCAGTGGCTTCTCTGAAATCCATAGGCTTCAAGGCTATTCAATGCTAAACTATGTTGGCAATTTCAACATTTACATTTGCCTCCAATGGACAAAAGTTGTTTCTCCCACCCTGGACATCCCACAGATACAGTATATAAGCTTCACTTACCTAGTTTCCAACAGACCTCACACTCTAAGGATGCCTGCCATGGATGTGGGTGAAATGTCAGGAGAGAATTCTTCTAGAACATAGCCATGCAGCCCGGAAAACTCACAACAACCCATTGATTCCTGCGATGAAAACCTTCAAGAACACAGTATTTAAAACTGGTGGATTCTTACTCGGCAATTTGAGAAAGAACACAATTTTAAGCCAATGTAATATAATTTGTTGGGCAGGAGTGAGAATCCTTTTGCCAACTAGATTTTTATCTTTCAACTCCCAACATCCATAGTCACTGGTTATTGCAGCTAGTACCGAATTAATTCAGAGGCAAACAACTTTTGCAAAGTCATATTTGTAAGCATGTATCCCTTCGGAATATTCATTCTATCCAGTACAATAAAAGAGCTACTTACTAGCCATTCAGTCCCCTCTCTGGAAGTCTGTCAAAGGAGAGCTCATTCAATATAGGAATCACTAAAGAGACAAATTCACCAATAACAATAGCATTATGAAATCCATATAAATTCTTTTCACCCTCCGGCTGCCATCTGCATTTGGAGTTCCAATTTTTGCCAACAACCTGAGGCAATATTAAGAACAGAATGAGTAGCAACCATAACAACTGCCTGCATATTAACAACTGTTGGCCCCAACTATGCCTGGACAAACTCATTTTAAGAAGATGACTAGTATCAGTACTGAATAGAAGACTATTAGCCAAGACCATTTATTTATGCACAACCCGTAAAGCAAAAATCCCAACCTAGCCTGTCCAACTTTGCTTTGCTAAAGCCCCGTCTGTCTCCAAAGCAGTAACAAGAACGGTTATCTTGTCATAATTTTTGAATCTACTTTTAATAGATGTTGTTTTGTGTCCGTCTGTCTCTTGAGGTGGAATTTAGTTAAGATTCTGGCTTCTGGACAGCTTTGGGATATAGCGGTTGGGATGATAGTGATTATGATAATTGCATGTAGATTATAGAGTGAGCTTGTTTTCTGCTGCTTTGGAGCCAAAAACCAAATGATTCCATTTTCAAGAAAAAGGAGAGTCCATCTTAACATTAGGCTCCAAAAGGAGTAACATGAATCTATTGTTTCAAATTGCACAAGAGATTCCACCTAAACATTAGAAACAACTTCTTTGCAATGTATTGTCAAAGGCTTTCATGACCGGAATCACTGGGTTGTTGTAGGTTTTTTTGGGCTATATGGCCATGTTTATTTATTTATTTATTTATTTCTTGTACTTATTGACCGCCCCTCTCAGCCCGAGGGTGACTCGGGGCGGTGAACAACAACAAAGAAGACAGTATACAGTGAATCACGACGATACAAACCAGACAGATACAACACAACATATACTTATACTAAAAATCCGCTTCGTCGAGTCCTGGGGTCATAGCCGAGATTCGTAGTCCTAGTTCATTCCAATGTCATTCAAATACACTCAGTTGAAGGCCTGCTCGAAGAGCCATGTTTTCAGGCCCCTACGAAAGGCCAACAAGGAGGGCGCCTGTCTAACTTCAGCAGGGAGGGTGTTCCACAGCCGGGGGGCCACCACCGAGAAGGCCCGCTCCCTCGTCCCCGCCAGACGTGCCTGTGAGGCAGGCGGGACCGAGAGAAGAGCCTCCCCGGATGATCTCAAGGCCCTCGTGGGCTCGTAGGCCGAGATGCGGTCTGCAAGGTATTTTGGGCCGGAACCGTTTAGGGCTTTGTAGGATAACACCAGCACCTTAAATTGGGCCCGGTAGCAGATCGGCAGCCAGTGGAGCTGGGACAGCAGAGGCGTTGTATGCTCTCTGCGTCCAGCTCCCGTTAACAACATGGCTGCCGCGCGCTGGACTAGCTGAAGCTTCCGGGCCGTCTTCAAGGGCAGCCCCACGTAGAGAGCGTTGCAGTAGTCGAGGCGGGATGTGACCAAAGCGTGTACCACCGTGGCCAAGTCAGACTTCCCAAGATACGGGCGCAGCTGGCGCACGAGCCTAAGCTGTGCAAATGCTCCCCTGGTCACCGCTGAAACCTGAGGCTCCAGGCTCAGCGATGAGTCCAGGGTCACACCCAAGCTGCGAACCTGCGCCTTCAAGGGGAGTGCGACCCCGTCCAGCACAGGCTGTAACCCTATACCCTGTTCGGCCTTGCGACTGACCAGGAGTACCTCTGTCTTGTCTGGATTTAATTTCAGTTTGTTCGCCCTCATCCAGACCATTACAGTGGCCAGGCACTGGTTCAGGACTTCGACGGCCTCCTTAGTAGCAGGTGGGAAGGAGTGACAGAGTTGGACGTCATCTGCGTACAGGTGACACCGCACCCCGAAACTCCGGATGATCTCACCCAGCGGCTTCATGTAGATGTTAAACAGCAAGGGGGACAAGATGGAACCCTGAGGAACGCCACAGGTCAACGGCTGCGGCGTTGAACAGGAGTCCCCCAGTAACACCTTCTGGGTACGACCCTCCAGAAATGACCGGAGCCACTGCAGAGCAGTGCCCCCGAGACCCATCTCTGCAAGGCGCCCCAGAAGAATACCGTGGTCGACGGTATCGAAGGCCGCTGAGAGGTCCAGGAGCACCAACAGGGACACACTCCCCCTGTCTAGCTCCCGGCGCAGATCATCCACTAAGGCGACCAAGACCGTCTCGGTACCATGTCCCGGTCTGAAACCAGACTGTGCCGGATCCAGATAATCCGTGTCTCTCAAGAATACCTGGAGTTGTGAGGCCACCACGCTTTCCATGACTTTGCCCAAGAAGGGAAGATTGGAAACAGGCCGAAAGTTGTCCAATTTAGTGGGGTCAAGTGATGGTTTCTTCAACAGCGGCTTTATAACAGCCTGTTTTAGGCTCGCTGGAATCTTGCCTTCCCGAAGGGAGGCATTAACCACCACCGTTACCCACTCGGCCAATCCCCCTCTGGCCTCCTTAAGAAGCCAGGATGGGCAGGGGTCTAGGATGGACGTGGTGGGTCTCATTCCTCCAAGTACCTTGTCCACATCCTCGGGTTTCACAAACTGAAAAGAATCCAACAAAATCTGACAAGCAGGTGCTTGTGTCACATCCACGGAGACTGCATCTAATGTGGCGTCCAGCCCGGAACGGATCAAAGCGACTTTGTCTGCAAAGAACCGAGCAAATGCTTCACAGCGCGCTGCCGAGTTGTCAGGGCTCCCACCAGTGGGGGGAGTTAAAAGACCTCTGACAACCCGGAACAACTCCGCCGGACGGTTTTTTGCAGACGCAATAGTGGCCGCAAAGAAAGTTTTCTTTGCGGCTTTTATTGCCGCGGCATATGCCCTCAAAAAGGACACAAACCGTGTTCGGTTTGACTCGCTTGGGTCCGATCGCCACACGCTCTCTAGAACCCTCTTCCTTCGCTTCATCGCTGCCAGCTCCTCAGTGAACCAAGGGGCTGGTTTAGCTCGGTTACTTGAGAGGGGACGTTCCGGAGCGATCTTGTCAATAGCCCTGGTCATCTCCCCATTCCAGAGAGCGACCAAGGCCTCGACATTATCACCTACCGCGGTGGCGGGAAACTCCCCAAGAGCCGTCAGGAATCCGTTCGGATCCATTAGCCTCCTGGGGCGGACCATCTTAATGGGTCCTCCTCCCTTGCGGAGTTTAGGGGGCGCAGTGAGCCTAAATCTAATCAGGAAGTGGTCGGTCCACGGCAACGGAGAGATGGACAACTCCTCCACACCGCCACCCTGCTCCCATCCCTGGCAGAAAACCAAGTCCAATGTGTGTCCAGCACAGTGGGTGGGGCCAGTTATTTGTTGGGACAGCCCCATGGTTGCCATGGCAGACATGAAGTCCTGAGCCGCACCTGTGAGGGTTGCCTCGGCGTGGATGTTGAAGTCCCCCAGCACAAGAAGCCGTTGGGACTCCACCGCCAGGCTCGAGACCACCCCCGCTAGCTCAGGTAGGGAGACTGTAGTGCAGCGAGGTGGACGGTACACTAGCAGAATCCCTATTCTGTCCCGGTCACCCACCCTCAGGTGGACGCATTCAAAATTTGTGGTCTGCGGGATGGGGCTCCTGGTCAGATGGATGGTATCTCTATAGACCACTGCGACCCCGCCTCCCCGTCCTCCGGCTCTTGGTTGGTGTTGCACGGAGAAACCTGGAGGACAAAGCTGGGAGAGATTTACGCCCCCCGCTTCATCCAACCAGGTCTCCGTGATGCACGCCAGATCTGCCCGCTCCTCCAGGATTAAGTCCTGAATCCAAGTTGTTTTCCCGTTGACAGACCTGGCGTTCAACAACACCACCTTCAAGCCAGAGGGCCCGCTCACCTGGTTACACCAAATTACCTTAGGAGACCTATTGGGAATAGTTAATTTGGAAAAGCGGTCCGAATCAGGCCGAATTCGAGGTCTCCTTCTCCCGCATCTCCTCAGGAGAGGCATTCTCTCCTGACGTTTCGCCTGCATCTATAGCAAGCATCCTCACAACTTCTGAGGGTGCTTGCCATAGATGCAGGCGAAACATCAGGAGAGAATGCCTCTAGGACATGGCCATATAGCCCAAAAAAAAACCTACAATGACCCAACTTCTTTGCAGTATAAAGTACAGTAGAAGTCTTGCTTATCCAACATCAACAGGTTGGCAGAACGTTGAAAAAGCGAAAATGTTGGATAATAAGGAGGGATTAAGGAAAAGCCTATTAAACGCCAAATTACGCTATGATTTTACAAATCAAGCGCCAAAACATCGACTTGTTTTATAACAAGTCGACAGAAAAAGCAGTTCCATACAAAGTAACGTTATGTTGTAATTACATTATTTACAAATTTAGCACCAAAACATCACAATGTATTGAAACAGCTGTGAATCCTGGTGGGAGGCAGACTGCGTTGGATAATACAGGATGTTGGAAGAGTGAAGGTTGGATAAGGAAGACTCTACGATGGAATAGACAGACTATGCCTCATCACACTAGAGGGAAAAAAACCCACTTAAAATCCTATTTCTGCCTCCTGCAGAATTCTGGGGTTTGTAGTTTAAAAAGGAGCCTCACTAAAGTACAAACCCAAGAATTCTGCAGGAGGCAGAAATTGGATTTTAAGTGGATTTTTCTCTAATGTGATTTATTATTTATTTATTTGTCGTGTCAGGACAACCAGTCAAATTATATTACATTTCTAACAGAACAAAGCAAACAAACAGAAAAATACAAAATTTGTGAGTTGGTAGTTGATTAAATGTCTTTTGACCAGTATCTGGCCACTTGGAGTGCTTCTGGTGTTGCTGCAAGAAGGTCCTCCATTGTGCATGTGGCAGGACTCAGGTTGCATTGCAACAGGTGGTCAGTGGTTTGCTCCCTCCACACTCACATGTCGAGGATTCCACTTTGTGGCCCCATTTCTTGAGGTTGGCTCTGCATCTCGTGGTGCCAGAGCGCAGTCTGTTCAGCACCTTCCAAGTCACCCAGTCTTCTGTGTGCCCATGGGGGAGTCTCTCATTTGGTATCAGCCATTGATTGAGGTTCTAGGTTTGAGCCTGCCACTTTTGGACTCTTGCTTGCTGAGGTGTTCCAGCGAGTGTCTCTGTAGATCTTAGAAAACAATTTCTAGATTTAAGTCATCACACTAGACACTAGATACTAGACAGACTATGCCTCATCACATTAGAAAACTAAATCTAGAAATAGTTTTCTAATGTGATGAGGCATAGTCTGTCTAGTGTGATGAAGTAGTATCTCAGAGCTCACCCAGACATTACCTGTAGCAAACAGGAAGGTATCCAAATGTCATTCCCTGTAAACACGGAAGAAATCTCTATAAACGGCAATAAATGTAAGATTTTCAGGTGTGGGAATATCCCAGTTTTGAGATGAATATCCACATTTTTGAATGCCTGTATGTCCCTGCACTTGAAAAATATGGGACTTAGAAAACATGGATGGCCATCTGTTGGGGGTTCTTTGAATGCAATTTTCCTGCTTCTTGGCAGTGGGTTGGACTGGATGACCCATGAGGTCTTTTCCAACTCTATGATTCTATCTGAGGTTGTTCTCAGGTTTTAGATGTCTGTTCCTGATTGGTCAGTTCCTAAAAAGAAGGTGGCATTTACGTAGAACGTGAAATCTTTGTTTGTGTGCCAGAAACTTTATGAAACATGTGGAGGACACATTTTCTCTGGCCAGGACAAAGTTGTAGCCCCCTAGTCAACATTGTACACCTTTTCATAATAAGAGCAATCAGGAGCAGAAATGTATAACGCAGGAACATCAGAAGGCCCTGTAGCTTATGTAACCCAGGAACGGAACCTATACAATGATTCATATCTTCACATGTTCACATCTTAAGTTTTTTTTTAAAAATGTTGACATTTCTGGTGGAGGTCCTGCAGTGGCCATCTTGGGGGCTGCAAAATCATGTGACAAAGCAGCAAATGTGGCTAATGGAGGCAGAAAACCCAGGACCAACAGTTTTGTATTTGGACATCATCTCAGGTCCTGTTTTTTTTTGTTTTGTTTTGTTTTTTTTGCTGTTTGGAACTGCCCTCAGATAGTTGCAGACCTTCCTTTTTGCCAGGTCTTTGATATCTTACAATTCAGTCTCTAACATCCAATGAAGTTGACCATATCCATGGGTTCTACATCCAGAGTCAATGAGCCACTTGCTTTTGTTGCATGTTGAATACTATACCAAGGTGTAGGCATACCTTGCTGTAGGTTCTTGCAGTTTCACAGAGACCCTCAGGTGCTCTCCTGCACTTGAGTTGCTTACTATAGAATCATAGAATCCTAGAGTTGGAAGAGACCTCGTGACTGTCCAGTCCAACCTCCTGCCAAAAAGCAGGAAACAATTTCATATAAGGAACACCATCTCATGATCCCATTGTATATAATTGGATTTGAGTATCCACTGATTCAGGTATCCATGGGAGGTTTTGGAAATGAAACCCAGTGGATACTGAGAGCCCACTGTTGTAGAAACACAGCAGGATGAGACACTACTTCTTTTGTTTCCAGTTCTCTCACTCACACACACTTTTCCCACAAAAATAGACAAAATATGATACAAGATATCTTAGGAATATAAATTCTCCTCCCCACACAAAACACACAGTCAGCCTTTATTTCATATTTCATATTCCCTACTGGACCCCAAGTTCCTTTCATGTAAACTCTCCATCTTGTACATTCTCTTTCCTGTAGTGAAGTAAAGATTGCAAACATAATGCCACAGTCTGTGCAGGTTTCTTGACCACATTTGTTGCAGTTGACATGGATCAATTATGATAGTCTGTTGTTAATTTAGTATGTTTGGTCTACTTTTCACTTTTATGGATTGTTTATTTACTTGTGTTGACTCTATTTATATTGGTTATTGGTTTATTGTTTTATTATCATGGTTTTATTTTGATTATTGTTGTGTTATTTACACTGTTGTAAACCACTTCAAGTCTCCTCAGAAGGATGAAATTGGGTATAAATAAAGTTGTTGTTGTTGTTGTTGTTGTTGTTGTTGCTGTTGTTATAATTATCATTATTAAAGTCATTACAGTCTTCCAGTAGCTCAAGAAAGATGATGAGTTGAAAAGAATTCCTTTTCCCTCTTAAGCCATGGTTTGGCCAAAGAACTCTACAGATCCTCTCGAACGTTTTCACTACACGAATTGCTGTTGCCTGTTTTATTTCACAGTGCCTAGCATCTTACATTGTAGTTATGGATTCATAACCTATAGTTATTAATCTGTAACTGTTCTATATTCATTTCTGTTACATGTTTGTGATTGTGCCACTATTGCCATCATTATAAATGTCACTCAGAACCCACTTTAAACTTGAAGGAGCTCCCTCAGGTGATGGAGATCTATAAGTGGGAAGCTTCATAATGTGAAGTGTTTTTTTGTGTCAGGAAGGACTTGGGAAACTGCAAGTTGCTTCTGGTGTGAGAGAATTGGCCATTTGCAAGGACGTTGCTTAGGGGACGCTCAGATGTGTTATTATCCTGTGGGAGGTTTCTCTCATGTCCCCGCATGGAAAGCTGGAGCTAACAGATGGGAGCTCATCCCACTCCCCAGATTTGAACGGCTGACTTTTTGGTCAGCAGTCCTGCCAGCACAAGAGTTTAACCCATTGTGCCACTGGGGGCTCCTTATAATGATACAGTGGCACAATAGCAAGAAGGGTATAGCCCCATTATCTTGATGTACCCCACTTGACTTTGTCTCAGATCTCCATTGCATGGACAAGCTCCCCCAAGTTTAAGGTGGGTTCAAGGGATCAATTCCTTAAATCATGTAATGATGGTAGGGTTCTTTGATACCTTTCTGTTGACACACTCAGGAAGTTTACAGTTTTAAAACAATTTAAGGAACACAATTTAAGAAAGGAAAGGGAAAAGACAAAACTTGCAAATTCAAGTAGATCAAGAAGCAAAGAAGAGCTAAATGACAACTAGTCCTCATGCAAAGTGGCCATTGTTGTCCCAGCTCTCCCACAAAGACATGAAGATATAATGGTGCCTGAAAGAGACGAGCTCAAGAGAGCCTTGAGATGCAGTTGTCAAATGTTTTTCCAGGCATCACAATGTCAACAATCTTTTATGCCCAAATGGCAATGACGGCCATGATGCAGAAGCCTAGGCTAATGAAGAAGAACTTGGTGAGGGGACTTTCGTGTGACCGCAGCTCGTATGGAAGAATCTCCAGGAAGGTGACATAGAGGAAAGTTCCCGCTGCCAATCCTTCGAGCACAGCTTGTGCCAGGCTGCTCCCATCACTATTGGAAAGTGAGACGCCGATGCCCACGCCGATGCCAGCTGGAGACATCAACGCAAAGACCACCAGGTAAAGTAGTCTCCACTGGACCTTGGTCCCGCTCTGCACCAACTTCAGTGACAAGCTGAAGACCACAATGGCCTTGTGGATGAGCACTGCTAGACAAAGTTGAACAGCCGCTGTTACCTGCTTCTGAACCCCAATAGCCAGGCCTTCAAAGACTGAGTGGAAGGACAAGGAGAGGAAGAGCACAAACGCCCGTAATGAGCTGTGGGCTTCTGGAAGGTCCTTGTGATTGTCTTGACTTTCATGGTCGCCGTGAGCATGAACAGCCCGGGGACAGCAATGAAGAACCACACTCTCGATAATAAACACAAGGAAGAAGCCGAGTGAGATTATTAGCTCGCCAAAAGGATATCCCTGCCATGGGGAGAAAACAAAAAGGAAAAGAGAGATTGAAATAAATAAAATGTGCCTTAATTAGCAATGTCCTAGCCATGCTAGTTTGGTACAATCAAAAAATGAAAAATTTATGGCATCTAGAAGGTTAACAGATTAAATACAGAATGGTATTCTGTGCATCTGATGAATTAGATAATATCTTCCATGGAAGTCTATGTGATAATGTCTTAGGGCCCTTCCACACAGCCATCGAACCCAGAATATCAAGGCAGAAAAATCCCACAATATCTGCTTTGAACTGGATTATTTGAGTCCACGCTGCCATATATTCTAGTTCAAAGCAGAAAATGAGGTGATTTATTCAGCACTGTGGAAGTGGCCTTAGGTTTTAGGATGCAAAGATTTTATGTTGATAACATAAGATTATTTTGGCAGCTTGCTTTCTGTGTCAGTCCCAGTGACTGCCTCCATCCATCGCTTTATTCTAACAGATCAGAGCTAAAAAATTAATCCTGAACCAATAGATAGGTTTCAGATTAAAAGGCTACTGTTTTTCAACTAAGGACTTTATCACATTGACTTGTTTCCGAAATATCTCAGTGTCACCTTAGATCGAACACTAACATACAGGAAACACTGCATGAACACCAAGCACAAAGTAGCTGCACGCAATAACATCCCGTGGTAACTTACTGATAGCACATGGGATGCAGACCCAAAATTAATAATAACTTCAGCCCTGGCTTTGTCTTATTCAGCTGCCAAGTATGCCTGCCCTGTTTGGCACAAGTCTGCCCATGTGAAGCAGGTGAACATAGCCCTGAACGAAACATGCAGAATAATCACAGGATGTCTTAAGCCTACACCTGTTGATAAACTCTACAAGCTAGCTGGCATTGCTCCCTCTGATATGCAACACGAAGTTGCTGCTAACTGTGAGAGAAATAAGGTTGAATGCCGTGAAAGTCACCCACTGCATGGCTATCAGCCTCCTCGCAGTAGACTCAAATCAAGGGAAAGCTTAATGAGAACCCCCACTCCTCTTAACGTTCCCCCAGTAACAGAAAGGGTATCCCTCTGGGTAGCTAAACCAAGAAATTCCAATTTGATGGCCCCCCGTGAGGGTCTTCCTCCAGGGGCAAACCAAAAATGGGCAACCTGGAAGTCCTTGAATAGACTCAGAAGCGGAGTGGGCAGATCAAAAGACAACCTGGCAAAATGGCACTAGCTAAAAGAATCCCACACTTTGTGTGACTTTGGAGCAGAACAGACAACTCCACATCTGTTTCTTTGTCCGCAATGTCCTGCCTCACATACAGAGGAAGAATTGTTGAAGACAACAGGCAATGCAATCTCTGTTGCCTGCTTTTGGTCAATATTTAGCCACTTGTGCTCCTTATCTTTTTATCAGTTTAATACTAATTTATGCAATGCTTTTGATATGAAATAAATAAATAAACTTATTTCCTCATCCAAGGACACTTCAGGCCCATTTCAATGATGGAGAGACATGGAGTCTATCACAGGAGACTAAACTACTTCCAGCCTTCATGTGTTCCCATTCATCATTGAAATGACCATGTAGGAGGGATCTCTCACCATGGGTGAATAATTGTCTTTTGAGCTGCTACTGTGATTTGAGCTGCTCTTTAAGGCTAAAAACATGTGGAATGGGAAGTATCCTTCCCTGTCCTGTTTCATTGCTGAAAATTGAGAAAGAACTGCTGCATACAGAGAGCAAAGGAGGGCAGGCTTTGGCTGAGGAGATGGTGGCAGAAGCAGCAGAGAAGCAAAAAGATAGATAAAAAGAGAGATTTTTTTTTTGGCTGATTGAGAAGGGGGAAAAGGAGGGAGGACTTGACAAGCTTTCCCCTGTGTGATGAATGTGAAGGCAGGCAAGAAGGGGTCAGGAATGCTTCAAGAAAACAGTAGGATGGGAAGGAGTAAAAGTTTCACAGAGTAACTTGCGACTGATGAGCATTATTGCCATCACTATAGGGACAGACCCTAATGCTTCTCTACAAATCTGTAACTCCATGTGCTCAAGTCACAAGTCTCCTGGTGTCAATGTTAAAGTTAAACCAGCAGGTGGAGGTCAAGAACTTCTATCAGCCAAATTACTTCCTGTAGTCATTGTTTAGAACTCTATATTATTTCTGCTCTGTAGAAAGAAAAAAATATGGTTGTACTTCAGTGTAAACAGAAACATGTAAAAACAAGTTTTGTGGACCTCGAAGGTCTGACATATACGAATTGAATGTGGTTGGATTTCCACTAACAGCTAACCTGTAGAGGGGAACATTTGTGACCTTCTGAATTTCTGCTCTCAGAAGCCCAGCAAGGTCTTGCCAATGACAAGAGAGTATGGGAGTAGTAATTCAGAACTTTCTTTGGCCGAATCCAGACAGGCCTTTATCCCAGAAGCATCCACATTAACAAACGCAGATGTTTTTGGGAGCCTGTCCACACCCACCCCAGAAAGTGCGGGCTTTCTGGGGTGGGTGTCCAGACGTTCTCTTGGGACTAGCCTGAGAGAACATCTGGAGGCCCTATCCCCCTCCCCCAAGCCCCAGATCCCTTAGGAAAGTAATGAAAACTTATGTGCTCTCCATTACGAGCCTCAACTGGCCCCCTCCGCGCTCCTGGCATGTCATTTCTACGTGCCGGGAGAGCTGGTTGAGACTTGTAATGGAGGGCATATACATTTTTATTACTTTTCTAAGAGGTCTGGGGGCTTGGGGCGAGGGGTGTGGGTATTCCCACAGTTTACTGGGCTTATTTAACCCAGAAAACTGTGGGAATACTGTCTGGACCGCAGTATTCTGCAATTCAGACCCGGAAATCGTAGATTTATCCTGCGCCTTCCAAGATGGCATGGAATAAATCCATTATCAAATTAATTCGCTACAAACCAGGGTTTTCCTGGTTTGTAGCGAATTAATTCAGGACTGTCCAGAACGTTGTCTGGACAACCCCTGCTTTATTGAAGTAGATACCGCAATAAAGGTCCTATCTCGATGGGCCCTTTGTTGTTACATGTTAATGACTTTCTTCTCACAAAGGGGCTTGAAGTAGAATCATAGAATCGAAGAATTGGAAGAGACCTCATGGGCCATCCAGTCCAACTCCCTGCCAAGAAGCAGGAATATTGCATTCAAATAGCCCCTAACAGATGGCCATCCAGTTGGAAACATGGGAGGCATACTTTGTGCAAGTCTTGGGAGCACAAAAGGCATTGCTTTTGGAAACCTTGTGAGAACTAGGGTCATAGTCTTTGGAGACCTTAGGAGCATGAGAGGCATTGTTTTTGAAGCCCTTGGGAGCATGAATGGCATTGTTTTTGGAGACTTTGGGAGAAGATTACAGAGGATTTGGAGATCTTAGGAGTATGAGAGGCATTGCTTTTAGAGACCTTGGGATCACAACAGTCATCTGTTTTGGAGACTTTAGGAGTATGAGTGGCATTGTTTGGAGACTTTGAGAAGATGAGAGGCATTGCTTATGGAGATGTTGGGAGTATGAGAGGCAGGCATGTAGCGGGGGGGGGGGGGGGCTTGGGGGGCTTTAGCCCCCCCCCCCCCCAAATTCTCATGGTGGTCTGCGAAAAGGCCTTACTGGTACATTATTTAAACTGTTATGTTTATTCATATCATGATCTGAGCACCATGCTCAATACATCCCATATGTATTGGGGTAACGATACAAAAGGTTTGCTAGGGTAGACCCTATTTCACTCAGAATCAGCCCCCCCCCCCCCCCCCCGAATCAAAATCCTGGCTATGGGCCTGATGAGAGGCATTGCTTTTGGTGACCTTGGACCATTTCAGATATTAAAGAAGTCTTTTTTGGCAACTGGAAATCACTACGCTTCCTATTTTAGAAATAGGCTAAAATGGTACAGGAGGGGACAAAAATGTGGCAAAAATGTCCTCATGCCCTCTACAGGATTTTTTGAGGCAAACAAATATTTGAATTCCCCCCTCCCCAAAAAAATAATTGACCTCTTGGGGCCTTTTGGATCACAAAAGGAGCCCTGATTGCATATTGTATTTGACCATTCTTGATATAGTAGTGATGGGACCAAATAAACTTCATGTTGACTTTGGATTTATGCCTCTGTAGTTTTCAACTGACCCCGCCTACTAAGCCATTATACTGCTTATACAACAAAATTCATTGTCTTAGTTGGCTAAACCAAAGAGTATGAATGAAAAACATAGTTGATCAAGCCCTCTGAACCTGTAGCTTGGACTCTCATATGTTTCCAGTGTGTCTTACACATTGGTGCGTCATTTAGTTGCATCTTTGCAGAAAATCAAACAAATATGACACAATCCTTATAAAGTCTATCGAGACTTTATAAGGATTCTTTGGAAGCTTTTAAACAGAGGTTGGATGGCCATCTGTCAGAGGTGATTTATATGCAGTATTCCTGCTTCTTGGCAGGGGTTTGGACTGGATGAGGTCTCTTCCATGAGGTCTCTTTGATTCTATGATTCTATGACACAAATTTGTGTTTGCCATTTCGCGCCCTGAGCTATGAGTAGTCTTAAAGTTAGAAGCCTTAAAAAAAAGGGGGGGGGGGGAATAAGCATTTCCATCTGAATGGTATTCATTTATATTGTGTTGCTGTGAGTTTTCTGTATGGTCATGTTCCAGAAGCATTCTCTCCTGACGTTTCACCCACATCTATGGCTGCCATCCTCAAAGGTTGTGAGGTCTGTTGGAAACTAGGCAAGTGAGGTTTATATATGTCTGGAATGTCCAGGGTGAAAGAAAAAACTCTTGTCTGTTGGACACAAGTGTGAATATTGCAACTGGCCACCTTGACTAATGTTGAATGGCCTTGCAGCTTCAAAGACTGCCTTTGTTGGGAGGTGTTCGCTGACCTCACAACCTCTAAGGATGCCTGCCATAGATGTGAGCGAAACGCCAGGAGAGATTGCTTCTGGAACATGGCCATACAGCCCAGAAAACTCACAGCAACCCAGTGATTCCAGCCATGAAAGCCTTCAACAACACATTCATTTATATTGTTTTACTCCATTCTTCAACCTGAAAAGAACAATAAATGGCTCATCAAACCTAAACAGAAGTAAAACCACAAAGATTTTCAGAGCAGAACGATCAAGTTAAACACTCTGAAGTTTACTGTGGTTTCTCTTCTGCGGCAGAAGTACGGCAGCCACATGTGAACAAGATCAGATGATTAAAACAGGTTACGAAATATACAAAGAACAAGATTATGATGCTAATCTTGCTCTGAGCTTGTAATTAAAGTTAAAAATAATTCATCATCCATAATACCTTGCAGCTTAACTATAATAAACATGTTATCATTTTCACATCTACCAAGTAAAGTGCTTGAGTAATGATTTACTAGTGATATACATCTTCACATATTTCATTCTTGCATGTACAAATGAATTTAAACATTTTCTTCCCAATGAGTGAGACTATATGCATTTTCATGGATTTTTGTTAATTTCCTCATATGATTTTGGGGGGGGGGGGGATTCATTAATGCTAAAAAAAACCCAAACACCAAGACCTGGATAATTTTGTTTTAAATTAATATAAAATATATACACATTTCTCCTAATACATCCAATATTGGATGCAATTTTGCCTAATACCAGGCATGGGCAAACTTCAGCCCTCCAGGTGTTTTGGACTTCAACTCCTACAATTCCTGGGAATTCTGGGAGTTGAAGTCCAAAACACCTGGAGAGCCGAAGTTTGCCCATGCCTGCCTTATATCCACTATTTAGAAGTATTTTAAAACATATAATTTCCCCTAATATATTCCTTTCCAGGGTTTCCTTTGCCATTATATGCACATTTTGCATGTTTGCTAAAAGCAAAATTCACTGAAAAAATTGCAAAACTGCAAATCACAAAAGATAGATTTCCATTGTCTTTCGAAGGTGTGAAATTAAATACATTTGCATAATAATGAGATCAAATTAATTCCTTCCCTTTGTCTAAACTTGATCATACACTACTTGACATACTCACATCAGAATCACCGTCGTCATCAGAGGTGGCATTCAGTTTGTTTGTGGAACCTCCCTGTATGTAAACACAACGGCAGAGTTAGATTGGTGCTGTAACGAAAGCAGTGTAAAGCTGTACTCTGATTTAAAGCAATTTGGAACATCTTTGTAATCTAAATTCAACTCTTTCAATTGTGAGATGGTGTGTGCCTTTTGGCCAAAAGCACTTCCCAATTCACAGTATGCACAATCACAATGCAAAGAAGGTAAGCAAAGGTGGGAAGGCAGACCTGGAAGCAAATGTGATGTGAACGTAGATCAGTCCAGTACAGTATTACCTACTCTGACTTACAGTAGTTCTTCAGAGATTCCAATGGAGAAGTTTCCCATTGTTTGTTACCTAATCAATTTAAACTTAGGAAAACAAAATGAGTATCCCATATTTTGAATTCCAAAATCTGAAATATTCCAAAATCCAAAATTTTCCACATGGGTGGCGGAGATAGTGACACTTTTGTTTTCTGGATGGCTCAATGTATATAAACTTTGTTTCATTCATAGAATTAATTAAACATATTGCACAAAGTACTATGCAAAAAGTCTCCAATCCTGGACATCGCAATTGAAGGGAGATGTTGACAAGCTGGAATGTGTCCACAGGGGGGCGAATAAAATTATCAAGGGTCTGGAGAACAAGCCCTATGAGGAGTGGTTTAATGAGCTGGGCATGTTGAGCTTGCAGAGAGATGGCTGAGAGGAGACATGATGGGGACCAGGTATAAATATGTGAGGGGAAGTCATAGAGAGGAGGGTGGAGGCATGTTTTCTGTTGCCCTGGAGACTAGGATGTGGAACAATGGCTTCACACTAAGGAAAGAAGATTCCACCTAAACATTAGGAAGTACTTCCTCACTGTGAGAGCTGTTCAGCAGTGGAACTCTCTGTCCTGGAGTGTGGTGGTGTCTCCTTCTTTGGAGGCTTTTAAACAGAGGCTGGATGGCCATCTCTCAGGGGTGCTTTGAATGCAATTTTCCTGCTTCTTTGTGGGGGTTGGACTGAATGGCCCATGAGGTCTCTTCCAACTCTTTGATTCTATGATTCTACTATGTTTATAAGATATATATGAAACAAATGAATTTCATGTTTAGACTTGGTTTCCATATCCAAGATTATGTAAGTATTAAAAAAATATGGAACATTTCTGGTCCTAAACTTTAGATAAAAGATAAACAACCTGTATTAGAGACTTCTTCGCAATGCCGGTTGCTGAACATCATATCAGTATGACAGTCAATCCAAATTAAGTTTTATTCCAAATTTTAAAGTAGCTTGAGAAGTATTTTGGGACTAGGGTCCAGGACATTGGATGACTCTCGGAGTTCGCCAGAAAGACTTTACTGTCCCACCAACATGGAGGTCCCCAACAACCGGTTCTTCCACTCAGCCATGGGCCATTAGATTTTCAAGCATATCTAATATGAGACAGCCCTACAATGGCACTCACCTGTCGCTGCCGCTTTTTAATTTCTTCTTGAATGTCTCCCAAAGCATCGGCTACCATGTGCATTAGGCAAGCACCCAGGAACACCCCGGCAGCAAAGCAGCCTATGCAACTAAGGATGCGCCGATGCTTCCCTAAAAGGGATGAAGGGAAGAGTGAAAGCTATTACTTGAGAGTCACATGTAGCTAGAAGCCAAGAGTATCTGTCAAGTCCTGAAGAATTTATAGAGGTGACTCATCAGCTGCCCTGAGATCCTATGAGGAAGGTCGGATTAGGGATGGAAAGAATATTCAATACTATCAAAAAAACCAATCAGAAAACATGTTTTTGAGTATCAAACTAACTCAGTGTTTCTCAACTTTCCTAATGCCATGACCCCTTAATACAATTCCTCATGTTGTGGTGACCCTCAACCATAAAATGATTTTTGTTGCTACTTCATAACTGTAATTTTGCTAATGTTATGGACCATAACATTACTATCCGATATTTATTTATTTATTTCGATTACTTCTACCCCTCCCTTCTCACCCCCAAGGGGGGGGGGGCTCAGGGCGGCTTACAAAGAAGGCACAATTTGATGCCTATGTCAAATATACATGCATACAAAACAGCAATTAAACAATTAACAGGTTAAAATCATCAGTACATGCAGGATGTATTTTTAATTCACTGGACCATATTTGGCACAAATACCCAATATGCCCAAATTATGTAATTTGGAAGTTGTAGTTGCTGGGATTTATAGTTCACCTACAATCAAAGAGCATTCTGAACTCCACCAATGATGGAATTGAATCAAACTTGGCACATAGAACTCCCACGACCAACAGAAAATACTGGAAGGGTTTGGTGGGCATTGACCAAGAGTTTGGGAGTTGTACTTCACCTACATCCAGAGAGCACTGAGGACTCAAACAATTATGGATCTGACCCAAACTTGGCACAAATATTCAATATGCCCAAATGAGAACACTAGTGGAGTTTGGGTAAATAGACTTCATCATTTGGGAGTTGTAGTTGCTGAGATTTATAGTTCATCTACAATCAAAGAGCATTCTGAACCTCACCAATGATAGAATTGGGCCAAGCTTCCCACACAGAACCCCCATGACCAAAAAAATACTGTGTTTTGTGATGGTCTTTGGCGACCCCTCTGACACCCCCTTGCAACTCCCTCCCAATGGTCCCGGTCCCCAGGTTGAGAAACAATGAACTAACTGAACAGAAAAAATCCTGGATTAATGTTATTCTTTACCATTCAGGATTATTTCCCCCCGCCAAATCCACATGTGATTGTTTCACACAGAAAACATTTTCTGCAAAGGAAATGGCATTTTTCTGTGCAAAACAACTACGTGCGAATTCAGTGCAGAACATGTCCTGATTTTTTTCACAACAGGAAGAAAATTGTTTAAATGACTTGTTTCATTCTTCAATAAGAAAATTAGTGACGCACATGATATAAATAACAGGAATTGTGTAAGTCCCTAAAAACTGGACTGCATGTTCCAACATAAATAATGATGAGGAATGGTGAGAGCATCAGTCCAAATAAATAATTTTACTACTAAGATTAAGTATGGGAAAGAATTTCACATCACTAAAAGATAACAATTAACCAGAAATCTGGAAATATTTTCCCCTATCTTGAGTGCGAGAAATGTAAGATAATATAAGAAAAATGAATGTGAAACTGAAATGGATTAACTTCTTCATTCTGGCCCTGTTGTTTGAACTTTGAATATTCAATTTCTGTGCATTTAACCATTTGAGTTCTGAATTGAGTTTGCTCTTTTAACTTTGGAGGAGTTTTTTAAATCTTTAATACTTAGTTATGCTGGAAATAACAATACCTATTGAATTGGAAGAGTTCAATTGGGAAAACAATCATTCTGTTTGGTGCCTGAATCATTTACTATAACTGTAAAAATAATTGGATTATTTGCAAAAAAAATATATAGGTAGGTAAAGGTTTTCCCCTGACATTAATTCTAGTACCATGGACAGAACTTTTTGCCCAATGAAATACACATGGCCTCCACTTTGCAGTCTGATATTTCCTCCTTGCAGGTAATTCAACTAGATTACACCCAACCCTGAAAACTGGAAGACCTCCCCCTTGCATCTCTTCCATTGATTCCTCACCTCTGGCCATGTTGAATTGGAACCATTTGACCTGGGATGGGATGAGGCCACAAAAAAGTGTGATCACCAAAACACCAGCCAGGCAGCCGATTTTCACTGCCAGCAAGTCATCCATCTTTGCAGAGATGGGTAGAAAAAGCGTGAAGAGGAAACAGCTACTGAGAAATCCTGTCTTGGACTGATGTGTGTTTGTCTTCTTTCAGCTCAGACTGGCCAGGTATCTTCTCATAACTTGAATCCCATCTCAGAGAAACCTGCCAAGCTTAGCACTCTTGTAGTTGAATAATCTTCCTCTTGAATGATTGGTAGAACAAAAAATCAGGAGAACAACTTCATACTCATGCAGGATTCAAAAACGACGCATTGGCAAGATCATAAGCAAATTGATGTCTCAGTTGTGACCAGAGGTATCACTTCCTTCTTCCACTTCTGCAAGATTTAGTTAAGACTCCCTGCTACTGTCTTATCTTCATGATGCTCTGCAGCACCCTACTGTTTCTCTGTCCTTCCATTGGTCTTGACCAACCCTCCTCTTCCGTTCCACTTCTCTCCTCCCCTCTTTCTTCTCTTCCTTTCACTACTCTCCTCTGCTTGTCTCCATCCCAGCTCTGTTCTGTTCCTTGCCACCTCCTTGGGAGCCTGCAAATAATCATCCCGATACTCCAAACAAGGAAACTTCACGCCTTCTTTGGCGTCCCAGCCCTTTCCAGTCCCTTCATTATGTAAATATACAATGGCATACATAGTAAACAGTCTGTGGGAGACTTTCCACATTAACGTGAGGTCACTAGGCCACAAGCAGGTAAAGTCATGGGCCCCACCTTAAGTTTCTGATAAACACAATAATTAAAAATTGGAGTTAGTTGATCTAGCTCAAGATTGAGAACTGGCCTCCTACTGGTGGGTTGGGATCTATGCATGAATCAGTCCAGTTCAGGTGCAGCTGTAACCTCCTCTGGCAAGGGAAAGGTATGCCTTGATCTCCAGCTAAATGTCATTAAAAAAAATTAGTTTATATACATACAAGGCACTTGTAGCAATGTGGAAATGCTTTCAGTGAAAGATAACATAGTCAATCGATTGGAACAATTGAATAGCAGGTAGAATAGGGATGAGATATTCTAGGCAACAAGTGTTTGAAGGCAAAACCTGCAGAAACATCTGGCCAACCCACAATCCTGATCCTGCTTGGCTTCCTTTGGCAGACAACTTCAAATCCAGTTTGACAGGCTGGATGGAACCACACCCAAGTGTCCCACATTTAAAGATCAAGACTTTTGTTTTATGAAGAGTGAAGAAATAGCTCCACAGCCTGACACTCCAGCTTCTGGAATTACTTATTGCCGACACTGTGTGACATTTTTGGTTTCTGGTGGAGTCTATGGGAAGTAAACCCC
Organism: Anolis sagrei; assembly: GCF_037176765.1. Taxonomy (NCBI): domain Eukaryota; kingdom Metazoa; phylum Chordata; class Lepidosauria; order Squamata; family Anolidae; genus Anolis; species Anolis sagrei. The sequence goes on along the minus strand of NC_090026.1, from coordinate 14,101,670 downwards.
AAGATGAGAGCAAACAAAAGCTTCGGCACTGAAAATACAACAACTTTGGTATCTTCGTTCTCCTCTCCACACTTTCTTTCTCTAGTACAATGAATGCTGCAATCCTAAATAAATACTTTAAGAATTAATTGAATGCATAGTGAAATTTACTTTCCATTAAACATGCCTAGAATGGTGTCACCAACCTACAGTGATATGGTAAAGGTAAAGGTTTCCCCTTGACATTAAGTCTAATTGTGTCCAACTCTGGCGGGTGGTGCTCATCTTCATTTCTAAGCCAAAGAGCCGGCACTGTCCGTAGACACCTCCAATGTCATGTGGCCAGCATGACTGCATGGAGCGCTGTTATCTTCCCGCCAGAGTGGTACTTATTGATCTAATCACATCCACATGTTTTCAAACTGCTAGGTTGGCAAAAGCTGGGCCTAACAGCAGGAGCTCACCCTGCTCCCTGGATCTGAACCACTGACCTTTCGGTCAACAGGTTCAGCAGCTCAGTGGTTTAACCCACTGTGCCACCATGGGCTCCTGTGATATATACACTTGGAAATATTGTTAGAAACAAGTGCTGGAGAAAATAACCTAAACCTATGGCTCTGTAGAGCTTACTGGGTTGAGACTCCCATCACCTCATGCTGTTGGCTTTGCTGGCCAGGGGATGATGAGAATGCAGTCCAACAGTATCTGGAGACTTCAAGTTGCCCATTCCTGGATAAGTGAATCACACCAGCTCTGCTCCAGTTTTGAGAAAGCAGACTTGGTAAGAAGCAACTATGCACAGCATTAAGGAAAGCCAAATCTTGAGCCATTCCAAAACCATAATTACTGTTTTTAAAACCTTCTTGCAAAACCACAGCTGTGGTTAAAAATAAGTCCTTAAAAATAGATCAGTTTCTATATTTCAAAGAGGGAAGCTTTTCTGCCATAGAAGTAGCAACTTCCATTGAGCTCTGGATCATTCATGTTTATTTTTAATTCATCTTTTCCTACTTTAATTCAACATATCTATATATATATAAATGCTCAGTGCATAATGAGTACCTTAAAAACAAAAGAACCAATGAACGAAATCACACCAAATTTGGCAACAAAACATCTCAGAACACAAGGAGTGACCATCACTCAAAAAATTATGATTTTGTCATTTGGGAGTTGTAGTTGCTGGGATTTATAGTTCACCTACAATCAAAGGGCATTTTTTTAATTTTCTTTACTGAGTTTTACAAGGTATACATTAAAAACAACATTTAGAAAGTAAATAAACAAAAAACTAAGAGAAAACCTAAGTAAGAAGAAAAAGAAATATACAAACACATAACCTCCCAGATACCCGACCAAAAAAAAGAAAAAAGAAAAAAAAGAAAACACCCTATAGTGACCTCCATTCTTCTTACTTTGTTCTAGTCTCTATATTACAATTCTTTCTCTATCTATTGTTTTTCCCTCTTTGATATTTCTATATATTTTATGAGAAAGTTTTCATTATAGAATTTCTATCTCTCTTTTTTTAATTAAGTCAACCAGTCTTTGCTCTCTATATATTCTTGCAAAACCGACCAGTCTGTTGGGTTTGTTGCACGGCCATTATGTTGCCTAAGCCAATATGTTAGCTTAATGTCTGTTATTTTCCCAATCCAGTCTATTTTTGTTGCTAGTTTCCAGCTTCCATGTCAATCAAAGGGCATTCTGAACTCCACTAACGATGGAATTGAACCAAACTTGGCACACAGGACTTCCAAGACCAACAGAAAACACTAGAAGGTTTTGATGGGCATTGACCTTGAGTTTGAGAGTTGTAGTTCACCTACATCCAGAGAGCACTTTGGACTCAAACAATGATGGATCTGGACCAAACTTGACACGGATATTCCATATGCTCAAATATGAACACAGATGGAGTTTGGGGGAAATAGACCTTGACATTAGGGAGTTACTGGGATTTAGAGTTCATCTACAATCAAAGAGCATTTTGAACCCCACCAATGAAGGAATTTTGCAAACTTCCCACACAGAATCCCCATGGCCAACAGAAAGTGCTTAAGGCCATTCAGTCCAACTCCCTTCACTAAGGCAAGAAAACATAATCAAAGCCCTCCTGACAAAGAGCCATCCAGCCATAGAGATATATAGATATATATTATTCATACACAGACAGATATAGTATCATAGATTTGAAAGGGACCCCTAAAGAAGAACAATTGCATGTTGCATGTTCCAGAATAGGTAAATCAGACAATCTCCACTTCAACACCGACAAAGAAACAAGAAATACTATTTACCCACAAGCATAAAGAAATTAAATATATTAGAAACCAACACTTTCTCATTCCTTTATTTTCCAGATCACCAGACTGGGCCACAGCGCGTGGCAAGGGACTGCTAATATACTATATATATAAAATTTATATTCTGCTCTATCTCCCTGAGGGGACTCAGAGCGGATTACAGGTACATATATGGTAATCATTCAATGCCGTTATACAATTGACACAGACAGACAGTACATAAACAGAGACAAGGCTTCCCTCTTTGTATCTCCGGCATCCAGCTGTTCTCGACTCGGCCATGGGGAGGTGCTGTTGTTTCATTTTCCATGCCGAGGAGCTGTCGTCCATGGACTCCTTGGCATATTTTTCAGCCCGCTTTCTACCTTCCCGCCAAAGCGGTACCTATTTATCTATTCATATTGTTGTTTTTGAACTGCTAGGTGAGCAGACGCTGGGCTGATGGCGGGAGCTCACCCCAACCCAGGCTTGAACAGAAAATCACAGTGAATGGAGAATGAATAAGCTAGAACTCTTCTTGTTAGAAAGCCTTACTTCCAGGGATCTTTTTCAAGTGGTAAACTTCAGGATCCCAACACTGTCAGAATTATGGCTGTATACACAACACCCCTTGTTTATTTGCTGAGTTAGGAACCAGAGCACTCTCAAAAAGTGGAAATGGTTGAAAAGCAGAATGTACTTTTTATGCTTACAAATGCAAAACTGAATACAAGAGACTGCTGAGTTGACTAAGAGTAAAGAAAAACAATGTTCTGAGTCACATGAGAGGGAAAAAACAGTGCACTGACTTTGGTCAGAGGGGTAAAAGGCAGTACATGATTGAAAGCAGATGACACATCAAAAGTATGGTTCATGTTGTAATTTAGAATGGTCAAAAAAGTAGTTTCATGAAAAGCGAGTTGCTAAAAAACAAGATATGCCTTTAGATTACAATAAAACCCTAAAGTGTCAACACTCAGAAAAGAAAGATTTGGGGGGTGGGGGGGTGGTGGTGGTGGTGTTTCAGTTACCGTATATACTCGAGTATATAAGCCGAGGCACCTGATTTTACCACAAAAAAAAAAACCAAACCCAAAACCCTGGGAAAATGTATTGACTCAAGCATAACCTGAGGGTGGGAAATGCAGTGGCTACTGGTAAATTTCAAAATAAAAATAGATACCAATAAAATTGCATTAATTGAGGCATCAGTAGGTTAAATGTTTTGAATCTATATAAATAAAAATGTAATGTTTGTTTGTGGGATTAACGGAACTCAAAAACCACTGGACAAATTGACACCAAATTTGGACACAAGACACCTAACAACCCAATGTATGTCCTTCACTCAAAAAACTGATTTTGTCATTTGGGAGTTGTAGTTACTGGGATTTATAGTTCAGCTACAATCAAAGAGCATTCTGAACCCCATCAACAATGGAATTGAACCAAACTTGGCACACAGTTCTCCCATGACCAACAGAAAATACTGGAAGGGTTTGGTGGGCAGTGTCCTTTGGTTTTGGAGTTGTAGTTCACCTACATCCAGATATCACTGTGGACTCTGGATCTGGACCAAACTCTACACGAATACTCAATATGCCCAAATGTGAACACTGGTGGAGTTTGGGGAAAATAGAATCTTGACATTTGGGAGTTGTAGTTGCTGGGATTTATAGTTCACCTACAATGACAGAGCATTCTGAACCCCACCAACGATAGAATTGGGCCAAACCTCCCACACAGAACCCCCATGGGGGCCACAGCAACGCATGGCAGGGGACAGCTAGTATTTACATAAAACTGTAATTAAAGATAAGACTATCCAACTCTGATCAAATCATTTTTCTATCCTTCAATGTAAATATGCTTACCTATCCTTCCAATAATAATAGAGTAAAATAATAAATGTAATAAAAATAATAATAGCAGAGTAAAATAATGGAAATGTAATAATAACAGTAATAATAATACAATAAAATAATATATGTAATAATAACAATAATAAATAGGGTAAAATAATATATGTAATAATAACAATAATAGAGTAAAATAATAAATGGAATGATAATAATAAATAGAAAAAATAATAAATGTAATAAAATTAATAATAGAGTAAAATAATGTAAATGTAATAATAATAATAATAATAATAATAATAATAAAGAAAAATAATAAATGTAATGAAAATAAAGAACACTTGTTGGGAAGTTCTCTCTTCCAATGTGTTGCTTGGCTTCCTTCTATTTTGCTTAAGACCAATTTATGGAGTGGTCAGAGGTTGGATAGAAACTGAATATCTTGATGGATATCTATGCTGATAGAATGTCTGAAGGATGGCTATCAATGGGGTGTCATTTGTTCTAGAGCTTTAGGGCAATAGCTGAGGCATTAAAGTGGGAGTAAGATAGCTAGAATAGAACAAGTTCATCTGCTCCACTTGGAGTAAATACAGGCAACAGAGAAACACCACTCCCAAAGTTGGTCGTTCAAACATATTTTAGTTGACCCAAATGAACATCTCTGAGGACTTTGCTATAGATAACTGTACTTGATGAGAGATTCATCTTCTTCTTGAAGGTTTGAATGCATTGGTGGAGGACATTGGCAAGGCTCTTGTACATGTTCATGGCGCTCACTATAGCTTGTAATGACATTGGAAGGAGGGCTATTGGTGTCTCCTAAGTAGTGGGGGCTATAGCTGTTTGTGGAGGCAGGAGCTTGTTTGTGTAAGTGGACACCCCAACCACACACACACATACAGATTTTCACTTTTATTATGTGTATAGATCGATTTTATTTTATTTACTTTGTTTTATATATTGCACTCTTTCCCTCGTAGAGGGACTCAGAACGGATAACAATCGGCAACAATTCGAACAATTAGTTACTCTGTGAGTTTTAACAACATTTTCTCTATGGCTTTAAATGCCACACACTGATTTAAGTTGGCCTGGAAACATGGTCCATTGCTCATTAGTTGAACATTAGCCAGTATTTTTGTGCCAGTTCACACAGTAGGTCTTCATAGGCCATTGAACACACCGGAAGAGGACTGCTATCAACTCTGATCCTTGTTCTCAGAGATTCTCTCTTCTTCTAGTACTTGTTCAGCATCTGGGTTCAAAACAGGGAGGCGGTCTCCACACTGACTATTCCGGGCACAGCGGTAAAGATCCCTGAAGGAAAAGGTGACAAGGTGAAGATCCTTGCATTCTGTTCATAAAATTAGTCATTATTTCGAATGACTCAACCAGTGACAGAAGAGATGGGGAATCTTTGTCAATTTCAGATGTTTTGGACCACGTTTCTCACAATCCCTTATTGCTCCAGTGTTTGGGAAATGAAGTCCAAAACAGCTGGAGAACCAAAAGTGCTCCATCTCTGGCCCAGAATCAGTGCCTCCCTCACTCTGCCAACCCTTTGAATGGAAGAGTTCCACACCTGCCATGTTTCTGAGCAGTAATAACTGCATGTTGTAGACTGCCATCAGGACAGCACAGGCGGACGTGGATGTGGCGAGGCCGGCAAAGGACGGGTTGGGTGATCCGAGGCCAGGGCTCCTCTGTTTCCCCTGCTCCACGGTGCAGGATTAGGAAAGAAAACCTCTCCTCCTTATGTGCTGGGTTCTAGAAAGACACATAGAAGGGAGAAAGAAAGAAAAACAGATTTAGTAAAAAGTACCATCATGTTTTCCAACCATCCTCCATACATTTCCTACCTCAGCTCCTGAAGCAATTTCAAATGAGCCTACTTTCACCAAGAGTGGGTTAACTTTTGGCATTTGAACTGCATGACTATCTATGTCAGTCTTTCTTAACCTGGGGGTCGAGACCCCTGGGTTGGTTGTGAGGGGGGTGTCAGAGGGGTCGCCAAAGACCACCAGAAAACACAGTATTTTCTATTGGTCGTGCGGGTTCTGTGTGGTAAGTTTGGCCCAATTCTATCATTGGTGGGATTCAGAATGCCCTTTGATTGTAGGTGAACTATAAATCCCAGCAACTACAACTCCCAAATGTCAAGGTCTATTTTCCACAAACTCCACCAGTGTTCACATTTGGGCATATTGAGTTTTTATGCCAACCTTGGTCCAGATCCATCATTGTTTGAGTCCATAGTGCTCTGTGGATGAAGGTGAACTACAACTCCAAAACTCAAGGTCAATGCTTACCAAACCCTTCCAGTATTTTCTGTTGGTCATGGGAGTTCTGTGTGCCAAGATTGGCTCAATTCCATCGTTGGTGGAGTTCAGAAAGCTCTTTGATCGCAGGTGAACTATAAATCCCAGAGACTACAACTCCCAAATGACAAACTCAATCCCCCCCCTCCCAACCCCACCAGTAATCAAATTTGGGCATATTGATATTTGCCAAATTTGGTCCAGTGAGTGGAAATACATCCTGCATATCAGAGATTTAAATTATGATTCACAACAGTAGCAAAATTACAGTTATGAAGTAGCAATGAAAATAATGTAATGGTTTGAGGTCACCACATGAGAAATTGTATCAAGGGGTCGCGGCATTAGGAAGGTTGAGAAACACTGATCTAAGTACTCTGTTCAGCAAGTCAGCATTATTGAACCTACTAGATCAGGGGTGTCAAGCTCATTTTCATCGAGGGCCACATCACCTTCATTACAGTTGCCTTCCAAGGGCAGTTGAATCCATGGAGGAAAATTCATGGATACAAAGGAACAACTATCATTTCTTTACATAGTGGATGGTGCTTTTCAGTTTTTATCCAATTTGGGTCTACAGGTGGTATTAAAAGACAACTCCCATCACTATTAATCATCTGCCATGTGGACTAGAGTTAATGGGAAAAGCAAACAAATAGCACTTGTGGCTTTGAGGTTTGGGAAAGATTAAAGGAGGTTTTAATGTCAGATATCATATCCACATATATCTAAATTCAAACCTCACTATCTTCACTAAACAGAACAAATGACAGCCTTCCAGATTTTACTGTAGGCTGCCGTAGTGCAGCGGGTTAAACCACTAGCTGCAGGAAATCTGCTGACCAGAGGGTTAATATTTGAAGCCACGAGTCGAGGTGAACGCCCGGCTGTCAGCCCTAGCTTCTGCCTACCCAGCAGTTTGAAAGAATGTAATGCAGTGGTTCTCAACCTTCCTTAATACAGTTCCTCATGTTGTAGTGATACCCAACCGTAACATTCTTTTTGTTGCTACTTCATAACTGTAATTTTGCTACTGTTATGAATCGTAATGTAAATATCTGATATGCAGGATGTATTTTCATTCACAGGACCAAACTAGTCACAAATGTCCAATGTGCTCAAATTCGAAGACTGGTTAAGAAACACTGATGTAATGCAAGTAGACTAATAGGTACTGCTTTGGTGGGGAGGTAAAAGGGTGCCCCATGCAGACATGCTGGCAACATGATCAGAGAAATCTATGGAGCACCTCTCCATGACCGAAGTTGAGCATCGCCGTCAGATGTCAGAGATAGAAGGGGAAGGCTTTTACCTCTGTTGTCTATTGTATGTCGTTGTTTGCATTGAATATTTACCTTATATATGTAAAAACTGTAATTTTATCCGAGTCCCTCTAAGAGATAAAGCAAAAATATAAATGAAGTGTATAATAAATAAAGTGTATTAACTCCCATCAGTTCCAGTAACAAAGTCTAACGATGAGGAATACAGGAGTGGGAGTTGATTATCTGGAGGGCTACCTAAAATAACATGGCACGTGGGATTCAGCCTGTGACACCTATGTCCTAGATGAGAAATGTGGGGCTGGAAAGGCGAGTAGTAGCAAGTTGTTGCCGTCTTATTTATCAATTATGGCACATTCAGCGTCTGTCTCTTAGTGGAGCAGTGGAGCAGCTATGGAACATGGTCACAAAAGTCTCTGCTTTAATCGTAACTGCTGTGGGTTTACTTTGGGCTGTCCAGCATGTTGCCCAATGACTCTGGACCCACTTAAGTATGAAATGATAAAAAAATACAATTTTTGGAGGAGAGAAATAAAACTATCATCAGCCCTTAAAGAGAAACAAGCTGCTGCATCAGGCTTTGCCCCTCTATAAATGTCATCCCACAGTCATTTCATTTGACTGAGTCATAAAACACTTAGAACACATGCATCTATTTTATTGTTTTCCTTTCTCTTCCCCATCTGCTTTCCATTTTCTGCGCTGACTTTTTAGATGCACATTATAAATCAGCAACTGACTTGTCATTTTTAGCTGATGTGTAAACTTCTGTAATACACATGCAAAGATAAATAGTAATAGATTCTTCATAATTTAACATATAATACTAAGTTGGTGCAGCAGGTTAAACAACTAAGCTGCAGAACTTGCTGACCAGAAGGTTGGCAGTTCGATTCCACAGAACAAGGTGAGCTCCCACTATTAGCCCCAGCTCCTGCCAACCTAGCAGTTTGAAAATATGCGAATGTGAGTAGATCAATAGGTACTGCTTAGGTGGGAAGCAAATGGCGCTCCATGCAGTCATGCCGGCCACATGACTTTGGAGGCATCTACGGACAACGCTGGCTCTTCAGCTTAGAAATGGAGAAGAACACAATCCCCGAGTCGGACTTGACTAGACTTAATGTCAAGGGAAACTTCACCTTTACTGACTAATTCCTATATCTAACTAAAATAGACCTATGGAATGAATGGGAACTTAATCAACATTTATATAACTCCCACTGAATCAGTGAAGATAGGACTCGTACATGGATTTAATGTGAAGTATTTTTGTGACTGAAACTAAGCCTTCTTTGTGCTTTTCCTATAACTTTTTTAACACAGCAAGGAAGTCAAGGAAGGGAGACTCGCTTGCCTCATCCTGCCCAAAGAATGTCTATCTCTTGCTCTCAACCACTTTGCTACCAAAGCTGCCTAACCTGAACACACAAAGATCTAACTTAACCTCCAGAGTAATTCAGGCTCTTTCCAAAGCCAAGCAGGACACTTACCCAACTGAAAGGCAATGCGTAATATCCCTGGGTGAAGTTACATGGCAGAACACGGTCACCGGACAAAAGAGGGCAGGGCAAATGGTGCGGACACTAAAGAAACAATGAAGTACAATGTCAGCACGACAATGTAGTGGGAACCTCCTGATCCTTAGGACAAAGCCTTCTTCAGAAAAAAGAAATCTCATCTACCATACACACTATGCACCCAAAAGTCTTGTCAGAAATATTAAAAATTAACTAGGTATTTTTAATTACAAAAATGTGAGTCAAGCACTTTTTTTTTGTCGTGTCAGGATCAAGTCGCTTCTGGTGTGAGAGAATTGGCCGTCTGCAAGGACATTGCCCAGGGGACACCTGGGTGATTTGATGTTTTTATCATCCTTGTGGGAAGCTTCTCTCATGTCCCCGCATGAAGAGCTGGAGCTGATAGAGGGAGCTCATCCGCCTCTCCCCGGATTCGAACCTGCGACCTGTTGGTCTTCAGTCCTGCCGGCACAGGGGTTTAACCCACTGCGCCACCGGGGGCTCCTGAGTCAAGCACTGAAAGGGTTAAATGGATGCAATGACTCAGCAAAAGCTGCAGTTCTATATAAGCAGGTATGCCTGTAAATTAGTACAGGTTAGTCGGAGCTAAACCTCAAGTGGGAGAAAGGTCTCAGTCTGTGAGAGAAGCCTCTGTGTAAGATAGGCCTTAGTCTATGAGAAGGCCGAGTGTGAGGTAGGTCTCGATTTGAGAAGGCCTTGTGTGTGATGCTCCAGTGCGAAGGTTGAATTTATTTGTGTTATGGAAACCTTGTTCTTCTAAACAGTGCAACCATATTATTTTGCTGTAAAGAAAAGCCTCCTACGCAAGAGATAACATTTGTCTGTGTGTTTTTGTTCTTTTTATCACTTAGGACTACTGGTGCTGGGTAACGCTGCTGCTAATAAGTTACTCTGCTGTACATTTATGAGGAGGCTCTTTTGTTAATAAGCCCACTCGCCAATAAATCTCTGCATCATTTTTGTTCCCAAGTCATTATTACATTGGAAACAAAATGGTATGGGTTCACATCCAACAAATATGGTCCAATCAACAGAGTTCTGTGCCAGAATACATCTTTAATTTAACAATTCCAGAATTTCTCAAGCTCCTATTATAAACAAAGTTCTGGCCATAAATCAGGACTATAAACCATGTAAGTACTATTCTAACTTGTTTCCATATTGGCCAATCACTTGTTTATGAGTGGTCAGCCAACCAGTTGGACATGAGTGAAACTTAATCCTGCACTTAATCTATTTTTGGCTTTTCTAGCAGTTCTTACCGGAGCAAAAACATGTGGTTCTCGGGGATCATGAACTACTTTGTCTGTGCCCTGCATGAGATGAAAAACAGAAAAATACAAGTCATTACAACAGCCCTCCCCATTTTTTTCCATAATTTTTCTATCCGCCCACACACTCTCCCACCCACACAGAGACCTTTGGGCAAGATGTTGCAATGTATAAGAAGGGAATGAGGAACTGAAAATAAAAAGTCTATCGGTTCTTTAATTAGGACTGTTGCACAGAAAGCTTCTTCCTCCCCACATCACCTTTGCCTATTTATTTATTTAAAAACATTTATATTCTGCCCTTCTCACCCTGAAGGGGACTCAGGACGGAGCACAGCATATACACGGCAAACATTCAATGCCAGGACACAGATTCACATACAATACATAAACATTAAAAAAAATCTATCAAAATATTAAAATACACAATTTAAAACTGTCCTAATCATCCTACATTAAGATGGAGAAAAAAATGTTCTCTCATCCCAATTTTCCTTTTTCAATTAAATGTTTTTCTAATAATTTAGGCAATTTAAAAGTTTAGAGAAGTTTAGAGAAGTGACAATGAGAAGAAGTAGACTCTGGGGTAAAATGTCAGCTTTTGGGAAATTTGCTTATCCTGCCTTTCTATACAAATATTTGTATAGAAACCCATGATTTTATGCATTTTATGCATTCATGCATTTTATGCATTCATTTTTACTGCTGTCATAATTTTATACACTGTATATATTATTTTCAGCAAGGCACAGCTATATCCAGGTATCTCACTTTGAGTATAACATCTCGGGCCTCCATGAGGATTTGATGACCTTCCTTGGTACCGTTTTCAACCAGAACCTAGAAAAGATAGACAAGGGATGAACAATATGTGGCGCCTGAGAAGTTACTTCTTACAAAAGAGAGAGGGCTTTGGAAGCATGTGAACTCCAAGAGGAATTGACTATAATGAATTATCATTACTACAGCACTATCTGCATAGTGTTTAGAATCATAAAGTTGGAAGAGATCTCATGGGCCACCCAGTCCAACCCCCTGCCAAGAAGCAGGAAAATCCCATTCAAACCACCCTCGACAGATGGCCATCCAGCTTCTGTTTAAAAATCTCCAAAGAAGGAGACTCCACCACACTCCAGGGCAGAGAGTTCCACTGCTGAACAGCTCTCACAGTTAGGCAGTTCTTCCTAATGTTCAGGTGGAATCTCCTTTTCTGTTGTTTGAAGCCAATGTTCTGCGTCCTAGTCTCCAGGGCAGCAGAAAACAAGCTTGCTCCCTCCTCCCTGTGACTTTCCCTCACATATTGATACATGCCCCTCATCATGTCTCCTTTCAACCTTCTCTTCTGCAGGCCAAACATGCCCAGCTCTCTAAGACGCTCTCATAGGGCTTGTTCTCCAGACTCTTGATCATTTAGTCGCCCTCCTCTGGACACATTCCAGCTTGTCAACATCTCCCTTCAATTGCGGTGCCCAGAATTGGACACAACAGTGATTCCAGGTGTAGTCTAGCCAAAGCAGAATAGAGGGGGAGCATGACTTCCCTGGATCTAGACACTAGACTCCTATTTATGCAGGCCAAAATCCTATTGGCTTTTTTTGCCACTGCGTGACCTTGTTGGCTCATGTTTAACTTGTCGTCCATGAGGGCTCCAAGCTCTTTTTCACACATACCACTACTGAGCCAGATATTTCCCTGCATTCTGTATCTTTGCATTTCCTTTTTTTCTGCCTAAGTGGAGTATCTTGCATTTGTCCCTGTTGAACTTCATTTTGTTAGTTTTGGCCCATCATCTCTCTAAGCGGTTAAGAATGTTTTGAATTCTGCTCCTGTCTTCTGGAGTACTGGCTACCCCTCCAAATTTGGTGTCTTCTGCAAACTTGACGATCCTGCCTTCTAACCCTTCATCTAAGTCCTTAATAAAGATCCTGAACAGGACCGAGCCCAGGACGGAATCCTGCATACGGCACTCCATTGTCACTTCTTTCCAGGATGAGGAGGAAGCATTGGGAAGAATCATCTTCTGGGTTTGTTCCCTTAACCAATTACAGATCCACCTAACGGTAGTTTTGCCTAGCTCACATTGGATTTGCTTCCTTGCCAGAAGGTCATGGGGGACCTTGTCAAAGGAAGGCCTTACTGAAATCCAGATACGCTACATCCACAGCATTCCCTGCATCTACCCAGCTTGTAACTCTATAAAAAAATCAGATTACTCTGGTATGACTTGTTTTTGATAAATCTGTGTTGGCTATTAGCAATGATCGCATTCGTTTCTAAGTGTTTGCAGACCACTTCCTTAACAATCTTTTCTAGAATCTTGCCTGCTATTGATGTTTATGGAGTATAGGAAGATCCAGCTGGAAGAACCTTACAGTCTCGTACCCAACAAAGGGGAAACTGATAGCATGAAGGAAGGAGTGAACAGGGAAGCAATATGTAGTTGTTTCATTCCCTATCTGCAGTCCTGGCACCAAGTAATGTGGATCATGGTCATTAGGAAACAAAGGGACTATGTCAGAAGAAGAGAATATCCTTGCTTTTCATCCCAAGAACCTGACAGTGAAGTAGTGGTGCGGAAATAAATAGCATATCACCAAATCAGAGTAGATACATCACTTACGAGAAAGCCATCTGTCTTCCTCCAGAGAGTCCGCACTGTCTCCACTCTCTCAGAATAACTGGAAAGTTCATTAAGAGAGTAAGCAGATACCACAAGATCAAATTTCACCTGCAGTGGAACAGAAAAAAAGCATGCAGGTAACCACAGAGTTTTAAATTCAAAATCACCGAGTCCTTTAAGACTGTTGATCTGAGACTGGAGAGACCAAGTTCTGATGATAGGAAATCCCACTCTCTCAGACCATTTTACTTCCAAGGATTGTTGTAAGGATCTAATGGGGGGAGGAGTGGAGAAAGGGGCCCAAGTATATGACCCTCAGGTCTTTGGGGAAAAAAAGGAACAACAAACATTTATCACATTGTTGTTGAAGGCTTTCATGGCCGGGATCACTGGGTTGTTGTGAGCTTTCCAGGCTGCATGGCCATGTTCCAGAAGCATTCTCTCCTGACATTTCTCCCACATCTATGGCCGGCATCATCAGAGGTTGTGAGATCTGTTGGAAAAAACCTCACAACCTCTGAGGATGCCTGCCATAGATGTGGGCGAAACATCAGGAGAGAATGCTTCTGGAACATGGATAAACAGCCCAGAAAACTCACAGCAACCCATTTATCAGATTTGTGAAAAGAATCTGTTCATTGTTCTGCCCACATCACCTACATCTCACCAAAACCAGAATACTTTTACAGTTATGTTAAAATTCTGTATTTCTTTAGGTCTAAGACACATTTTTCCTATATTAACATATCTAAAAAAGAAGCGCATCCTAGAATCAGCCGTGCATCTTATGTATTTTTGTTGTTGTTGGTACTGAAATTAGGGTGGGTCTTACAATTTATGGCATCTTACAATAGAAGAAATACGGTATTCGTTGGTACCCCATTCAGTAGTTTTGAGATCATAAGGGAGAATTACAATTTCAAAACCACTAGAGGTTCCTGTTTATAGTTATTAATGACCTAAAGTGAACCCAAAAAGCTCTTCAGTCTAATTTAGTGGTTCTCAACTAGATCAGCCTGTGGGTCCCCAGATGTTTTGGCCTTCAACTCCCAGAAATACTAACAGCTGGTAAACTGGCTGGGATTTCTAGGAGTTGTAGGTCAAAATATCTGGGCACCCTCAGGTTTGAACCACAGTTCTAATTGCACCCCAACCAAAGTTTGAAGATTGGGTTACTGGGAAATGAGGTCTGTAGTGCTCCAAACACTCCCCTTCGGGAGTGGTCCAAACTTGCTGACTTTAATTATCCCATTCACCCAACCTGTGTATTGTAATTAAACAGGGTGGGTCTTTTTTCTGTCTTAACACACAAACCCAGTACTGATACCACTAAAACTTAGCCAGTTCTTTACATATACCGTAATAAGAGGTGCCCTTTGGTTGAGTCACGGCCTGGCTTTAAAAAGTATGTTTTGTAGCAGTGGCATCACAAAACATAACTATGACAACGGGGTTCTGTCACTGTTGTTAACATTTGTTGATGCAAGTATGTAAATAATTACTTTTACGAACACCTTAAATGTGGACCACCTTCAGCCATGAAGGGACTTGGGATGCAACAATTCAGCTATGTGAATTTAAATAACTTTGTGGGGCTCCAGAAAAGCACATTAGGAGAAAGGCTGCCATTCCAATATCCGGTACAATTAACCACTGTCATCTCAGGTACTTGAATCTTGACTAACAAGGCCTTTTGGGACCCCAGGCTCTTCTAAACAGAACCGTCATTGAGGAACTGTCATATTTACCTTTGGCGAAACAGGGAGGAACTGCCGGAAATAGACCCCAGGAAAGCAGGGGTTCTGGTTCTCGGACAAACCTGGGAGAGGAGAAAAACAAAAGAGGTACAAATGTAGAGAAGAAAGAAATGGCTTGTGAGAATTTGTATAAAATGGACAATTCTGATGAAACTGGAGCTTCAAGGTGGTTTCTTAAAAGTATGTGTTTTGGGGAAGGAAGACCTACGCATTCCCTACTTCCCCACTATGCAGTGTACAACTCTCATTATGTCTGCGGAGCCCAGATCATGGAGCCAGAAGCAATTTTGGATGAAGTAAGCATGGGTAGAAATGTACCAAAACTAACTTCAAAATAAAAACTTATCCACTGTCTAACTTGTTGCAGATTTACTTTTACAGGAATTTAATAAATGTTCTTGTTCAAATTTTTTTAGTGAAAATATTTTGTTTTATCAACCTAAGTAGCCTTAGGATTCACCTGGAAGCAATATATTGCTTTGTGCTACTATTTACTGCAGTACATTTGTTATTATTAATTAAAATACACTTGACATTGATGAAGGTAGACTTGGGAAAGTAAAAAAACTGAGAAGTCAAAGGTTTGACATACCCAATCCATAGCTCCAGCTCTCACCTTTCATTAGCTTCTCAGCCAAGTCCAACATGGCAGCTGAGCTGTCGATGTTCATGTATTCATTGATTGTCTCACCCCAAATGCTATGAGCTGCCCTGCAGTGAAGAAGAAAGGTTACACATCTACCTACTGCATCTGGCATAGCGGAATTGCTGGGCCTCCCAGTTATTGTTGGAGATAGCAAACTTCTCAAGCCTCCTCTATTCGATGTTTGTCTGTTTATAATGTGTCATTTTATTTCCTGAAGTGTATGTTTTCTTTGGTTTGCAGTTTCCTTCGCTCTATATACTTGAGGCAGTGGGAGGGGCTGAAAATCACGTGACTGTTTGGAATGCATTTTAAACATGACAACAGTTGAGGAATGACAGTTATGGCTTGAGTTAGTTAGAATACAGAAGTCAGTGTTAGTAGAAGTTAGATGACAGTTAAGCCTTGAGTCAGCTTGAGTACAGAAGTCTGTTTTTCAGTCAGATGTCAGTGTTAGAAGTTAGAAAACTGTTGATGCTTGAATCCTTTGAAAGTAGACTCTTATGAAAGAGAAATGCACAGAGAAATATAGTTTTTGAAGGGACTATTAAAGACAATAAGTGAAAGATACACAACCCTGTGTATCTTTATGAGCTCCTGGCAAATAACTTGCTCCTATTTTTATCTCATTATAGTTTTTAACATTTTATCCTGTACATGTGGCCCAACCACTGTTTACTATGTCTGTGTTTTTTGTAATGCTATTTTGTTATTGAATTTTTATGTAATTTTGATGATGTTGCTTGTTGTTTATGTTTTGGTTTTATCTTGATGTAATATGTTGTTTGGGGTTGGCCCCATGTAAGCCGCTCCGAGTCCCCATCGGGGAGATGGTGGCGGGGTATAAATAAAGATGATGATGATGATGATTATATTATTATTATTATTATTATTATTATTATTATTATTATTATTATTATTATTTTAAAGTTTAACCTGACAAGGAATGTGCCTGTATATTTAAATACATGAAATTCTGAGTAAAACAAACTTGTTACTTTAAAAGAATTCTACTTGAATCTTTGCGTGCTGAGAGCATTGAATAAAAACAAGATATCTATGTGCCCAGCCAACATCCATTACTCAATAAATGAAAGGAATACTTCCATAACTCTGCTACCCGATAGGTTGTGATTCTAACAGGTCATAATCATAATCCCCAATAGGTGTGACCCTAACAGGTCATCATCCTTATCCCAGTAGGTTTTGATCGTAACAGGTCATAATCACTGTCCCATTAGTTATTCTTTCTCCTTCCCTGCTTCTCTCAAAGAAATGTCTTCTCACTGCTGCAGAAGCAATGTCACATTAGTATCACACTATTTCTCACCAGCTAACAGTGCCAGTCCCTGAGCCAAAATCCAACAGGGTGCGAGGCTGAAAATCTGGGACTCTCTTCTGGATCTGGAGGGGTCAAAATGGAGAAGAAAGCATGGCATTAGCTTCTGGGGTGACATGACCAATGTCAAACATTTAGTGGCTGAGCCAGGTTTGGAAATTCATAAGGAACCAGGAAAGCCTAGAGAAGACAATTATGCTGGGGAAAGTGGAAGGCAAAAGGAAGAGGGGCCGACCAAGGGCAAGATGGATGGATGGCATCCTTGAAGTGACTGGACTGACCTTGAGGGAGCTGGGGGTGGTAACGGCCGACAGGGAGCTCTGGCGTAGGCTGGTCCATGAGGTCACGAAGAGTCGGAGACGACTGAACGAATGAACAACAACAACAAAGGAACCATATCACAGAAAAACTGAGATGCAGGATACCTTATAAGAAGCAGACTCTTCTTGACATCTAAAAAGCACATTCTTCTAAATATGAGGTATTACTAATGCCTAATCATAGTTAAAGGCTGTGGCAATAACATGGAACATTAGGGAACCTGTCGTCATCCACATATTGCAGGATTGCAAATTTTTATCAGTGGTGTAACCTGCAGTAGTCTATTAATATCTAGAGGGCCAAGAATTCTCTGCTATAGGTTCACAAAATCCAACAACCCATCCATAGTGGTGCAACATCAAGTATAAATCCCACTGCTGCACAGTTCCAATGGAATGCATATTAATGCTTATAATAATGCTGGTTTAGAGACAAGATTGTAGTAAGGACTGTTGGGATAATATCACTAAGTAGTTTGAACATTTGGGAAACAATATATTAATACCAAAATCTTAATACTTGCCAAAAGGTCACCAAGAAAACCATGGTATATAGTATGAGGTATAGAATCACAGCATTGGAAGATTTCCAACATCAAGTCTAACCGCTTGCATGCAGGAATACACAAGCAAAGCAGTCTCAACAAATGATAATCCAGTCTGTTTAAAAATTTCCAAGGAATGGGTCTCCATCACACTTTGAGACAGCTTATTCCAGAATTCAATAGCTCTTACCACCAGGACATTTTTTCTTAATGTGTAGAATCTCTTGTGTTTTAATATATGTACACCATACAGGCCCAGGGCTAGACAGTCCAAGCTTTTGCCAAGTATACTTCAATCCCTTAACATATAAGCACCATACTAAATCAGCAACTCACCTCATGTAAAGCTCGGTACACTGCGGCAAACACCCCATCCATTCGAGCTGCCATGTACAGAAAGCTGAGCTCTTCAGTGTAGCTTGGAAGGACAAAGCAGAGGCAGTCAGTTGCAGGGATCTGTTTGTGTGTGGTAGCAAAGCCTGGAATGTGCAATATCATAAAGGGCAAGAAAAAAGTCTTGCAATTGATGAATATATGCTAGTTGTGTTATAAGGGGCAGTATCAACCTATCTTATCTTTTTTTTTGATAGGGCTACCACTTTGGTAGATGCAGGGAACGCTGTGGATGTAACATATCTTGGTTCTAGTAAGGCCTTTGACAAGGTCCCCCATGATTGTCTTTCAAACAAACTAGTAAAATGTGGGCTAGATAATACCACTGTGAGGTGGATTTGGTTAAGTGACTGAACTCAAAGGGTGGTCACCAATGGTTCCTCTTCATTCTGGAAAGAAGTGACTAGTGGAGTGCAGCAGGGTTTGGTCCTGGGACAAGTTCTGTTTATCATCTTTGTTCATGACTTAGATGAAGGTTTAGTTAAATTATCAATTGATTTAAACAATTGATTTAAACAATGATCCATAGTAATGGTTCTCAACCTGAAGGTCCCTAGGTGTTTTGGCCTACAACCAGGGGCGGCTCAACCCATTACGCAAAGTAAGCATTTGCAGTATAGTTGATTTTGCCCAGGGGCACTCTTGAGGCGCTCTTGGGGGAAAATAGATCTTGACATATGTGAGTTGTAGTTAGTGGGATGTATAGTTCACCTACAATCAAAGAGCATTCTGAACTCCACCAATGATGGAATTGAACCAAATATGGCACACAGAACTCCCACGACAAACAATATATATCAGTGATTGGTCGGGGGGGGGGGGGGCAAAATACTGTTTGCTTACCGTTGAAAATTACCTACGGCCGCCTCTGCCTACAACTCCCAGAGATCCCAGCCAGTTGCTTGCTTAGGATTTCTGGGAGTTGAAGGCCAAAAACATCTGGGGACCTACAGGTTAAGAACCACTGGTCTAAAGAGTCCAAAATTTTATATTCCCTGGCTGTTTCTTAACCCAAAGAATTCTGGAATTTTGCACAACTATTTCATGTTTCCAGTGTTGGGTAATTCAGGTCATATGATCAAAGACTACACAATTATGACAGATCAGTTAATCATAGAATCCTAGAGTTTGAAGAGACCTTACACACAATCCAGTCTAATCCTCTGCCATGAAAACACAATCAAAGCCTTACTTATTTATTTAGCGTGTTAGAAGTGAGTTGGGGGTACACTTAAAATGCATTTAAAAACACAAATTTCAAAAAATTTGGCATTATGCTAAATGTCCTTTGATCAGAAGCTGGCCACTTGGAGTGCCTCTGACAGTTGGTCATCTAGTCTCTCTTTAACCGTCTCCAGAAAAGGAGATTCCACCACTCTCTCAGACAACATATTCCACTATGAAATGGGTTACATGATTTACACACATAGCTGTTATACATAAAATGACAGAAGAGGTATCTGCATGAAATGAAGGTCTTTGCAGACTAATCTGCATTCAATGAGCTGAGTGAGTGCATGCTGTATGTCAGAGGTCCTCAAACTTTTTAAACAGAGGGCCAGGTCACAGTCCTTCAAACTATTGGAGGGCCGGATTATAATTTGAAAAAAGCATGAATGAATTCCTATGCACACTGCACATATCTTATTTGTCATGCAAAAAAAACACTTTAAAACAATAAAATAATTAAAATGAAGAACAATTTTAACAAATATAAACTTATTAGTATTTCAGTGGGAAGTGTGGGCCTGCTTTTGGGTGATGAGATAGGATTGTTGTTGTTGTTGTGTGCTTTCAAGTCATTTCAGACTTAGGTTGACCCTGAGTGAGGGGTGGGTAAATGACCTCGGGCCTTAGTTTGAGGACCCCTGCTGTATGTGAAACAAATCTTTACTGGGAATCAGGCTTTTTTTTCTTTTCTTTTCTTTTCTTTTTTCTTTTTAAGAACAGGGAACTTACTCCAATTTCTCCCAGTGGTAAGTTGTCTTACGGATGATATTCATGACCTTTTTCTGCAACTTCTTCTCATCCACTTCACTCAATGAGTCCAAAGCGTCTGACAAAGAGACAAAAAACAATGCTATGACATTTATATGCTGCTTCTCCTCTCTTAAAACAAACTCAAAGTGGCTAACAATACGAAAACCAATATAAAATACAATTTAAAACTTAAAGCATATAAACCCTAAAATAGAATTAAACACAGGACTATTAAAAACAAATGGTTAAAACCATGATGCATTATTTTATCTGCCACGCCTCATTCCCTTCTCCTGCAAGGAAGGCACGTTTAACACGCATGATAACTCTCATTGTACAATTACACTCATCACTATAATTTACAGAATTTACATGCTTTCAGAATGCAATCAGCTCAGTTATGAAGTAAGAGCTTAATTTCTGAGTGTGGGATTTAAACCCAGACAGATTCTAATCCAGTGATCTAACGTTTTGTTGTTGTTCATTCATTCAGTCACTTCCGACTCTTCGTGACCTCATGGACCAGCCCACGGCAGAGCTCCCTGTCAGCCATCACCTCCCCCAGCTCCTTCAAGGTCAAGCCGGTCACTTCAAGGATACCATCCATCCATCTTGCCCTTGGTCGGCCCCTCTTCTTTTTTCCCTCCATTTTCCCCAGCATCATTGTCTTCTTTAAACTTTCCTGTCTCCTCATGATGTGGCCAAAGTACTTCAACTTTGTCTCTAATATCCTTCCCTCCAATGAGCAGTTGGGCTTTATTTCCTGGAGTATGGACTGGTTAGATCTTCTCGCGGTCCAAGGCACTCTCAGAACTTACTACTTCTAACTTACTACTTTTTAAACTGTGGGTCCCAACACCAAAGGGGGAGTCTCGCTTATCCAACCTTCGCTCATCCAACGTTCTGTATTATCCAACGCAGTCTGCTTCCTGCCCGGATCCACAGCTGTTTCAATACATTGCAATGTTTTGGTGCTTAATTTGTAAATATAGTAATTACTATATTTACAAATTAAGCACCAAAACATCGCAATGTATTGAAACAGCAAACAACAAATCGACAGAAAAAGCAGTTCCAAGTTCTATATTTACATATTTCCATGTAAATATAGTAATTACTATATTTACATGGAAATATGTAAATATAGAACTTGGAACTGCTTTTTCTGTCGATTTGTTGTAAAACACCATGTATTGGTGCTTAATTTGTAAAATCATAACATAATTTGATTTTTAATAGGTTTTCCTTAATCCCTCCTTATTATCCAACATTTTTGCTTATCCAATGTTCTACCGACCCGTTTATGTTGGATAAGCGAGACTCTACTTTATAGTAAAGGAAAAAATACAATGTAGTAAGGAAAGTTAGAAGGAAAATGTTACAAAAATGGTACAGGACCTCCTGCACAACTTTCACAGTTTTTACCAGGGGTAAAAGACAGGTGTTGGCATGGCTGTAAACAAAGAGGTGTCTTTAATCACATGATATGGGAATGTGACAGATTACAGGTCTATTGGAGAATGATTGAAGGAGAAATTAATAGAATGTTAAATCTTCAAATAATAATAACCAATAGAAATGTATTACATGCAAGGATACCAGGCGTGCATAATGTGCAAAAGGAAAGAGTGGTTGACAAACTAATAGCATGTGCGCAACTTGTTTTAGTGAGGAAATGGGTTGGAAAGATAAAACAAACTGGACTCTAACGAATTGGTATAACTATATAGTAAATATGCTAAATGTGGAAATAACAAATTGTAAATTGAACAATATAGACAAAATAAAAATGTTATAATAATTAAGAACATGTGGGATCGTGGAGAATAAGAAAACAAAACTGAGAGAAATTTACCCTGAGAGTCAAAGCTGTGCCAGGAGCGGTGTTGTTGAAGGAACCCCATGCCCACCACAAGCCCCTGGGTGCCGCCATGTTGGAAAGGTCTCATTTTCCCCCTTGCGCAGCCGCAAAAACGCCCTCAAGCCCTCCCTAGCCACCATCTTGGGAAGGAAGGAAGCAATGTATTATGATGTGGAGTGGAAAAACTGAGACTAAGACTGATATTTCAAATGTAATTTCTGTACTTTACTGTACAAACTGTATGTCCAAGGGGAGAGGCGGAGAGTGGGGGTGGGGTAAAACAATAAAATAAAATAAATTAATTAAAAACCCCAAAGGGAATAATTTTAGCTCAATGTTGGGGTTGTGAAAAAATTGGCAGCAGTAAAGGTTACTGAACAACACCTAGACATTTGCACAAATATTTTAGTAGCATGCAGTAGATTCTGTAGACTGAAGAAAATGCTTCAGCTGTACTCCACAAAAAGGAAAATCAGCTTGTTTAACAAGCCTTGCAAAGGTTTTTCATTAGTAAATGTTTGATGTTTACATTTATTTTATATATCTATATCTCTAGGCTCATGTAAAACTTTCTCAGGTGGAAAAGGGTCACAAGTAATAATAAAAAAAGAAATCTTGCTCTAATCCAGTGGTCAAAAATCATGCAGCTATTGCAAATTCTTTCTCATTATCTATGGGGATGCTGATAAGCCACTACAATGAAGTGATCATGACTCTCAATATTGCTCTGGCTATGCCATTTTAACTCTCCTTTGCAGCAAATCCTCTTTCAACTGTTATGGCAAAAAGCGTCCCTTCTCCAGTTACCCCAGAAACACACCCTTACTTTTCTGATGGATATGTGCCATCTCCTGCCGTAGCTGCTGCTCCACCTGCTCTGCTTTCTTGCGCAGGTCCACTGTTTCCATGGGGCGCTTGCGGCTCCAGAGATAATTGGCGAGGGCCTTTGTTTGCTTTTCCATGTTGCGCATGGAGGATTCTGGGAGAAGGAATAGCAGTCAGATTGGAGACACTCCCTCTTTGAAACATAATGTGCTTTCTTGCTTTCATATAATGCATATGCTATCTTCACACTATGAGCTGATTCATATCAAGAGTGGAAAGAAGATATAATCTAATGCAAAGGTTCCCAAACCTTTTCAGTCATGGAACCCTTCAGAAATCTTTTTCCCCCTCTATGGAACCCAAACTCTGTCCC
This sequence comes from Anolis sagrei, assembly GCF_037176765.1. NCBI lineage: Eukaryota > Metazoa > Chordata > Lepidosauria > Squamata > Anolidae > Anolis > Anolis sagrei. The sequence continues at coordinate 14,078,475 of NC_090026.1, read as the reverse complement.
TGATTTTTTATTAGGCGCTAGCTGTACCCGCCACGTGTTGCTGTGGCCAACCTTCCCTCTCTCTTTCTCTCCTTCTTTCCCTCCTTCCTTTGCTCCCTCTTTCCTTCCTTCCTTCCCTTTTCTTCTTTCCTTCTCTACCTCTTCCCTTCCTTCCCCCTTTTTCTTTCTCCTCTCCTTTCTCTTCCTTCCTTCTCTACCTCTTTCCTTCCTTCCTTCGCTTTTTGCTTCCATCCTTCTCTCTTTCCTTCTTTTTCTCCTTCCTTTGCTTCCTCTTTCCTTTCCTTCTCTCCTTCCTTCCTTCTCTACCTCTTTCCTTCTTCACCCCTTTTTCTTTCCCTCCCACTTTCTCTGATTCCTTCCTTCTCTACCTCCTTCCTTCCTTCCTTCCTTCCTTCCTTCCTTCCTTCCTTCCTTCTTTCTTTCTTTCTTTCTTGCTCTCCTTCCTCCCCCCCCCCCCCTTTACTTCCTTCCCTTTTTTCTGTATAGTCATTTAGCTTTCCAGGGTTTTAAGTCCTTTCCGCTCTTTTTTGGGGTGGGGGTGGGGAGGTTATGAGTGATGGTCACTCCTTGGTCTGTTAGGGGTATGGTGTCCAAATTAAGTGTCAATTCGTCCAGTGGTTTTTGAGTTATGTTAATCCCACAAACAAACATTACATTTTTATTTATATAGATTGTCAGTCCACAAAGTTCTTCCTTCTTTCATCTACAAGCAGTCCTCGAGTTACAGGTAAGATAGATTCCGTAGGTTTGTTCTTAAGGTGAATTTCTATGTACATCGGAAAAGGTACATTTTATAAGGCATATATCTATACAAAAGTGAAAAATGTATATGTGTGTATGTGGTGGAGGTGTCCACTTACACAGACTGCCTCCTGCTTCCACAAACAGGCTATAGTTCCAAGTGCTGAGAAGCCTCCAAAGGCATTCCCTCATCTGACATTGCAGGTTATAGCAAGCACCATGAACACATAGCCCAAACACTACGACCCACCACCTAAGGAATGCTTTCATTCGAAGAGAATTTCATCTTAGATTTGTTTCCTCCACCACAGACAGGCATTTCAGGTTTCCTTGTGTGTAATTTGTATGTCCCTGCCCAGTGCTTATCCCACAACCCTTTCCTGTGCATACTGGCAGGTTTTGGGGGTGATTGCCCTGGGTATCTGGGAGTTTACACTTCTCAAGAGATCACTGAACCCAGCCAACGACAGATCTGGACCAAACTTGATGCACAGGACCAACATTGCCAACTGTAAATACTGGCTGGGTTTGTGGGTGATTGGCCTGGCAATCTGAGAGTTGTAGTTCACCCTTGTCCAGAGAACAGTGAACTCAGCTGATATTGGATCTGGACCAAACTTGACACACAGAACCAACATGACCAACTTTGAATCATGGCAGGGTTTGGAAAAGATTGACCCACGACTGGTCTAGAGTGGATAGATGTTAGCCACCCCAAGTCCCCATGGGAAGAAAGGCAGGGTATAAATAAAGATAATAATAGTAATCCTTTAGCTACCTATAATTCCAGACAAATAGGGCATTCACTAAACACAACCCACTTGCCTCACCCCCCAGAGATTCCTATATTTTATGAGTTTTACTCACTGGATACCAGAAAGCGAGCTGCTTCCACCAACTCTGACGGAAGACTGATATTTTTGAGGTGGACAACGCCAGGGTGCTTGCGGTGTGGGAGTTTGTCCAAGAAACTGGATGTGTTATCTACCCTGGAGACATTGGGAATGACTGTAGCCAGGCCCTTGGAGAAGACAAGCAGGAGAAAAGTTAGGCATCATACATAAATCATATACAGTTCACGAGGCATCTTCACTGTGGCCCTCCATGCATGGTCCACACTGATTGTATCATACAAATCAATTGCAATATTTATTTATTTACTGTAGTTTGCACCGCTCTATCTCAACACCGAAGGGGACTCCGAGCGGCTTCCAAACGGGCAGTAATTCAATGCTACATTAACGTAAAAATGTACAAAATTGCAATATACACTGAGCATTAAAATCATGAAAATCATAAAACACTAACATATAAATACCCGAAATCATAATCCAGAAGATTTTCCAATCACATTGCATTCACTTTGTAGCTGCATATAGCCCTGTAAAGGTTTCCCCTGACAATAAATATAGTCCTGTCTGACTTTGTTACATCCCGGACAGATTACTGCAACGCACTCTACGTGGGGTTGCCTTTGAAGACTGTTTGGAAACTTCAATTAGTCCAGCGGGAGGCAGCCAGACTGCTCCCCGGAGCATCATACAGGGAGCATACCACCCCCCTGTTATGTCAGCTCCACCGGCTGCCGATCCAGTTCCGAGCACAATTCAAAGTGCTGGTTTTGACCTACAAAACCCTATACGGTTCCGGCCCAGCGTATCTGTCCGAACGCATCTCCCTTTACGTCCCATCTCGGAGTCTGAGATCCTCTGGGGAGGCCCTGCTCTCAACCCCGCCTCTGTCACAAGTGAGATTGGTGGGGATGAGGAGCAGGGCCTTCTCAGTGGTGGCCCCTCACCTATGGAATTCACTCCCCGGGGAAATTAGATCAGCAACATCCCTCCTTTCCTTCAGAAAGAAATTAAAAACATGGATGTGGGACCAGGCGTTTGGGCAATCTGGCAGATGAATAAAGGACTGTGACGACGGATAGGAATTGGACAAGGTGGAACAAAATATGGACTCTGAGTTGGTGAACGCTGTGTCTGAGATTGGCTATTGATTGTGAGATATATTGTTGTTTTAATTGTTGACCATTTAATTGCTGGTTTTATATGTTATTGTTTTTGTGTAGGCACCAAGATGTGCCTTTTTGTAAGCCGCCCTGAGTCCCCCCTCGGGTGTTGAGAAGGGCAGGGTAGAAGTATACGAAATAAATAAATAAATAAATTTGTGGGGTGGTGCTCATCTCTAAACTGAGGAGCCAGCATTGTCCGTGGATGCCTCCAAGGTCATGGGGCCGGCATGACTGCATGGAGCGCTGTTACCTTCCTGCAGAAGGTAACCTATTGTTCTACTCACGTTCGCATGTTTTCGAACTGCTAGGTTGGCAGAAGCTGGGGCTAACAGCAGGAGCTCACTCCGCTCCCCTGATTCGAACTGCCAACCTTTCGGTCAGCAAGTTCAGAAGCTCAGTGGTTTAACACATTGTGCCACCAGGAGGCCCTGAACTACTTTCCAAATGCTTGGTTCCATAGCCAGGTTTTAACTTGCTTCCTAAAGAAGAGGAGGAAGGGGGCCAATCTAATTTCACTGGGAAGGGAGTTCCACAGCCAAAGGGCCACCACTGACAAGGTCCTGTCCCTCATCTCCGTCAGCTACATCTGTGAGGAAGGCGGGACCGAGAGCAGGGTCTCCCCAGAAGATCTTACCACCCGGGATATTTCATAGGGGGAGATACATTCAGACAGGTAAGTTGGACCAGATCCATTTAGGGCTTGATAGGCTAAAGCCAGCACTTTGAATTTATTTATTTATTTACCATATATGTATATCGCCTTTCTCAGCCCGAAGGCGACTCAAAGTGGTTTACAGTTGGCAACAATTCGATGCCCGGATACCATCAAATACAACCCTGCCCCCATTAAACATATAATATAAAAACCATACAGAGCCAATAAAAATATATAAAGCATGTATCAACAGCTTCTCCTTATTAAAATCAATGTCTAATCACATCATCCAATTGTTCCATTGTTCTGTATTGGCCTGTTACACTGCATTTGTGAATGCTTGCTCAAAAAGCTAGGTTTTGACTTTTTAACGGAATGTTAAAAGGGAAGGGGCCGATCTGATATCCCTAGAGAGGGTGTTCCACAGTCGAGGGGTCAACACTGAAAAAGACCAGTCTCTCGTTCCCACCAGACACATCTGTGAAGAAGGCGGGAGCAAGAGCAGGGACTCTCCAGATGATCTTAAAGTCCTAGATGGTTCATAAGGAGAGATACACTCGGACAGGTCAGCTGGGCCAGAACCATTTAAGGCTTTATAGGCTAAAGAGGGAGAAAACATGGAGGCAGTGACAGACGTTGTATTTCTAGGTACAAAGATTACTGCAGATGCAGACTGCAGTCAGAAAATCAGAAGACGTTTACTTCTTGGGAGGAGAGCAATGACCAATCTCGATAAAATAGTGAAGAGTAGAGACATCACACTGGCAAAGAAGATCTGTATAGTAAAAGTAACGGTACTCCCCGTAGTCACCTACGGATGTCAGAACTGGACCATAGGGAAGGCTGAGCAAAGGAAAAGAGATACTTTTGAACTGTGGTGTTGGAGGAAAGTTCTGAGAGTGCTTTGGACAGCCAGAAGATCCAACCAGTCCATACTTCAGGAAATAAAGCCTGACTGCTCATTGGAAGGAAGGACATTAGAGGCAAAGAGGAAGTACTTTGGCCACATCATGAGAAGACAGGAAAGCTTAGAGAAGACAATTATGCTGGGGAAAACGGAAGGAAAAAGGGTGAGAGGCCAACCAAAGGCAAGATTGATGGATGGCATCCTTGAAGTGACTGGCTTGACTCTGAAGGAGCTGGGGGAGGTGACAGTCAACATGGAGCTCTGGTGTGGGCTGGTCCATGAGGTCACGAAGAGTCGCAAGTGACTGAACGAATAAACAACAACAAAGTCTAAAGCCAGCACTGTGAATTGTGCTCAGTAACAAATTGGCAGCCAGTGGAGCTGACACAGAGGAGGGGGGTTGGTGTTGTATGCTCCCTGTATGCTGCTCCAATAAGCAGCCTGGCTGCTGCCCGCTGAACTACTTGAAGCTTCCAAACAGTCTTCAAAGGCAACCCCACATAGAGAACATTGCAGTAATCTAATCGAGATGTAACAAGAGAATGGACAACCGTGGCCAAGTCTGGCTTCTTAAGGTGGCGCACAAGTTTAGGCAATTGGAGCACATTATTATTATTATTAACTTCATTTATATACCGCTTTTCTCAGCCCTTGGGCGACTCATGGCAGTGTCAATCCAATCCAGCCTGAGAGCGATTATGAAAGGACCAAATGGCAAAGTGACAACATGTAGGTCATGTTCACACTTTACAGCAGGCTTAGGCCAACTTGGGCCCTCCAGGTGTTTTGGACTTCAACTCCCACAATTCCTAACAGCCTACCGGCTGTTAGGAATTGTGAGAGTTGAAGTCCAAAACACCTGGAGGGCCCTTCCGGCTGTTAGGAATTGTGGGAGTTGAAGTCCAAAACACCTGGAGGGCCCATGTTTGCCCATGCCTGCTGTACAGTTATCACTCTATGATCCCACTTTAGTTGCCATGGTGACACCTTAAAGGGTTGTATTCAGAATCATCACCCAGAGAACTTTATCTCCTCACCAAACTACAAATCCCAAGACTTCCTTGGCCGTGAAAGTATTATCCTTGAGTCCAGAATTTGCTGACAGGAGTTGCTGCCCAAAATCTCCTTGACGACTTACAACGAGGGCCAGTTATGCTGTTTCAATTACTTCGGATTCAGTTAATCCGAATCAAAGCAGCTTCTGCCAGAAGGGACAGAGAGTTTCATCTATGCTGAAGATCGTGCCATTACTGCTCAAGCAGGGAGCTTTGAGATGGTTGAACAGAAACTCTCCGAAGCTCTAGGTGCTCTAACTGCCTATTACAGGGAAAACCAACTGAACCCTAATCCATCTAAAACACAGACATGCGCCTTTCACCTTAAGAACAGACAAGCATCCCGAGCTCTGAGGATTACCTGGGAAGGAATCCCACTGGAGCATTGCAGCGCACCCAAATACCTGGGAGTCACTCTGGACCGTTTTCTGACCTACAAGAAGCACTGCCTGAACATCTAACAAAAAGTGGGTGCTAGAAACAATATCATACGAAAGCTGACTGGCACAACCTGGGGATCACAACCAGACACAGTGAAGACATCTGCCCTTGCGCTATGCTACTCTGCTGCTGAGTATGCATGCCCAGTGTGGAAAACATCTCACCACACTAAAACAGTGGATGTGGCTCTTAATGAGACATGCCGCATTATCACAGGGTGTCTGCGCCCTACACCACTGGGGAAATTACACTGCTTAGCCGGTATTGCACCACCTGACATCCGCCGGGAAGTTGCAGTGAAAGGACCAAGGCAGAGACATCTCCAGCTCACCCCTTGTTTGGGTATCAGCCAGCACGTCAACGACTTAAATCAAGACATAGTTTTCTTAGATCTACAGACACTCGCTGGAACACCTCAGCAAGCGAGAGTCCAAAAGTGGCAGGCTCAAACCCAGAACCCCAACCAATGGCTGATACCAAATGAGAGACTCCCCCCTGGGCACACAGAGGACTGGGCAACTTGGAAGGCGCTGAACAGACTGCGCTCTGGCACCACGAGATGCAGAGCCAATCGTAAGAAATGGGGCTACAGGGTGGAATCCTCGACATACGAGTGTGGAGAAGAGCAAACCACTGACCACCTGCTGCGATGCAACCTGAGTCTTGCCACATGCACAATGGAGGACCTTCTTGCGGCAACACCAGAGGCACTCCAAGTGGCAAGATACTGGTCAAAGGACATTTAATCAAGTACCAAGTTTGCAAAATCTGTGTTTTTTTTTAATCTGTTTGTTTGTTCTGTTCTTTTAGAAATGCCCTAAACCAGGGGTCTTCAAACTAAGGCCCGAGGGCCGGATGCGGCCCTCCAAGGTCATTTACCCGACCCTTGCTCAGGGTCAATCCAAGTCTGAAATGACGTGAAAACGCACAACAACAACAACAATCCTATCTAATCTGCCAAAAGCAGGCCCACACTTCCTATTGGAACACTAATAACTTTATATGTGTTAAAATTGTTCTTCATTTTAATTATTGTATTGTTTTAGGTGTTTTTTTTTTTGCACTACAGATTAGATACGTGCAGTGTGCATAGGAATATATTCATGTTTTTTTTTTCAAATTATAATCCAGCCCTCCAACAGTTTGAGGGACTGTGACCTGGCCCTCTGTTTAAAAAGTTTGAGGGTCCCTGCCCTAAACGTTTCCGGCCCAAGATACCTTTCTGACTGCATCTCGGCCTATGAACCCACCAGGACTTTGAGATCTTCCAGGGAGGCCCTGCTCTCGATCCCGCCGGCTTCTCAAGCACGGTTGGCGGGGACGAGAGATAGAGCCTTCTCAGTGGTGGCTCCTTGGCTGTGGAACGCCCTTCCTACAGACATTAGACTTGCACCATCTCTAATGGTATTCCACAAAAAGGTGAAGACCTGGATGTTTGTGCAGGCGTTTGAGTAATTTAGTGCAATCTGGTAATGGAACATAGGAATGGAACAATGGACGAGGAACCTGGACTACGCTTGGATGATGAGAAGATTGGGTACGGTTGTTTTTTGTAATAATTGTGCATTGTAATTGCTTATTGGTAATTTATGGATAATGTGTTAAGTCAATTGTTATATGTTGTATGGAACCACTGCTGTTTCTACTGTTTGTGAACCGCTGTGAGTCGCCTTCGGGCTTGAGATACAGCGGTATATAAGCAAAGTAAATAAGTAAATAAGTAAATAAATGTAATACAATGTTCTGGTTGCGGATGACACGATAAACAAATAAATAAGCTTCTACATACAACTTTCATAACGGACACACATCACAGGGTGGAGAATAAGAAAACAAAATTGAGAAAATAAAATATTCACCCTGAAAGCCAAAGCAGTGCCAGGAACGCTGCTGTTGAAGGAACCCCATGCCTGCCACAAACGCCTGGGCGCCGCCATGTTGGGAAGGTCTCGTTTTCCCCCTTGCGCAGGCGCAAAAGCGCTCTCGAGCCCTCTCTAGCCACCATCTTGGGAAGGAAGGAAGGAAGCAAGCGACAGGGGAATAATACGCATGCGCATATGTCCCTTTCATCGTTCCTGTTCAGCTTCTTTCTAGTCGGCGAGCAAGAGCGGGGAGGGAGAGAGAACCGCTGATTGGTTTTCGTAACCCCTCTGACGTCATCGGATCTCACTTGCTGGAAAGGACAACTTTAGGAGGAGAGTGGGCGTGGTGTAGTGGTTAGTACGTTTGACTGTGATGGTGGAGAAGTGAGTTCGATTCCCAATAGGTTACTTTGGCAAATCAATTTTTTTCAATCTCAGAAGTAAGGCAAATGAGAACTTAAGCAAACGTAGGAAAGAAAGCCAAGTGACAGGTTTTTTTCTTAATCCTGTAAGGTGTCAAATGGTTAGCCTCCTTTGGCACAGAAGACTAAAGACCATGCAAAACTATAACTCCCAGAATTACATAGCAGTCAAAGTGGTGTTGAACTGCAGGGTGTCTGCGCCCCACACCACTGGAGAAATTACACTGCTTAGCCGGTATTGCACCACCTGACATCCGCCGGGAAGTGGCAGCCAATAGTGAAAGGACCAAGGCAGAGACATCTCCAGCTCATCCCCTGTTTGGGTATCAGCCAGCACGTCAACGACTTAAATCAAGAAATAGTTTTCTTAGATCTACAGAGACACTCGCTGGAACACCCCAGCAAGCGAGAGTCCAAAAGTGGCAGGCCCAAACCCAGCACCTCAATCCGTGGGTGATACCAGATGAGAGACTCCCCCCTGGGCACACAGAAGACTGGGCGACTTGGAAGGCGCTGAACAGGCTGCGCTCGGGCACCACGAGATGCAGAGCCAATCTTAAGAAATGGGGCTACAGGGTGGAATCCTCGGCATGCGAGTGTGGAGAAGAACAAACCACTGACCACCTGCTGCTATGCACCCTGAGCCCTGCCACATGCACAAGGGAGGACCTTCTTGCGGCAACCCCAGAGGCACTCCAAGTGGCCAGATACTGGTCAAAGGACATTTAACCAAATACCAAATTTGCAAAATCTGTGTGGGGTTTCCCCCCCCCCTTTTTTTTCTTTTCTTTTTAATCTCTGTGTTTGTTTTGCTCTGTTAGAATTGTAATACAATGGTTGCTCATGACACGATAAATCAATAAAATAAATACTGCATTCATTCTACAGTGTAGATGCACCCCCTAATAATTTACACTGCAGACTACATTAGTAACACAGCCAAACGACACTGGGATCAATTATATTTATTTGTGTTGAAGACCTTATAAGTATCCTAAATTATACAAAACAGCCATTAAATTTTCATAAAGTGATACTCTGCTACAACTATGTGCAATAAACTCTCAGTTAACCATCACCCATTGGGATTGATAAACATCATTTCTGGTTGCTTGAGAGTTACTGTTAAAAATAGGCCTAACTAATACTATGCTACTGCGTATTGAAACTTTATAAACATCCTAAATTGTACAAAACAACCATGACATTGAGTTGTTGTAGGTTTTTTTGGGCTATGTTTTTCGGGCTACCGTCACCAACTGGGATTGGTAGACGCTGGATAAACATAGTTCTTGGTTGCTTGAGAGTTACTGTTAAAATAGGCCTAACTAATACTATGCTACTACGAGTTGAAAACTTTATAAGTATCCTAAATGGTATAAAACAGCCATGACGTTTGCATACAATGATACTCTACAACTATGTGAAATAGACTCTCAGTTAACCATCACCCATTGGGATTGATAAACACCGGATAAACATCATTTCTGGTTGCTTGAGAGTTACTGTTAAAAATAGGCCTAACTAATACTATGCTACTGCGTATTGAAACTTTATAAAAATCCTAAATTGTACAAAACAGCCATGACATTTGCATACAGTGATACTCTACAACTATGTGCAATATACACTAAGTTAACCATCACCCATGGGGATTGATAAATGCCGGATAAACATCATTTCTGGTTGCTTGAGAGTTACTGTTAAAAGTAGGCCTAACTAATACTATGCTACTGCGTATTGAAACTTTATAAAAATCCTAAATGGTACAAAACAGCCATGACATTTGCATACAGTGATACTCTACAACTATGTGCAATATACACTAAGTTAACCGTCACCCGTGGGGATTGGTAGATGCTGGATGAACAGTTTCTGTTTGGTTGTAAGTTACTGGCCTAACTAATACTATGCTACACACTATACCATAAACTCTATTGACTTGATATTAATATTGAAACACAGTAATTAAAAGTAAATAAAGACAAACTTAATGTGACACTATTTTACTGTATTATAGAAACATTTTTTTTTAAAAAAATCTAAAATATTATTTATTCAATTTTTTGCCAGTTGCTTGAAAGTTCTGGTTGGTTGCTTGAGAGTTCAATGAATTTAGTCCACTGTAAACACCTTGGGTCCTCCAGGTGTTTTGAACTCTAACTTCCACAATTCCTAGGGATTATGGGAGGAATTGTTAGGAATTGTGGAAGTTGAAGTCCAAAACACCTGGAGGGCCCAAGTTTGCCCATGCCTGGTCTGCTGTATAAAAAGCATTTTGGGTTAGGAAGATTCAAAGTCAGTGGGGTTCTGTTGCCCTAACTCTAACCCTAATCATGGACATTCCAGAGATATATAAACCCCATTTTCCTAGTTTCCAACAGACCTCACAACCTCTGAGGATGTCGGCCATAGATGCAGGTGAAACGTCAGGAGAGAATGCTTCTGGAACATGGCCATACAGCCTGAAAAACTTACAACAACACAGAAATATCTGTTTGCAAGGAGTTTGCCCATTATTTTATGCTGTTTTTGGAAACAGGAGACATACAAGAAGCTACATAAAATTGGTCTCTTCAAACCGGATCGGCCATCCTGATGCATCGCAGCCAATGTGAATGTGTCTTTGGCCTGTGTGGGACCAGTAGCGGCATTGGCCCCGCAACGTCCCCTGAAGCTTGCAGGTGGTGACATGGAGAGGCTCCCTGCTAATCCTCAATGCCCGGCGGTAGTGGGTTCCAGCCCAGCCACAGATATCCTTTAGCTGGTTCTTTGGCACATGAACAAAACTGTTGGTGTCTTTGCAAGGCCTCGCCATCCCGCGGCGGAGCATCATGGTCCCACAGTAGTCCTGCCCGGCCATGTTTGTGCGAGGGAAGTCGTGGTGCTGCCTCCAGAATTTCTCGTGCCGAGGGTTTTGGGAGGAGCCCCCACTGGCGATCACGCAGGCGAGAACCAGGATGAGCATCAGCGTCTCAGCTCTTTTCAGAGGGAGCATCATGGCTGGATTCAGAAAAGGGAAAGTGGGTTACAGCAGATCGGTATAGGTAGGCATGGGCAAACTTCCCAACAACAACAACAACAACAACAACAACAACAACAACACTTTATTTATATTCCGCCCTTCTCACCCCAAAGGGGACTCAGGGTGGATCACATTAAATGCTGCTTTGTATAGACAATACACAGACAGACAGAACAAAAGGAGGTGGTTTGTTTCAGCTGTTTTTGGTGCCATGGAAGGTTGGGCTTGAGTCCAGGGGGAACTGTTGCTCCATCCTCTATGATGAAGAGCTGTCAGGACTTCCTCCTTCCTTTTGGTCACCCAGCATTTTCTGATCTTTCTTTATCACGTTGTAAAACACCTTCCCTGCATTTAGCAGTACCTAATTTCACTAATCACAGCTAAAGCTGTTTTTGAATTGCTTAGGTAAACAATGAGCTAGGATGACAGTTGGCAGCTCATGCCAACCCGGGGCTTCAAACTTGCAACTTTTTGGTTGATAGATCTTATAATTGCTGACGATTTACCAGCAGCCCTAACCCAAAATACTTTTTATACAGTAGACCAGGCATGGGCAAACTTTGGTCCTCCAGGTGTTTTGGACTTCAGCTTTCACAATTCCCAACAATTCCTCCCACAATTTCTAGGAATGGTGAAAGTTGAAGTCCAAAACACCTGAAGGGTCAAAGCTTGCCCATGCCTGCAGTAGACTCTAATTTCATTGGAACTCTCAAGCAACCAGAACTCTCTTTGGCCAGGAGGGCCAAAATTTGCCCATATCTGGTGTAGGCTCTGCTTTATCAAAAACAGTGTCTTATGACCTTCTAGGAATCTAGCCAAACCTTATTTTGTTTGTGCTTCCTTAGGAAAAATTGGGAAATACCTTCAAGACCTCAATATTCCATCTGATAGAACACATATAGAGACGAAAGGTAAAAACTAATTGGAATTATAGCTGGGATGCAATCTGACACATGGATCGACTTTCAATATAGTGTGAGAAGCCTCCAGCCCAGATGCAACTTTGGAAGTTGCTGCTGGAAAATATTATAAGTCAATCCTTCACATTCACTGGTGTTAGAACAGGCATGGGCAAACTTTGGCTCTCCAGGTGTTTTGGACTTCAACTCCCACAATTCCTAACAGCCCACTAAAGGACCTAGAGATTCTGAATGAAGACAATTTTACTCAAACTTGTGAATAACCAGATCTGAGGACCAAGCTAGTATCTCACTGCTGCCTTTGAAGTGATGGCTATGGCACTTCTGCTTGTCCAGTTACAAGGCAGAAGCAGGTTTTTGGCAGGGTCCCCAGAAGTGCTGTTGCATGAACAATGCACATTTTTATTTTCTTCAGCTTCTGCTTTGAATTTGCAGTGTGATCCTGAGTCCATGGATGTGGCAGGTCCATTGTAACCATGATGAATGGGGTGTTCTTATAAGGGGTGAGTTCACTTGGGGGTTCAGTCTGGAGCTGCCCATGATGCTGGATGTATATGTTTGAAACAAAGACCAGATCCTGGATAGCCCCTTTTAAATTAGATTGTAAATGTATCACCTTCCTGATCCAAAACCTATGAACGGAATGGTCAGGCAACAATTTACACCTGGGTGCAGAAGAACTTACTCTCTGAAAGGTGATGTGCGTCTAACCTTTGCTTTAACCAACATAGGTTGTGTTGAGGAATCAATCTCCATGCAGATAAACAGCTCATAAGTTCATAAGAAGTGCTGTGCTAAAGGCCTAACTGATCCACCAGTGTTTTGATACGGCTGATGGGCTAATCAATAAAACGTACTAACTGATCCACCATTCTGTTCACAAAGTGGCTATTCAGTTATTTTTGGAAGCCTACCAGAAGGTATCAATCATACCCACCAATCCTGCTGGAGCCCTCATGGCGCAATAGGTTAAACCCTTGTGCTGGCAGGTCTGTTGACTGAAAGGTCAGTGGTATGAATTAGGGCTGGGCGGTTTCGTTCGTTAATTTCGTAATTCGTTATTGATTCGTATTTAAATTAGTATTTAAAAGATCCGATATTGAGCCATGCAGAAGCAACTAAAAATCAAAACTAATTTTTTAATTTATTTTGTAATTGTTTCGTAATCGTTTCGAAATCGTTTCGAAATCGTTTCGTTATTATTTCCGTATGTCTGGTGCAAGTTTTATAGTTGTTGTTTGTTTTATCAGTGATAAAAAAATAAATTATCACACCAACAGTCAACAACAGAGGGAGAGGGAAGCTTCAGAAGTTCCCCCTGTCCCATTTGGAGGTTTTTTTAGCATATTGCGCAATCGCGTCCGCCATTAACAAATCGATTCGTAATTGTTTCGTAATTGTTTCATAATTTCCAAAATTTCGTATATTTTGAACTTTTTTAAAGAAAAATTTCGGAATTCTTTTAAAAAACGAAACGCAAAAACCCCCTAAAAACGAATCGAGTTTAGAAACAAATTTTTCCGTGGTTACCCAGCCCTAGTATGAATCCAGGGAGCGGAGTGAGCTCCCATCTGTCAGGTCCATCTTCCCATGCGGGGACATTAGAGAAGCCTCCCACAGGATGGTAAAACATCTGGAGAACCCTGGACAACGTGCTTGCAGAGGGCCAATTCTCACACCAGAAGCAACCTGCAGTTTCTCAAGTCACTCCTAACACACACACATACGCATAACAAAACCAATCCTGCTCACTCATTTGGTGTTTGCAATTGATATATAGAAGTATGCTACCTCTCATCTCAGAGGAATACATAGGTATCTTCTCTGCATGCATTTGGTGGTTCCATCCTCCACAAATTTATCCAACCCAATTTTAAAGCTGCTGTCTTAAAAACTATGTTAAAATTTATCTGATGGGTTTTCAGTGAAGCAAGGAAAGAGTTTCCTATGCCTTGTAGTTGGCACTAGATGGCAACAGAGGACAAGAATTGGAAATCAAGAAAGCTGGAAAAACAGAGTGATATTCTTCGATTTATGTAAAAATGAGGTCATTAGCTTCCTCTGCCCCAAATGTTTTAAGTCTTCAACCTAAGAAGGATTTAATTAGGCTAATAGTGAAGAGGGACAGCCCACAAGTGCTGAAATGTTCTCTTTTATACTGCTCTGAAAAACATGGAATCCTTCCTTGCATTTGTTGTTGTGTGCCTTCAAGTTGTTTTGGACGTAGGGCAACTCACGAACCTATCATGAGTTTTCCTGGAACTGAGACTGTGTGATGTCCCTGAGTCACAAGTGGATTTCCATGACCAAGCAGGGAATTCAGCTCTGTGACTGCACTGTAGACTGAATGCAGTTTGTCACACTTTCAACTGCCATGGCTCAATGTTATGGAAATATGGGAGTTGAAGTTTTAAAAGGACTTTTAGCCTTCTTTACCAAAGAGTGCTGATGCCTTACCAAACTACCATTCCCATGATTCCATAGCATTGAGCCATGATAGTAGTATCAAACTGCATCATTTCTACTGTGTAGATTCACCACTGGTTTCTAGAGTCTTGGAGCCCTTCCACACAGCCATATATCCCAGAATATCAGTCAGATAATCCAGATAATCTGAGTCGACACTGCTATATAATGCAGTTCAATGTGGATTTTATACAGCTGTGTGGAAGGGGCCTTAGTCCAGTGCTCAAACTATGCTCCCTCCTTTGCACAGGCTGCCTTAAGGAATTCACTTTTGTCAACTCCCTTCCAGAAAGAAAGCTAGTAATAACAGAAAACCATTTCCAGTGAAATCCACATAGAAGGTCAATTCAATGCCAAACATTTGGAAATATGTGGTGGGTAGGTGCACACAATGATATGCACACATAAAAATGCTCACTCATTGAGTACTTGAGCAAATAGACATAGATAAGTAGGTTGACGCGTGAAGCTACAGCCCTGGAACATAAGAAGAATAGAGGCAGAAAAGCAAGTGAGCATGGGCAGGTCCAAAAGAACTTTTATTCTTCTTTTTCAAAACCCCATAGTGTTTACATCAAATCATTCTCAAACTGAGGTATTTCACTTTCCCCAAAATACAACAGATGAGAACTGGGACTCTGGAGTGACTCCATGCTTGTCAGGTGCAGGATTGCTCCCCAGATGGTCAAGATTATATTCATACTTTTATGTAGTTTTCTAAATATTTATATCCCATATTAGTCCACACCAAAGTAAAAAGTCTGATTAAAAGGGTTAAAAAGGTTTAAATTGAATTAAAACCATGAACATGCAGTAGTAAAACCAATTAGGCCTGGAAAGTTTTCAGAAATGACCATATTTTCACTACACTCTGCCATCATTTCTAATCATTATTTTCATTAGTAGGAGCCACAGTGGCGCAATGTATTTGGCCCGGCCCTTAGTTTTTTAAATGTGTCATGATGTTTATTGTTTAATGTTTACTGTTATTGCTTTAATGTTTATTGGTTTGCCTTTTTGAGTTTTATTGTTGTTTTTGAGTTTTATTGTTGTTTTTGTTATGCTGTTGTTTTATTGAAGGCCTTGGCCTTTGCCTTTGTAAGCTGCACCGAGTCCTTCAGGAGATGTTAGCGAGGTACAAATAAAGTTAATAATAATAATAATAATAATAATAATAATAATAATAATAATGGTTTAAACCCTTGTGCCTGAAGGTTGGGTTGCTGACTGGAAGGTTGCTGGTTCAAATCCCCAAGATGGGGTGAGCTCCTGTCTGTCAGCTCTAGCTTGTGGAGACATGAGAGAAGCCTCCCAGCAGGATAGTAACACATCCAGGTGTCCCTTGGGCAAAGTCTCTGTAGACAGCCAATTCTCTCACACCGGAAGCAACTTGCAGTATGTTTTCAAGTCATCTCTGACACAATTTTTTTTTTTTAAAAAAAATAGGGTTAGTATTCATTTATATCCCACTCTTCTTGTATAGGACATAAGATGGCTTATTCCTGATTAAAAAGGAGCACTGCTAAAAAAGCTATTAGTATAAAAGATGGAAAAAATCCCACAACTGTTCCACATGTGTGGTGAAAGCACAAAGTTAAAATAACATAGAATACAATTAAAACACACAGTACAATTATGTTCCTGGACTTAACTTGGAAACAGGAAACCACAGGCAATAACTTCTGGTGGAAGCATACCATAGAATTGCCCCGGAGGAACTAGAAAATATCTAGAAAGAATACCTCTCTCACATTTCTAGATCCTCCAGTACAACTGTATGGTCTCTTTCTGGCATTGGGACACGTTTTATTCTATTGCTCTTTCTACCAAGTCCTTGGCAACATTTTATTAACCCAATGTTACAAAATACACCAGAGAAATCTGAAAGGTTTTATCTTGGTATCTTCTGACTGGCCAGTCTTCTGAAATTACAGCCAAATTTGCTAGTTTTTGTGTAGCAGCAATAACTTGTTTGTGCAGGATGTTGTCAAAGTTTTAAAGGTTCTATTATTTTATTTCAGCTTTTATCACTGCTATTTAAATATACAAAGATTTAATACTGTTTTAACTCTTATATGCAACATTGTTTCTTGATTCTGCTTTTAAAAACTGTGTTTTAATGCCTAAGATTATGCTTTACTTATCTTTTACTCTCTATTTTAATTGTGGTCATTGACCAAATATGAGGACACACACCCCCTCTACACACACACATACACACACGTCTCATAGAATTGCCTGGAGGACCTACAAAATGCCTAGAGCAGTGGTTCCCAACCTGTGGTCAATAAGAACTAAAATATGGTCTGTGGCCTCACTGTTATTATGCTGTTGCAACAAGAGTGACTGGTCTCGCAAAACCCTCTGATAGTGCCGAAGCTTATTAAATATGGTTTTCTGTGGGCAAGCAGATGGTGACTACTGGATGGCTTCTGTTCTGTATCAAAAGCTAGAACTGATGTGGTCTATCCAATGCAATTTTTGAATCAACACCCCAAATAACCAAACCAAATCTAAAGTTGACCAAAAACAGATTCGTAACTCTTTTGGTTCTAATGTTGGAAAGTGGTCCCTGGTCAAAGTGGTCCCTGGTTAAAAAAAAAAGTTGAGAACCATTAGCCTAGAGAGAGCTTATTTTTTGGATATCTATGTAAATTTGTGGGTACTGGTCATGCGGATTTGAGGGACATAATGAAGTTACAAAGATAAAGAATGTAACCCCGATAATCTTTCTGATGCATAAATGATAATCCAAAGATCTCCTCAAATAAAGAGATGTTTGCTTGGAGACAGAAGGAAAGGCGAGAGGGAGTTAGAAAAATCTTCTTTGGGAAAGAATTCTACAACCTGGATAAAACTATCAAGAATACTTTTTTCCCCAACAACCTTGTCATGGTGATGGTACCAAAAGAAAGTCTCTAAAGATCTTATAAATACCATCGACTGTTGGGATGCTTAGTTCAAAACACCTGGGGAGTACCTACCGTGTTGCCTATCCAAACCCTGGGCTAAGGGAATCTATTTCTCCCACCCAAGACAACTTCCCTATTTCTCCTTTCCACCTTGACACCACCCACACAGCCAGAAATTCCCTAGAGAAGTACCCAGCTTACCAATTTGAATTTTCATGCGGAGTCAAAAGTCTTCCTCGCCTCCCTTCATTTCTCCAGGGGTTCTTTATACACAACTCAACCAGGTACCAGAGAAGACTGGAAGCCCTGGTCACATGAACTGAACAGAAACTGTCAATAATCCATAAATAAATGGAAAGCAAGGTTAGGATTATGAAGAACAATTGCATTAAGTCTCAAGAATCCTTTGACCTTATGGACCGAGGTATCTCTGTTAAATAGTAAACTCTTCTCTCTGTGTCCCGGCTTCTCGTAGATTTTTTTACAGTGTGTATGTGGGAGAGATACTTAAGTTTTCTCACATCTCATCAGGACAGAATCATTTTCAATTACTTCCTTCCTCTTTGGGGTGAATGTTAACATCTTGCTATACTTGTGGCACATTCTAGAATTTTAGCAAATTTCCTGCATGTTGGCATTGGCATGCAACTCAATGTCGGAAGTGTCACATTTGGAAATAGTGTACATGTTTTTTGCTGTGGTTTGTTTGCTATGAGATGAGATTTAACTGTTCTCTTTTTCAATTATGATCTGCCCTTTTCCCTGGCTTAGAACCCAAAACGGTTTAGAAAAACAACAACAACAACAACAACAATTGATGTGGCTCACAAATGGAACTTTGAAAAAGGAAACAGAAGGCCTGATTCTTGCAGCTAAAAATGTGCAATTCAAACCATCAAAGCCGGAATTGAAAAGTTGATAACAGATTCCAAGTGTAAATTCTGCAAGGAAGCAGACAAAATGATGGCTCACACACTCAGCTTCTGCAAGAAGATTGCACAGATGGACTACAAGCAGAGGCATAACAATGCTCAGCAGAGGCATAACAATGCTCAGATGGAACTTGTGCCACAAATACCATCTTACTGTGACAAAAACTGGTGAGATCACAAGCCTGAAAAGGTTACAGAAAACTACTTTCGGACTTCCAAATTCAGATATTCCTGACCTCACGATCATGGGGAAAAAACAAAGTATAGATCATCAGAGTTGCAATCCCAGGCAACAGCAGAATTGACGAGAAGCAACTTACGTGATACAAGGATTGAAAATCAAACTGCAAAGACTCTGGCACAAGCCAGTCAAGGTGGTCCCAGTAGTGATCGGCACACTAAAGACCTTGACCTGCACTTAAAAACAATTGGCGCTGACAAAATTACCATCTGTCAGCTGCAAAAGGCTACCCTACTCGGATCTGCACACGTTATTTGCTGATACATCACACAGTCCTAGACACTTGGGAAGTGTCTGTTGTGTGATAGAATACAAAAGCCAGCATAGTGATCTTGTTTGCTGCATACTACTCTTGTTGTGTGTCAAATAACAACAACAACAACAACAACAACAACAACAACAACAGATAAAGTTTTGGAACACAATACACCAGACATCACGATTGTGGAAAGTAAAAAAGTTTGGATTATTGATGTCGCCATACTAGTCGAATTGACGAAAAACAACAGGAAAAACTCAGCCATTACGAAGACCTCAAAATCGAACTTCAAAGGCTCTGGCATAAACCAGTACAGGTGGTCCCAGTGGTCATTGGCGCACTGGGTGCCATGCCAAAAGATCTCAGTCAGCATTTGGAAACAATAAACATCGACAAAATCATGATCTGTCAACTGCTAAAGGCCACCTTACTTGGATCTGCGTGCATCATTCGAAAATACATCACGCAGTCCTAGATGCTTGGGAAGTGTTCGACTTGTGATTTTTTAATACAAATCCAGCACATAGATCTTGTTTGCTGTGACATACTGTGGTTTTGTGTAAGTAAAATAATAATAATAATAATAATAATAATAATAATAATAAAAATACTCTCTCCTCAGGGTGGTACAACCTAAAACATTATACCACCATAAAATAAAAATAATAACTGGAAACCTATTAGTTACTCCCAGATGGTGGAGACTAATTTATTTATTTATTTATTTACTTTACTTGTATACCGCAGTTTCTCAGCCTAACAGGCGACTCAACGCGGTTTACAACAAGGATAAGATCAATCAACGATATACAATTAAAAACCATTAGAGCACAATATACAATATTGACACAACAATAACAACACAATGCATCTCATAACTAGAGTCGTGATCCAAATTCATCGTCCATATTTCCATTCCTGTAATCGTCACATTCATTGCACTGATTAACCAAATGCCTGTTCAAACATCCAAGTTTTTAATCTCTAATGAACTCAGGTTCGTCAACATATAGATAAGTCCCACTGATTTACTGTGTGTGTTCTAGTGGGAACTAACAATAGGGTTCAAGCCAATTTTTATTGCAAGTATAGATATAATTAGTTCCTACAGATAATTATTAGGTCTCACTATTATTATGCTCCTGTTTTGAGTAAGCCAATATGTACAGATGGCTTTTACTACCATTTTGTGGTTAATTATTGCTGTCGAGTCAGCTTTGACTGAGAGTGACCATATAAGCGAGAAACCTCTAAGTCACACTGTTTACCATCTATATTGTAGAATGAATGCACTTTTCCACTACTTTAACTGCCATGGGCTTAATAGAAGTTGTGGGCTTTTCTTTCTAATGCTGTCACCAACTCAAAGATCCAGTTCTCTCTAACTTTATTCTCTGACCATGGCTAGCATATCTCCGTTCCATAAAACCTGTAGGGAAAATCTAATTCAGTAGAGAACGTCACTCTGTAAATGTACACATTGGATTTATTCAGAAAGATGAGCCCTCTTCTTGAATGAGTGAACTAGTGCTGATCTAAGGCCTTGTCCAATGATGGGAACATATTGTTTCATGGGTCAGTTTCAGTTGAGCTGGTCAATGTTTGGCTACTGATAAGAGAGCAGCAAACAGGAACGATCCAGTATAGTCTCTGTTTAACGCTGGCCATTGTTCGATATCCTTTTGACCCCGTTCTCTTTTCTATGTCTTACTTGTCTTCCAATCTCCCATTTCTTATTCAAAAGACAGCCTCTCATATGCTAGGGCAGTGGTTCTCAACCTTCCTAATGCCACGACCCCTTAATACAGTTCCTCATGTTGTGGTGACCCTCAGCTATAAAATTATTTCAGTTGCTACTTCATAATTGTAATTTTGCTACTGTTATGAATCATCATGTAAATATCTGATATGCAGGATGTATTTTCATTCACTGGACCAAATTCAGCACAAATACCCAATACGTCCAGTTCAAAGAAGATAATCTGGATCATATTTGGCAGTGTAGGAGGGGCTTCATTTATGAATAATAAAATCTGCAAAAGTGGAATCCACAAATGTAGAGGGCCAACTGTATCAAAAATTTACAAACAGCAGAAGAAATTATTTGATTTGAGCGCTGACCAAGGGATATGTCTTGATAATATTTGTTTGTGGGCCTAGCTCTACCAGTGACTATGCTTGCTTACTTACTGAGGTGATCCCTCATAGCTCGAGGATGATGGTCCTCCAAGTGTAGTGTCTTGACGGTGGGTCCGCTGTGGAGCCCTATTCTTGATCCACATGTTCTCCCGCAGTGAGGACATCAGTTTCCAAGTGGAAGGTGGTCCCGGTCAGGGTTGGCTTGATGCTTGATGCATGTTTCTCCCTTTCGTTCTCCATTCATGCCTCTTCAAATTCTGCAGCACTGCTGGTCACATCTGACCTCCAGTTAGAGCACTCAAGGGCCAGGGCTTCTCAGTTCTCAGTGTCTATGCTGCAGTTTTTAAGGTTGGCTTAAGCCCATTTTAAAGTCTCTTTTCCTGACAACCAACATTCCGTTTCCTGTTTTTGAGTTGGGAATATAGTAACTGCTTTGGGAGACAGTGATCGGGCATTTGGACAACATGACCAGTCCAGCAGAGTTGATGGCATAGGAACATCACTTCAATGCTGGTGGTATTTGCTTCTTCTAGTATGCGGACATTTTTCCTCCTGTCTTCTCAAGAGATATGCAGTATTTTCTGGAGGCAACACTGATGGAATCGTTTCAGGAGTTGAGTGTGACGTCTGTAGACAGTCCACATTTTACAGGCGTATAGCAGGGTTGGGAGGGCAATAGCTTTCTAAGCAAGCACCTTGGTGTCTCTACAAATGTTCCGGTCCTCAAACACTCTCTGCTTCATTCAGAAAACGCTGCACTTGCAGAGCTCAGGTGGTGTTGTATTTCAGAGTCAAAGTTGACTTCTGTGGAGAGGTGGCTGCCAAGGGAAAGGAAATGGTCAACATTTTCTAATGTTACACCATTAAGCTGTATTTCTGGCATTGCAAAGGGATTGGTTGGTGACTGCTGGAAGAGCACTTTGGTTTTCTCAGTGTTTGGTGAGAGGTCGAGCTGCTTGTATTCTGCAAAGGTGTTTAGAATGACTTGTACGTATGAGAGGATGTTGAACCCCATCAGAAAAGAACTAAAATGCTGTGTTGCTGAGGACCATCTGTTACATCATTTACCATCAATAAAACTTATGCTGCAGCCATAGTATATTTCAAAGCAAAGGAGTTATTGGAAAGGCCTGAACCTACAATTTGGTCTGCCAGAAGATCCAACTCTTGGGACCTTCAAAGACAGACAATTTGCTTTTTGGAGGACAAAAAAGCCAGTACTTCTGGGTGTTTTTCAGGCTTCACAAACAGCCTGAATGGCTTTTCCAAATGGCTCCAGAGATTGCACTATGATCACCCAACTTTAAACATACCATAAGTGGCCAAATTATAAATTTCAAGGACTGTATTTTTAATGTATTGTTGAAGGCTTTCATGTGTTGTTGTAGGTTGTTTTGGGCTGTATGGCCATCTTCTAGAAGCATTCTCTCCTGATGTTTCGCCTTCATCTGTAGCAAGCATCCTCAGAAGTTGTGAGGTTTGTTGGAAACTAGATGGCCAATTGAAACATTCACACCTAGCTCCAACAGACAATTCTTTCTTCCACCCTGGACCTTCCACAGATGTTTTTTGGGAAATTTTTCCAATCTCTCGAAAAACCTACAACAACCCGATTGTATTTTTAAAAAACATTTCATGAGTGAGTCAAACTCTCCCACTGTCTAGGTTTCTATGCATTGTGTCTGTTATTTGGAATAGGATATTGTTGTCATCTCGATAGATGCTAAAAAGTATAAGGTATATGCTGATGTGGCCCTAGGTAATTTTCAATGGTAAGCAAACAGTATTTTGCCCCCCCCCCCCCCCAATCACTGATATATATTTTCTGTTCATCATGGGAGTTCTGTGTGCCATATTTGGTTCAATTCCATCATTGGTGGAGTTCTTTGATTGTAGGTGAACTATACATCCCAGTAACTACAACTCGCATATGTCAAGGTCTATTTCCCCCCCAAGAGCACCTCAAGAGCGCCCCTGGGCAAAATCAACTATACTGCAAATGCTTACTTTGCAGTATAGTTATTTGCGTAATGGGTTGAGCCGCCTCTGGGTATATGCTATCCATCTTATGCATTGATTTCGGTAGAGGAGTCAATCATATCCTAGAATCATAGAAGCATAGAATCATAGAGTTGGAAGAGACCTTGTGAGCTATCCAGTGAGTTCAAAAAGAATTCACTGGTTTTCTGCCCCTCTTTTCTGCAGAACGAACACTTTCTTTCTGTTCTGTGTACCACTGTAAATCCTGTTATGCCAGGCATCTACAAACTGGCATGCTGCAACTTTCTATTGCACCTGTTTCCCTTTCAAAAGGCGTTATGATTTGGACACTGGCTCATTTCCAAAGACCCAACCCACACTTGTGGTTAAATGTAGGCCTCTTTTCTGAAGAAAGGTGTGTAGACACTGAAACCACAGAAGGGCACTTTCACAAGCTTTTGTAACAAGTTTGGAAATCTGGCAGAAATAATGACACAGTTGATGGTTCAGTATCAACATTAAGAGGCATGTGAAAACCTTTGACATGGGCAAACTGAAGGAGAGAAACTACTTCCAAAAGACTTCTACATACTTGGAAATTGTCGCAACAAATGAACACAAAGCAACCATTGTGCTTCATAGTATACATGGGAGATATGTAGTCACCATAGCTAGGATTTGAGAAGCTGCCTTCTTCCTGGAGGCAATATTCCTAGTATTTTTGGCTCTGACAGCTGATCCAGGGTCTCAGATCTTTGTATAATTCATTATAGCACTTTGATGCTACTTTAAAAGTGCCATGGCTGCATCCTCTATAATCCTGGGGTTTGTAATTTGTTGAGGCCCAAAAGGTCTCTGTCAAAAACCTCAAAAGCTGCAATTCCCAGGAGTCTTGCCAAGGCATAATGTGAGTTATTTGACACTACACTTGTACAGTTATTCCCTGCTTTTCAATGAACCATTTTTGGATGTTTTGCCATTTCCACAAATCTAAATTTTAGCCATTTTTCTGCACCTTTGACCCTTAATTGGGTCTTTTGACAACTGCTGCTGCTTTTTCGGCGTGATGTTTTTTCTGTTTCTTAGTTGACTTGATGACATCTAGTGTTTAATCTTGTATTTGCACATTAAAAAAAAAACCCCCCACAGGTTCCACTTTTCAACCAATTCCATTTTTCAACAGTGGTTCAGTAACCCATTAGATAAGTGGAGGCTTCCCATCTTTCAGTTCTTAACAGCAATATGGAAAAAATAATACTTGCAAACACATCTTTAAATGTTGGTTCATAGGTAATTGGGGCCCTTCCACACAGCCATATAAGACAGAATATTAAAGCAGAAAATCCCACAATATCTGCTTTGAACTGTGTTATCTGAGTCCACACTGCCATATATTCCAATTCAAATCAGATAATGTGGGATTTTATTTAGCTGTGTGGAAGAGGCCCCAGATGGCACTATCCACATCTTGAGGAGTTATTTCACAGACGTAAGGAAAATCAAAAATACGTATGAGTGGGAAACCCTGAAAATGGGGATCCATAATACAGCCCAATGAAAACTGAACATTGAAGTGGGCATAGGATGCTCCTTGTTACCAAGGGATGGAAAGGAATATGACCAATTTGATTAGAAACATAGATGAAGGGCATGCCTCACTTCTTTAGTTAATATTAATAGTCTTGCTGTGGTGGTGCAATAATGGTAATTCCATTCTACATACATAAGATGAATTCTGGTACATATCACTTTAAGAGAAGGTATTTTATTACATGAAGCTGCAAGAAGAAAGAATTCAGGCAGAGTTTTCAGTCATAAAGGAGAAAAAAATCATTTTAGTGTCCGCATTTTCCCTCTGCAGTGCCATATTAGGTTTTCAGCCAAAATTCAAAGGCACACATAGAAATTGGAAAGGTAGTATAAGTGCAAAACCTGATAGTTATACAACACCTCCAAACTCACAGAACTCAACAATATTAGCAAATAGTATGATCCTAGTGATGGGGAGATATTGGAAATATAGAGATTTATTTATACATAAATGTATGTACTTTACAAGCACTGAAATGTATAGAAAAGTCAGGTTCTCTTTCTGTATTAGAAAGAATGTTGAAGGAGATCTGTGTCCAAGGCACGGCCGGGAGGGGGATGAACATTCAAGGAAGGGGGGAGATAAGCCCGCCCTAGTACCAACAGAGATAAGTAAAAAGTAAGGAGCCCATCACCTTCCCTCCTGACGGGTCAAAGTAGTCCCCTTGATTGATGGATGTAAGCTGTAAACTGCTCTTTAGAAAAAATATAGACATGCCTCTTGTATGTTGGAAGATATAATTTGATATTTCTATTATGCTAAAGTGATGCAGTGAATGATGTCAATGTATGTAGAGGCATGTTTCTTTGTTTGCCTGCATTTGTAGAGGTATAAAAGGCACAATCAATGCCTTTATCCTCACTCTGGTAGCTTTTGGACACAGCTCCACTCCAGGGTCCCAGATGGAAATAAAGCCGTACTTTTCTTTCTCCGAAAAGGATCTCTTTTGGTATTATCTCTCCTATCTGCTGCAACACTAGAAATTCAGTTCATCTCTGTTTCTTCACAAAATGAACATGTATCTTTTGCCCAATCACATAGTCGTGACATCATGTTACTACTAGAAGAAACAAAAAACAGCCCGATATTCCAAATGGAAATCATTTGTGTTTTTAGTAGAGAAGTAAACAAATCTGTAAATATAATGTTGAAAGCTTTCATAGTCTTTCATGGTTTTTTGGGCTGTATGGCCATGTTCCAGTAGCATTATCTCCTGACATTTCACCTATATCTTCAGAAGTTTGTTCAGAGGTCTGTGGGAATGAGGCAAGTGGGGTGTATATATATCTATAGTGTGTCTAGGGTGGGAGAAAGAACTCTTGTCTGTTTGAAGCAAGTGTGCATGTTGCAAATAGCCAGCATGATTAGCATTGAGTAGCCTTGCAGTTGCAAATTCTGGCTGTTGCTGCCTGGGGGCATCCTTTGTTTGAGATGTGTTAACTGTCCCTTGCTCAGCCCTATGATAGTTGACATGCCCATTCTGTAGTTCTGGCCATAGGTTTTGTTGACCTCATCTAATGGAGTTATAATTGCAATTGGTTAATTTTTTATTGTTGTATTTTAGCAGGATTTTTTAAGTTTATGATGTTTTTAAATATGTTTGTATGATATTCTTCTTGGCAATTGAATGTTTTGCCCTATATGTTGGAAACCGCCCTGGGTCCCTTCACGGAGATAGGGCTGTATACAAATAAGGTTTTATTATTATTTATTAATTACCCTTTGATTGCTTGCTGTGTGGAGTTATCCTCTTTCTGAATGATATTCTTTATTTACTGTTTTGATTCTGGTGTTTTTAATGGCCATACAGCCCAAAAAACTCACAGCAACCCACAAATTTGTAAATGGTTTATATCACTTTCAGTGAGAGGCGTCCCCAGTGGTGCAATGGGTTAAACCCTTGTGAAGATCCACAGATCAGTGGTTCTAATCCGGGGAGAGCAGGTTGAGCTCCCTCTGACAGCTTCAGCTTCCCATGTGGGGACATGAAAGAAGCCTCCCATAAGGATGGTAAAATATCAAAACATCCGTTGCGCAGGCAAAAAAAACAACATCTGGGTGTCTCCTGGGTAACGTCCTTGCAGACGACCAATTCTCTCACACCAGAAGCAACTTGCAGTTTCTCAAGTCGCTCCTGACCCACGCAAAAAATCACCTTCAGTATCATAGTTTTTTTCCTCAAGTTCATGGAACTACTATAATTTGTTGTGTATACTATCAATTCTTAATGAGCAATCAATTCCCTTTACCTTTGCCTGCCTTATACCTGAGTTCTCTAGGAGCTGGGAAATATATATACTAGTTAAAGGATGAATTTATCTTGGAAGTGAAGTGAGGTTGACATTTTAAAAAAGATACCCAATATGTAACTGTTACATTACTTGATGAGCATTTGATGGCACAAATCACCAAAGAACAAGCATGAGAAAGCATGTAATTTGCTAGAGAGAGAAGTGATAATTTGGCAGTACCAAAATACAACTGAAATGTGCACATGTACTAAGAGTATGTATGGAAAGTAAGTCTAAATTGGCTTTAAATGTAGTATCCCAAACTGATCACATGGGTAAACAGTGATTCCACAGATACTCGCTCCTAAAGAGGAGCTTTGAAGTGAACCGGCTCCCCATTAATACAAGCCACCCGAACGCGCTGAGTGGTAATTCTGCCTCGGTAGTTACACGGGGGACCCTGGGAACCTCCAGCAATGCGGCAAGCAGTGATGGGAAAGGAGGTGGTGCTGTCATAGTAATTCTCACTGTAGTAGGTCCCTCCATTACTGCAGATGGCATCCACCTCCGAGTGTGCTCCATGGATGAAGGTGTTGGAGGGTTTGCAAACTGTGGCAGTCATCCCACGTCTTTGCATCATCAGATTGCAGTAGCGCCGAGCATCCAGCTCACTGTTGGTCTTGGGGAAGTCGACGTGCTGCCGGAGGAACTTGTCATGACGGCTTTCCCTTTGGGTCAAAGCTGGCATAGGTCCCAGCAAAACCATCAGGAGCAGCAATGCTGACCAGGGAGCACTTCGAGCCATGGTATCAATGCTGCCTATGGGAGTCAAAACAGAGAAGATTTGTTAGAAATTTGCCAGGAATTGAAGGGCACCCTGGTGGTGCAGTGGGTTGAACTGCTGAGCTGCTGAACTTGCTGACTGAAAAGTTGGTGGTTCGAATCCAGAGAGCAGGGTGAGCTCATGCTGTTAGCCCCAGCTTTTGCCAACCTAGCAGTTTGAAGGCATGCAAATATGAGTAGATCAATAGGTACTGCTTCGGTGTAAAGGTAACGGTGCTCTATGCAGTCATGCCAGCCACATTACCTTGGAGATGTCTACGGACAATGCCGGCCCTTCAACTTAGAAATGGAGATGAACACCAACCCCCCAAAGTCGGAAACGACTAGACTTAATATCAGGGAAACCTTTCCCTTTACTTTACCAGGAATTGTCTGCCTAACTTGAAATAATTTCTTCCAGGCAGTAAGAGGCCACACCTTGAAAACGGCTAGACCATTAAATGCTAATTAAAGTGGCCAATTGAAAAATTCATACCTACCTCCAACAGACAAGAGTTCTTTCTCCCACCCTGGGCATTCCACAGATATATAAACCCAATTTTCCTAGTTTCCAACAGACCTCACAACCTCTGAGGATGCCTGCCATAGATGCAAGTGAAACATCAGGAGAGACTGCTTCTGGAACATAGCCATACAGCCCGGAAAATTTAAAGCAACCCATGAAAGCCTTTGACAATACAAACAAACAAACAGTTTGGTTATAGCCTTTTTCTGGTATCCCTCTCTCTAGATATTGGTTGAGCTGCTCTGATGTCAAGGATCATACATGAACACATTCCAAAATCTGGGAGAGGAAGTGTCAGTTGTAGAAAGCTGGACAACTTCTGTGAAGGAAGTCAAAGTTCATCCTAGTTTTTAAAACCACATGTTCTTCTGGGAATACAAGTGAGATTCAACGTTTTGAAGGAAGGAGGGAGAAACCCAGGCAGAAGAAGTTGAGAAAATACAGAGAGTCACAGGAAAGAAAATTTACTATCCATTCTTTTCCAGTAATGACACCCGACAACAAGGAAATACCATCTGGAGAATCTATTTATGAGTTCACGAGTTCTTTTACTGGCCTTGATTCCATGCTGTAGAGATATATGGGGTTGTTTTTTTTGCATCCCAGTCATAACCAACAGGGAGTGGCTGTCTGATGAAATCTTAAGAGCTGAAGCGGAGGAGGGAGCTGAGAAAGCGACAGACTGTCGAGAAACTGGTTAGGAAAGAATTACAAGTAGACCTAGCTCTCTGTTCTTATATATCCTTTTACGCTCTTTAAAAAGCAGTGTGCAGTTCCTTAGGAAATGCATCGTTTCTTCATGCCCTCAAAAGGTTTTGAGCCAAGGCTGCATTATAAAACAGGAAAAAGCTGGACAAAGATGCCATTACATGCAAACCTTCCAAGCACCCCATTTTGATTAATTAATAGTCTACCATCCCACTTTTCCAATTGCTTTGAAAATACTATTGCTATTGTCTAAGGCTTTCATGGCTGGAATCACTGGATTGTGGTAGGTTTTTTTCGGGCTATATGGCCATGTTCTAGAAGCGTGTCCTAGTTTCTCTGTAGGTCCTCATTAATATTTTTTCCATTGTAGTTCCTCATCAATATTTTTTTCCCATTATGAGCACACTTTGATCATGCTCAGCCACATTCACCCCAGTTTTCATCTGTGAAATGTTGGAGGATGCATTCAACCTTAGGAAGAATAGAAAATGTCTTAGTCGTTTGACTGTGGGACACAAGAATGAGGAGCCAGTGAGTTGCTGAGATAATTCTCAAAAGTGAATAAAACATCCAGAAGGGAGTAAAACATCCAGAATCCCCAAAAGGAAGACCAATGCAACACATCTGCTCTTTATAAGATGTTTGGAAGAGAACCTTTGAAACAAATTGCAAATAAAGGGATATAGGAGGACTACAAGGGAAGGAAGGTAGATAAAGGGCCCTTCCACACAGACATTTTACCCAAAATATCAAGGCAGAAAATCATGGAATCATAGAATTGTAGAATTGGAAGAGACCTCATGGGCCATCCAGTCCAACTCACTGCCAAGAAGCAGGAAAAATCCAACAATATCTGCTTTGAATTGAGTTTTCTGAGTCCACACTGCCAGATATCCCAGTTCAAAGCCTATAATGTGGGATTTTATTCAGCTGTGTAGAAGGGACCTTATAAGCAATGAAGGTAGGAGAAAGAACCAGAGGACATATCACTCAGGGCCCAGGCTCAAGAAAATGGCTGCTGGATATGATAGATTTTAGATAACATCAGGAGAATCTAATGATGAGAACTATTTGACTATGGAATAGATTCCCACAGGATGTGGAAGTTTCCCTTTGGTGGAGAAAGTTAAGAAGCAGCTGGTTGGATAAGTGACAGGTATCCCATAATTAATTGCACCCTGTATTGAACATGCGTTGCTTGTAATACATGACCTCCAATTCCCCTTCGAACTCTGTTAGATGTTCCTATCTCCTTATAACTACATCAGCATTGCATTGGGTGTCTATCCATTGCCTGACTCACCTGTATCCCAGATCTTTTTCACTCTCGACCAGTCACACCTGTCTCAACAGCGCAAAAAACTCAAGCCTCTTTTCCTCTGAGCCGCCTTTCCTCATCCGCCGAGCTTGCTTGCTTGGTTGAGGCTGTGAAACAAGGAGGAGATCCAAATCCCAGAAAATCCAGAATAGCCAAGATATTTTGCAATTTGGACTGCCTGGGGGGAAAATGGGAGGTCCGCTCGCAAAAGGGGGAGAGGTATAATAAACAATGAACCACAGAGAGACAAATTGGCTGGTTGTCGGAGTCGTTGCTTTTTACTAAGAGAATCTGGTCCAAGATTTTTCTTAGTTTCAGAAATGATACACATTTGCCAAGACCTTTGGGGTGAATAATACATCTAGAATAAACAAAAAAGGGGCTGTTTTGTTTTTCTAAGCAAAGAAGAGAACATCTGGAATTGATGAAGTTATGAAGTGCATTGGAAGAAGGAGTGAACATTAACAACCACTTTCAGCTTGTCTTTCAGCCAAAATAGGAAGATGTAGGTCATACAGACCTGGAAGGGGGATAATTGCTGCACAGTTTGTAATTGGCATGGCTTTGGCCTGAGATGAGAACAATTCAGTGCTGGCAACTCTTTTCCTAAGCAGGAAACTTCCTAGCTCATTTCTCGCGGCCTCCATGATTTCTTAATGAAATTTGAATCTCATGATTACCATCTGGGCAATTGCCAGTTTCTCTTTCTCTGTTGTTTCCAGGCAATGTAATTGCTGGAAACCATATAACATGCCGTTCCTTTCAAGGCCAGGATGGGAAATGTTGGCCTTGCAGTTGTCATCCCAGAAGGAATAATGATGTTTTTGGTATCATCCTTATGCCTTTGACCTCAGCACCTTTGAAATGTGGCCTTTTGTAAACTTGGGATGAAACAGGGTGCCTCTACACTTTAGAACAGCGTTTCTCAACCTGGGGGTCGGGACCCCTGGGGGGGTCGCAAGGGGGTATCAGAAGGGTTGTCGAAGACCATAAGAAAACACAGGATTTTCTGTTGGTCATGGGAGTTGTGTGTGGGAAGTTTGGCCCAATTCTGTTGTTGGTGGGGTTCAGAATGCTCTTTGATTGTAGGTGAACTATAAATCCCAGTAAGTAATACTCCCGAATGTCAAGTCTATTTTCCCCAAACTCCACCAGTGTACACATTTGGGCATATTGAGTATTTGTGCCAAGTTTGGTCCAGATCCATCATTCTTTGAATCCACAGTGCTCTCTGGATGTAGATGAACTACAACTCCAAAACTCAAAGTCAATGCCCACCAAATCATTCCAGTCTAAATCAGTTGGTCATGGGAGTTCTGTGTGCCAAGTTTGGTTCAATTCCATCATTGGTGGAGTTCAGAATGCGTTTTGAGTGTTGGTGAACTATAAATCCCAGTAACTATAACTCCCAAATGACAAAATCAATCCCCCTTCCAACCCCACCAGTATTCAAATGTGAGCATATTGGGTATTTGTGCCAAACTTGGTCCAGTGAATGAAGATACATCCTGCATATCAGATATTTACATTACGATTCACAACAGTAGCAAAATTACAGTTATGAAATAGCACCGAAAATAATGTGATGGTCGGGGGTCACCACAACATGAGGAACTGTATTAAGGGGTCACGGCATTAGGAAGGTTGAGAACCACTGCTTTAGAATGAATGCAGTTGGACACCACTTGTAATAATCTTAGCTCAATGCTATGGAATCAGTGGAGTTGTAGTTTGACAAGATCTTATCTTTAGTCTTCCCTGCCAAGACTGCTGGAGACTCAGAAAACTTTGCTTCCAATGATACCGGAGCAAAGAAACATGGCAGTTGAAGTGGTAAATACACAACATTTGCTTCATGCACAAAATGATTCAAAATATTGTTTAATTACACACATTTGGACTATCTGTGAAGGTTTATCTATCAATATACATGATAAAAGTGAATTTATGTGTATACATGTGTGTGGCTGGGGTGTCCACTTCCACAGACAGGCTCTTGCTTCCACAGACAGCCTTAATGCACAGTGGGAGCCACCAAAAGCAGTCCCTCCAATGACATTTCAGGTTATAGTGAGGGCCATGAGCATGTAGCCCAACCCCTGTCAATGTCCTCCCCAAATACCATACTGCCCACCACCCAAGAATGATTTCATTCAAGGACAATTTCATTCTAGATTTTACGTGTTTCCTCCACCACAGACATCCCAGTTTCTCGGCTGGAATTGCTGGGTTGTTGTAGGTTTTTCGGCCTATATGGCCATGTTCTAGAAGCATTCTCTCCTGACATTTCACCTACATCTATGGCAAGCATCCTCAGAGGTAGTGACATTTCGCCTGCATCAATAGCAAGCATTCTCACTACCTCTGAGGATGGATGTAGGTGAAACGTCAGGAGAGAATGCTTCTAGAACGGCCATACAGCCCGAAAAACCTACAATATCCCAGTTTCTCTTACTCTCTCTATTGGTGTGGAATTTGCATGATCTCGTCCACTGCCTCTCCCTTAACCCTTCCCTACTCTTTTCAACTCTGTCAACTTAATAAACAGAGCCGAACTAATCATCAACTAAACATACTGGAGGGGTTTGGGGGATTGACTGCACATGATGGAAGTCATAGTTCACCCAGTATCAAGTCACATGTGGACCCCATTTGGCACACAGAACCCCCATAACCAAAGAAAAATACTGGAGAGGTTTGGGGGGAATTCACCTTGATTTATAGCCATTGTAAGTACTGGGATTTATAGTTCACCTGCAATCAAAGAGCACTCTGCACCCTATCGATGATGGATCTGGACCTAACTTAGCACACAGAACCCTCATGACAAGCAACAAATACAGGAGGGCTTTGGGAAAATTCACCTAGATTTATAGGAATTATAGTTCACCTACATCCAGAGAGCATTGTGAACACGAACAACGATGGATCTGCACCAAATTTTGCACACATAACCAATATGCCAAAATTTGAATACTGGTAGGTTTCTTTGGGTGGGGTGGCCTTGACATTTGTTGTAGCCACTGGAATTTATAGTTCACCTGCAATCAAAGAGCACTTTGCACCCTATCGATGATGGATCTGGACCTAACTTGGCACACAGAACTCCCATGACCAACTGAATGTACTAAAGGGATTTGATGCGACTGACTCACTGTGGTGAGAGTTATAATTCATCCTGTAGCCAGAGAGCACACTGAACCCACCAATAATGCATCTAGAGCAAACTTGCCCAACATGACAAACTTTAAGTACTGATGGATTTTCAGGGGGTAAATTTGGCATGATGCCCGTTGTAGTATACTCACAACCTTATCCAAACCCCTAGTTTGAACCTAGTTTGGATCTCACATTGTTTCAGGTTTTTGGACTGTAAGGACAAATCATTACAAATATCATAAACTTATTGCTATATAAAATGGCTTGGAAACAACATTTTTATTGTTTAGCACACCCTTTAACTTATATGGCATTTTAATAGCAATATTATGGTCTTCTGGTTCAAATCCATTTTTACTGAACTAATTTCTTTACTTCAAGGTGATTCCTAAAACCTTGGTTACCCAAGAGTTGTGGAAATCAGTCTTGCTCTACATCAAGCTTGCACACAAAATTGTTACTTCATCTCAGGCTCAAGGTAAGAACGTGATCCAACATCCCAACCACCAACCGCTTTGTAGTGAGTCAATCACACCCCGGGATAAAAGTTTTCTGTTTCAGATTGAGTTTGATATCAATTTACCCAGCACCAACCACCGCTCTGAGTCAGAGTGAAGACAGGGGAGGCCAGGGGACAGTTCCACCTTGTCTCCTGTGCGATGCTAATGTATAATATAATATATTGTATATACATATAATACTAATAAAATAATATGATATTATAATTATATATTATAACTATGAACCATCAAGATTGCTAAGATCGTCTGGAGGGGCCCTGCTCTCGATCCCACCGGCCTCACAGGCACGGCTGGTGGGGACGAGAGACAGGGCCTTCTCGGTAGTGGCCCCTCAACTCTGGAACTCCCTTCCACTGGAGATCAGAACTGCCCCTTCTATCTTAATGTTCAGGAAACAGGTGAAAACCTGGCTTTGGGGATTGGCATTCGACGAATGAGCCATGATCCTGTGATATGGATGGATGACGACGAATAATGATTTTTGATGACGACTGACCACTGTAATTATATGATTGTATTTTGCTATTTTAATGTTTTAGTGTGATTTAGAATATGATGTTTTAATGACTGTTTGTAATATTGATGTTGGAAACCGGCCTGTCCCTCAAACGGAGGTGAGAAGACCGGTATACAAAACTGCTAAATAAAGAAATAAATAATATATATTTATATTACATGTAATATTTTAAACAAGCAATGCATGGAAGTGGAAGAAGACAACAGAATAGGAAGGACAAGAGATCTCTTCCAAAAAAATAGAATCATTGGTGGTAAATTTCAGGCAAAAATTGGCATGATAAGAAACAAAGATGGCAGGGACCTAACAGAAGCTGAAGAGATCAAGAGAAGGTGATGAGACTATACAGAAGATCTGTATAGGAAGGATAATAATATCAAGGATAGTTTTGTCAGTGTGGTGAGTGAATTAGAACCAGACATCCTGAGGAGTGAGGTTGAATGGGCCTTAAGAAACATTGCTAACAACAAGGCAGCAGGAGATGACGGGATCCCAGCTGAACTGTTTAAAATCTTGAAATATGATGTTGTCAAGGTGATTCATGCCATATGCCAGCAAATATGGAAAACACAAAAATGGCCTTCAGACTGGAAAAAATCAACTTATATCCCCATTCTCTCCTGACATTTCACCCACATTTATGGCAGGCATCCTCAGAGGCTGTGAGGTATATTGGAAACTAGACAAGGGAGGTTTGTTTATCTGTAGAAGGTCCAGGGTGGGAGAAAGAACTCTTCCAATCTCCGTGTGTCTTGGAACATTTTCTCCCCGTAGGAATGTCCAATGTGTTGTTGATGGCTTTCATGGCCTGAATCACTGGGTTGCTGTGAGTTTTCTGGGCTGTATGGCCATTTTCCAGAAGCATTCTCTCCTGACATTTTGCCCACCTCGTTTTGCCCTAGATGTGGGTGAAACATCAGGAGAGAACGTTTCTGGAACATGGCCACACAGCCTAGAAAACTCAAAGCAGTCCAATGTGGATACTGTTTGAGGGAGAAAATACCTTTATGACACGTCCAAGGGGCTCTTGGTTATTAAAAATCCCAAGGAATGGGAGTCCCCTTTCATCTTTATAAAGACCTCGGTTAAACATTTTTAAGAGCTCAGATTTTCAGGGCATCTTGCCCAACTTAATTGCAGATTGATTGAGCTATAGCTACCATCCTCTGCAGATAACATAGTGCCAAGCATTTCAACAATCCCAAAATGAACTGATTAGATGGGGTGGGATTTAAACTGTAAGAGGCCCTCTTAGCAGTAAAGTTCTTGCAGCACCTCTGTGGTTTTCTGTTATGAAATTAGCCCTGTTCAATTTGATGGATTACTTCATATTTTGAGTGTGATGACATGGGGGCTCCACTTTCTTTTACCAGTATGTGCCCCTCCCCAAATCAAGAAAGTACTTATATAATGGGCTTGTTGAAAGCGAGTAGAAGGACTCCAAGGAAGACTTCCAACTTGATCTCTTTTTCAACACCAGGTTTCAGCCAGTAAAGGTACGTGGAGAATACGATCATCGTTGCTACTATATTGGGTTGACTGCTTTTGTGTATCATGGGTAAAGTATAGGTAAGAGACATTAAATATGGGATTAGAGTACATCTACACTGTAGAATGAATGCAATTTGACACCATTTGAACCATCTTGGCTCAATGTTATGGTATCATGACTGTTGTAGTTTTGAAAGGTTATTTGCCTTCTCTACCAAAGAATACTGGCACCTTACCAAATTACGAATCCCTGAGTGGTGTCAACATGTATTAACTATATAGTGTAGACAAGTGATTTCCAACTTTTTTTCTTTTTTACAAGGGACCACCTTGACCAGGAACTACTCTCCAACATTAGCACCAAAAGGGTTACAAATCAGGTTTTGGCCAACTTTAGATTTGATTTGGGTATTTGGGGTGCTGATTCAGAAAATTGCATTGGATAGACCACATCAGCTCTAGTTTTGGGGACAGAACATATGCCATCCAGTAGTTTCCCACATAAAACCATATTTAATAAGCCTCGACAGTATAAGAGGATTTTGTGAGACCAGTCACTCTCGTTGCAACGGTGTAGTAATGGTGAGGCCACAGACCATATTTTAATTTTTGCGGTCCACTTGAGGTCCATGGACCACAGGTTGGGAACCACTGACGTAGATGCACCCTATTCCTGTTACTCTCATGTATTCGGAAGAAGTGTTCATTTTGATATATCAAAACCCTTTTCTGTCATGTTTGAGAATATATGTGGATATTCTTACCTCTGCAGGTTAGGATTTATGATCCTCTGTGAGCATTTTGATCTAACCAACTATAGTAAGTTAGAACTGTTCTTTCTTTGAACAGTCAGTCTTCCAGATTCACTGAGGTTAAGGGCGTTGGACCACTGTGAAAGTGAAAAATGGCAAATACGAATATTGTTATTTTTCTCCCTGGTAATTTCTAGGTTTTCCAGCTTGACTCCATGGTCAACCTCTGATAGAAATTGGTCATAAAATTGCTTTGAAGGACCTAGAGCAGTGGTTCTCAACCTGTGGGTCCCCAAATGTTTTGGCCTTCAATTCCCAGAAAGTTTAACAGCTGGTAAACCGGTTGGGATTTCTGGGAGTTGTAGGCTAAAACACTTGGGGACCCACAGGTTGAGAACCACTGACCTAGAGATTCCTAAAATGTTCTCTCTAGAAATCTCTACTATAATTGGAGAAAGCTGACCATAGCATAACACTGGAGGACCTAGATATTCCAAGAGACAACATTTTAAAACAAATTCATGAATAATCAAATCCTCAAAAGTCAAAAACACAACTGCAGTGTGTGTTGCAAAGTTTTGAAGCCCATTGCAACTGTTATGTTGTTAGCTATGGATTGGATCCATCAATCATCCCTCTCAAAATGGGGAGATATTGTGCCACCTTTTAACTTTAGTTTGAAATATTGGCATGTAATGGATGGATCTATATTGCCATATACCCCAAGTCTCCATATCATTAAACCAGTGGTTCTCTACCTGTGGGTCCCCAGATGTTTTACCCTATAACTTCCAGAAATCCCACCCAGTTTACCAGCTATTGGGATTTCTGGGATGTTGAAGGCAAAAACATCTGGGGGCCCATAGGTTGAAAACTACTGCATTAAACCATGCCAGTTAAATTGGTGTAAAAGTGATGTCAAACTACATTAATTCTATAGTGGTGTCCAACCTTTGGTCCTCTAGGTGCTTTGGACTTCAGCTCCCACAATTCCTAACAGCTGGCAAGCTGGCTGAGATTTCTGGGAGTTGAAATCCAAAACACCTGGAGAACAAAGGTTGGGAATCACTGGTCTAGATACATGATAAGGTAAAAATAAAGGTAAAGGTTTTTCCCTGACATTAAGTCCACTTGTCTCCGACTCTGTGGGTTGATTCTCATTTCCATTTCTAAGCCTAAGAGCCGGCATTGTCCATAGACACCTCCAAGGTCATGTGGCTGGCATGGCTACATGGAGCACCATTGCTGCTGGAGCAGTACCTATTGATTTGAATGTTTTCACACTGCTAAGTTGGCAGAAGCTGAGGCTTACAGTGAGAGCTCACGCTGCTCCCCAAATTCGAACCTGTGACCTTTCGGTGAGCAAGTTCTGCAGCTCAGTGGTTTAACCCACTGTGCCACCGGGGTCTCCAGGCACTGTAAGGGACCGCAGATTTTAAAATCCAATATATAAAATATTGCACTAATCCTTTCTACAATCATGTACATTCAAATGCCAGGATAATGCACCCAATCACACCATGGAAATCAGATATTCTCTAGTTCAGTGGTTCCCAACCTTTGGTCTTCCAGTTGCTATGGACTTCAAGTCTCAGAAATCCCAGTCAGCTTACCAGCAATTAGGAATAGTAGAAGCTGAAATCCAAAACACCTGGATGACCAAAGGTTGGGAACCACTGCTCCAGTCAACCCAACCCGAGAGAATCAGTCCAGAACATGCTCCTAAGAACTTGCAAAGAGAAACACATATTATTTTTGAATTATTTCAAGACGAATATCTCCCTCTGCTGGTAAAGAAATCCTTTCACATAGCCTCTACTTTAACTCTATTTCCTCCAGGTGCCTTTTTGGCCTGGCAGATCTGACCATGAATTTCAAGGGATCTGGCCCCGTTCTCTTTGTGCTCCTGGCCGTGGTGTTCATCGTTGGGACCTATGCCGCCGACTACCAGACCTTCTTAAGACAGCACTACGACAATCCCAGAAGCAATGTGGGAAACCGCTACTGCAATGCCATGATGCAAAGACGTGGCATGACCAGACCCCAATGCAAGTCGGTCAACTCCTTTGTCCATGGCTCCAAGAGACAAATCACAGATGTGTGTGGCAGAGCGGGAAAACCGTTTGGAAACAACTTACGCCGTAGCAATAGGCAATTCTCTGTTACCACCTGCAGGCATATCGGGGGATCCACCCGTCAGCCCTGTAATTACAGAGAGAACAGGTCAAATAGATATATTGTCATTGCTTGCAGAGATAGAAGGCCTATACACTTTGATGAAGGCCAGATCTAAGATGAAAGCTGTGCTGTACATTTCCAGAAATTCTCCTGCATTGCAAAATTACCATTCCCCATCCTGCTCTAAAATTATGCTATCCTCCTTCCCTACATCTATTGTGAGGAATGTACTTATGGAATGTTCAGCTCACTGCTAAGCTAAAAGCAAAGCAAATAGTTGTTCTTTTGGCTATTGTTATGTGGAAATAAAAAAATCTGTTAATAAAACTGAATTTGAATTTATTACACTCCTAGCTTGTTTACCCAGCATTGCCCAGGTTATTTGAAAAAGTCATTTTTAAAAATTTTATGAAATGTATAAGGTTGTGTGTGAACTACAACTCACTTCATGCCAGGTTAAACCCCTGAAACCCCACCAGTAGTTAAAGTTTGTTTGCTCTAGATGCAGCATTGGTGGGGTTCAAGGTGATCACCGGCTGCAGCATAAACTACAGCTCCCACCATGGTGGGTCAGTCCCTTCAAATTGCTCCAGTTCCGTTGGTCATAGGGGTTCTGTTTGCCAAGTTTGGTCCAAATCCATCATTGGTGGTGGTCACAATGTCTCTGGATGTAAGTGAACTGCAACTTCCAGAAATGAAGATCAGTTCCCCCCCCCCCAAACCCCTCCCGTATTTTCAGTTGGTCATGGTGGTTCTGTGTGCCAAGTTAGGTACAGGAGGGTCCAGAGTGCAGATCAACACATCTTTGATTTAAAGCTTATCAGTGGAAGGATTGACTTCTTCCCTATCCCACCAAGCAGGACTTCTAGAATGCCACAGCATATCAAATGTTGAAGTGAAGTACTGTGAACACATCTATACTGAGTAAATTGCTCCAGTGTACATTTGTCCTGGTATTGTCAAAATCAAACTCCCAAAATGATAAACCCCGAAGTCTGCGACCCCATAAGGATGAATTAGGGTGCCCATACAGACCTCACCAACCTTTAGTTTTAGAGTTATGTTCATTAAACCCCCCTGGAATGTTGCACACACATTGCACACAGCTAGGACCTCAGGGGATGACGACACCTTAGCACAATCCCCTGGGCTGACACATAGAACACAAAATGGACTTACAACAGAGTCACTGAGTCTTTTTTTGGTTTTCCCCTGATATGATCTGCTTTGATCCGGAGAACATCTCCTCATCTCTATCACCAGATTGGACCCTTCCCAGGAGTTCCCACTGAGATAGCCAACATCTTGAGCACCCTTTTGTTTACCTGACTGGTACCCATTGTATTAACTGGAGCTGGCATATCAAAACCCATTTTAGCCCATTATCTCTAGGACCACCACATTCCTTTCTGATTGTGCCCCTCTCTGGGGCAGAGCAATGAACAGACACAAGTATTCAAAATACTCCAATGACAGTTTATTAAATTTCCCGCCATGGCCAGGACCAACCAGCAATTATGCTGAATGCAGCCCCAGACCAGCCAGGGAGCATATCCTAGTTGGCCATGTTTTGGACTAATCAGAATCCAGCTTGGTATTGTCAAGGGCTTTCATGGCCAGAATCACTGGGTATTTTTGAATAGACGTTGAAGTTGTATCAATACAACTGTATGTTTGCAATTATGGTTTTTCAGTTCTTTGAGAGCACCGTCTCTGTTGACATCTTATTTGGCCATTGAGAATAAAGCCTCTGATGTTGCCTCCAACCCATTTCCATCTCATCTCCTCCTGAAAACTTGGCACACCAGGCTCTGTGTGTTTGTTTTGCTCTGTTAGAATTGTAATAAAATGGTATGGTTGCTGATGACACGATAAATAAATAAATACCAGGCTCCAAACCCATGGCTCTTTCAGAAGCTGAAATCACATAACACTGGAGCAGCCCTGGATCTGGAATTTATGTGCTGAATCTATGACTGGTGTCCAGATCCAGATGGGCTTGGACATCACCTCATCTTGTGTCTTGCCCAACTGTTCCCTGCTGACGACAGAGATCTGTGTAGCCAGAAAGAAGGAGTGGGTCAACTGACCTCTCATTTGCTGGTTTCATGGGTTGCTGATATGAACAGGTGTTACAACTTGGACCAGGGGCTCACACAGAGCTTCATGGCCAGCAGAAGGTAGTGGTGGCCACATGAGGATGAGTGATTCCTTTCCCATATGCTGAACATCACATAGAAAGGATTATGACTATTGTGTCTTTCTGGAGAGAGGGTTGGGCTAAAACCTGATCTAACTGTCCACATAGTCTCAGGAAATCAAGAATGTAGAAAATTCAGTTAAAGCAAGATCTTTCACAAAGATCCAGGTACGCCTTTACATTCTTCCTCCTAATCTTGTGAAATTCCACCATTCACTTGCATGATGACAGAGAAACCAAGAGGAAAGTACTAGTTGGTGACTAAGCAAGGCAAAGCTTCATTTTACTGAGGCCAAAAGGCACTTAAAGCTAGATACAAATGGAAGCAAATCACCTCAACTAGAAGATAGAGTAGAAAACAAGGCATTGGCCATGAATAAAAGGGGAATAATAATAATAATAATAATAATAAGAAGAAGAAGAAGAAGAAGAAGAAAAATGAGACCTTATTTGTAACTCATCCTATTTCTCCAGGGGTTAATAAGAATCCATGGGGCTCAATGGCGGCTGATATGGGATTATTCATCCTTTTATTTTTCTTAAGTCTTGAATAGTGTTGATGACCTAAAAGTCCAAAATCCAGTCAGAATATTTCAAGTGAGTTGAAACTAGATGGAGCTCCACTCCTCCTTTTCCCAGTAAGGAAAATATCAGGAATATTTAAGATATAAGTAGGGATGGTGCAGAAAGCCAAAAAGAAAGGCTGAGATCCCAATTAAAGAAAACTCAAGATCTGCATTTGGACAGAGATAAAATTATTCATAAATATACAATTAAGAGGCAGCATGGTGAGAACCAGTGTGTTGTAATGCTTGAGTGTTGGACTACAACTTTCAAGGACAGGCTTTGCATCCCCTTCTCGGCCATGGAAACCCCTTTTCCTTTGGATGCCTACACTATATCTCAATGGATATACCACATTATTGTAGTGTTAGAAATGCAGGAATAGAAGCACATTCCGTTGGGGGAAGAGAATTATTACTTCGAGAGTCCAATAAATACAACTCTGCTGCAGATTCAAGTAAATTTGTATTGTTGCTGAATTAAGTTATCTTATCCAGTCTCCCAGTATTTAACTAGAGTAGTATATCATATCCAGAGAGCTGGAAGGAGGGACTCAAAAGAGAGAGTCTGCAGGAAAAGAAGAGCATCAAAAATCAAGCATTATCAGAAAATCCCAATTTTCAATGTTTACTGCAAACTACCATGGATATCTCTCAGTAAAATGCAGTTTAAAAA
This sequence comes from Anolis sagrei, assembly GCF_037176765.1. Taxonomy (NCBI): domain Eukaryota; kingdom Metazoa; phylum Chordata; class Lepidosauria; order Squamata; family Anolidae; genus Anolis; species Anolis sagrei. The sequence goes on along the minus strand of NC_090026.1, from coordinate 14,036,248 downwards.
AAAGAATGTAACCTTCTAAATATCTAAACAAGACAGCAAAATGCTTGTGAGGGAGACCCTGTGGGCAGAGTTGTCCCATGACTTTTGATGCCCGAAGTAAAGAACTAGATTGTGCTGCCTTCCTATTCTATGTGCAAAAGCTAATAGGGCTGTTAAGCCTATTTTCAACACAGGGCCCTTCCACACAGCCATATAATCCTGAACATCAAGGCATAAAATCCCACAATATGTGCTTTGAACTGAGTTATCTGAGTCCACACTGCCATATATGTTCCAGTTCAAAGCAGAAAATATGGGATTTTATCCAGCTGTGTGGAAGAGGCCACTGATGATGAAAATGCCATTTCTACCATACTTGAAGAAGCAGGTTACCTTCAGGGCTGCAGGACATTCTCCTCCAAGACTTTGCTGTCACCTTCTAGCATCTTCTGCCTGAGGCAATGACCTCAATTAGCCTATTTACCACCAGCCATCTCTGATTTCCATCTTGGAGAAATGGTGGATGTGCTTTTCAACAGCCTGATTAAATAGCATCACAAAATGTTCGTAGCTATAAGACTGCAAATCATAGCTTTAATTTTTTGTAATTCCTAGGATGCATATGGATACTACTAAGTGAAGAAGATACCCTTTTGACATGTCCAGAAGCCCCCCAAAATCTGAGAAACCCAAGGAGCAAGAGTCATCTTCCTACTTTGGTGGGAAGATAAAATGTTCTTTAGGAACACAGAAGCCTTCCATACAGCTGAATAAAATCCCACATTATCTGCTTTGAACTGGAATATATGGCAGCATGGTCTCGGATATAATAATAATAATAATAATAATAATAATAATAATAATAATAATAATAATAATAATATAATAATGCAAGAAATGCTCTTAAAATAATCTTGGGTCATCTATGAGGTTTTCTGTTGTGAAATTGGTCCTGTCCAGTAATAATAATAATAATGCTTTATTTGTACCCCGTTACCATCTCCCCAAGGGACTCAGTGCGGCTTACATGAGGCCGAGCCCACAATACATCAATACAAGCAATAACAACAACAATAAAACAATTAAAATAAAACTCATAAACAAAAAAAGCAATTAAATGACAATAATACAACAAACATTTAAAATCTATGGCTGGGCCAAATGTAATTAAAGTTAAAAAAATAATGCTAGGCATGAACAAGATAGGAGAGGTGGGGCGTTGGTGAGAGCATACAACAATCCTAAGTCAGTGTAAAGTGCATTTAGAGGGCACAATGCTGAGAGTTCATTCTGGGATATCTTGGATATCCCAGTTCAAAGCAGATATTGTGGGATTTTCTGCCTTGGTATTCTGGGTTATATGACTGTGTGGAAGGGCCCCAGATTTTCAAGACATTTTGGACACTCTTGGCCAACCTGTTGTCATCACTCCAGACAGGCTGAGCTACAACTCCCGTCCTATACAGATTGCATAACTGAATAGTGGGAATTATGAGAGTTCAAATCCCAAACATTTCAACAATTCAAAACTTGAGGAAGAGTTGAGGCCACTTAAACTGCAAGAAGTGCTCTTAAAATAATCTTGGGTCATCTATGAGGTTTTCTGTTGTGAAATTGGTCCTTATGTGATTGTGGTGAGGTGGCAATCTCAGGTTCCTCTTACCATCATGTACCCCTCCCCATACTAGCAAAGTATTTATATATCAGGTCCTTTTCCAAGTGTGGAAAGACTCCAACCAACACTTCCTACTTTATCTCTACTCCATGGTGGCGACGTGTGTTTTCCTCATCTCTACTTTGAATTGATTTCCTTTTCAAGACCAGATTTGGGTGAGTAAAGGAATATGGAGAATATTATAAGCTTTTGTACTGAGTAGACCCAATTTCTGTTTGCAATGAGTAAAAGAAGGAGGACAAACTAGTGTCCCTTTTTCAAGATTGACCCTGCACCAGGTGGGAAAAGGATGTATCTCTCCCCTGTATCCTAGCTCTGATTTCATTTCTATACTATTATATAAAGACTATCCCCTTTGCTTTTATTTTTTTCTCTCCAGGTGTCCTTTTGGCGTGGCAAAGTTGACCATGCATTTCAAGGGATCTGGCCCCATCTTCTTTGCGTTCCTGACCTTTGCCTTTATCATTGGGACCTATGGTGCCGACTATGAGACCTTCCTAAGGCAGCACTATGACAACCCCAAGAGCAGTGTCGGAAGCAATTACTGCGATGCCATGATGCAAAAACGTGATCTGACCAAACCTCAATGCAAAGAGGTGAACTCCTTCATCCACGAAACCAAGAATAACATCATAGATGTATGTGATAATGGAGGGGAACCTTATGGGGACAGGTTGCGGCGCAGCAAGAAACAGTTCTCTGTCACCACCTGCAAGCTTAAGGGAGGCTCGACCCGTCCACCTTGTAACTATAGAGAGAACAAGTCACAAAGATATATTGTTATCGCTTGTCGTGAAAAATTGCCTATACACTATGATGAAGGTCTGATCTAAGATGAATTCTATGTTCAAAATACCTCGAAGGAGAATAATGAAAAAATAACATGGAAATTCAATAATAATAATAATAATAATAATAATAATAATAATTTAAAATCAAACAAATCCACTTTCATTTAATTCTCCATTTCTGTGCCTTCATTTTCACTTTTTCTATGTAAGTTCAAAAAGCTTCAAAAGATTTAAACACTATCATTTTGGGCTTTGCTTCATTTCTTAAACCATGTGTAATTTGCTAAACATTGAAATATAACCACTGCAAATTATTTTAATGGTGTGGTGTCTCATTTTATAGTTGGGTTGTTGCTTCTCTCTCCTGGCCTTGTTTTATTATATTTCGTTCTCCAAGTATGGGATGATATGTGTGACACAACTTGCTATGTTCCTTTCATGTTACCCACCCCAGCGCTTCTGACTATTTGAGGATCAACCAGGAGAACAACTGTCTGACTCCTCCCTACTCCCCAAGAAAAGATGATAATATTCCCTATTTTTTTTACTCACCTAAATCTGGTTCTGAAAAGGAGATCAAGTCAAAGCAAAGATGAGGGAAACACACATTGCCACCATGCAGGGCTTCTAAAATGGCATAGCATATCACATTTTGAAATGAGGAACTGTGAATGCATTCACATCAGGTAGATTACAACCACCACCACCACCACCACCACCACAACAACAACAATGAAATAATAATACAAAATACAGCATATATATCTCGTTTGCTGTGTCATACTGTGTTTTTGTGTCATAATAATAATAATAATAATAATAATAATAATAATAATAAACTTTATTTGTAATATTCCACTCTATCACCCCAAGGGGACTCAGGGCAGATTACAGAACATATATGTGCCAAACATTCAATGTCATTATACAATTAACAAGGACAGACAATACACAAACAGAGGTAAAGGCTTTCCCATCTTTTCCATCTCTGGCATCTGGAGGTTGTGCTTGACTCCGGCCAAGAAGTAGTGTTGTTGCTTCATCTTCCATGCAGAGTAGCTTTGTTGTCTGTAGACGTCCTCCCAATCGAATCACCAGCATGTTCTTATGGGCACCACTAAAAACGGTAACTATTTATTGACTCACATTACTATTTTTGATCTGCAAGCAGGCCCGTAGCCAGGATTTCATTTCGGGGGGGGGGGGGGGGGTTCAGGGGGGGTTTCGGGGGGGGGCTGAGTTTCGGGGGGGGGCTGAGTCTGAGTGAAAGAGGGTCTAGCCTACCAAACCTTTTGTATCATTACCCCAATACCCCCATGCATATGGGATATATTGAGTATGGTGATCAGATCATGATATGAATAAACATAACAGTTTAAATAATGCACTAGTAAGGCCTTTTCGCGAAACACCATGAGAATTTCGGGGGGGGGGCTGAAGCCCCCCGAGCCCCCCCCCTGGCTACATGCCTGTCTTCAAGTGGACAGAAGCTGGGCTGATGGTGAGAGCTCACCCTAACCTGGGCTTGAACTGCCAACCTTTCAATCAGCAAGATTTTTTTTACAGCTGGCAGTTTAACCGGCTGTGCTAAAGCAGCAATATTTTTCCTGGAGCAGCCCTGGATCCAGCATGTATGTATTGAATCTAGGGCCAGTATCCAGATGGTCCAGATTGGTTGGGTTTACATGGACATCGCTTCATCTTGTGTATTGTTGCCACTGCTTCCTGCTGACCACAGAGCTCTCTGTAACCAGCAAGTGTAGATGCATCCATAGTTCCTAAAGAGACAATTGGCAGTATTTTTCTATCCAGTATGCATGAAGCAGAAGGTTTCCTACCTGAGTTCAGAGAAATCTTTGCCTTCTCTGTTGGGGTGTTGATTTATCACTCAGTTAGCTCTGATATCATTTTACAAATTGTATAACAATATTTACATTGCTGAACCAAGTTGCTATATAAATATATTTTAAAAAGAGATAAAACCTAATCGTATTTGCCAATTCCACTTTCAGTTCAAAACAAAGGTCCAAATTGTTGGACTCCAGGTCAGGAAGAGCCCTCTGACTTTAAAACACACTACACAAAGAATGAAGAAACAAATCTTCTTTTATTGAAGCTTAGTAAGTAGCCAGAAGAAATACATGCTTTTAAGAAAATGAGAAAGTTCCAAAAAGTAATAAGTCCATAAAAGGTAGTAACACCAAGCAATGTCCACACCAGAGATATCCAAGACAGCATAAATCCAAACAGGAATCAACAAGATGCAAAGACAATCCAAAAGGCTAAAAACCTCCACAGGAACAAGACCCCTTGAACAGGATTTCCATGGCACATGAACTTGATTTCCAAACAGTGCCTGATCTAACAGGTTTTCCCTTGAGGCAAACTTTATATCCCAAAACTCAGGAATTGGTTTCACTTTCCCCCACATTTACTCCTTATCAGCCGAAGCCTTTCAGTATTTCTATCCAGTCCATATCAGCCCTGAGTCGCCTTCGGGCTGATATGGGTGGGATAGAAATAGCGTAAATTCAGAGCAATGTAAACACTGAGTTTGCTGTCGATCCTGGCTAATCTCCAGTCGCCTATTTTTCAGCTCCCTATCTGGCTGCTCATTAAAATTCCCAGGTGTCAGATTGTTTTCCCAACCCAAATCTTGAGAGCTCATAGAAAGAGGGAGTGAACCATCATTGCTAGGCCCAGCAGGGATATTCTCATGAGAAACTGCCCTTTGCACTGGGGCCTTTCTGTCATTGTCTGCATGAAAATCATTGAACAAACCATCTCCATCTTGTACTTCAGCCTCGGCACCATCATTTCCCTCATCATTTCCCACATCAGGATCCTGAAACACAAACACAGGCTGATTCTCAACACAAATACTCAAACAGAAGTGAAAGGACAATCCACAACTTCTACACAGTCTATACCTCACCAGCATGATTTACTGGAATCCTACAAATAATGCAGGCATTTTTTCACATCTTTGATAGAGGACAGAGACATCGTGTATTTCAGAGCTGGTTTTACATACAGTTCATAATTCCCTTTATCTATTTGGAGATCACTTTGCAGTGACAACAAAAAATGAAGAAAGCAAAATGTCAGAAGATTGTTCAAGAGCTCATTTGCAACAGAATAGGAAGGATTGTAGAGTAAGGATTATCCATATAAAGAGGGCAAGAAGAGGTTTCTGAGATGTGTAAACAGTAACTTCAACTGATTTGGATACGTCAGCTATATTATGGATCTTCTTGGAAGAAGCTCTGGAGTTATGGGTAGAACTGATGAGGGCAGACACTTCCAAGAACACAATTATTTCAAAGAAGATGGGTCCTGATCTCTTGAAATTTATGTCCTGGCAAAAGAGCTCTTTGGGTGAAAAAAATACAGTCTGTTGTTCATGGAACAGTTGGAGAAAAATGAATTTCCCTATTCAAACTTTCAGATGCATTTCAACAATGTCCGGGAAACTATCCTATACTCATGTATAAGACATTTGGTCAAAAAATCGACCCAAAAAGCTTGCTCAGTGCAAATACTGAACCTAAATCCCCTTTCCATGAAATGACACTTGATTTATTTACAGTTCATTTTTCTCCCCATGTCAGGAGTGACTTGAAAAACTGCAAGTTGCTACTAGTGTGAGAGAATTGGCTGTTTTCAAGGACGTTGCCCAAGGGACGCCCAGATGTTTTGATGTTTTACCATCTTTGTGGGAGGCTTCTCTCATGTCCCCACCTGGGGAGTTGGAGTTGACAGAGGGAGCTCATCCGCGCTCCTGGATTCAAACCTCCGACTTGTCAGTCTTCAGTCCTGCCAGCGTAAGCTTTTAACCCATTGCACAACAGGGGGCTCCAACAGTTCATACTAAAACCCATATTTTGTGCCCCCCAAATCTGCCCTCAACTTATACATGAGGTCAACTTGTGCATGAATATATATAATACATGACCCCCCCCCCTTTCCTGGGCTAAAGTAAAGTCAAAAGAAAAGCACAGGACCTTTCAGCACCAACACAGAGTAAGAATTAGTGGGCAGATTTAGCAAAAACTGGAATAGCTTTGCAGCAAATAATAATAGAGACGTTCTTGTCTTATGCGGCAGCTACGAAATGTCATAAACTATTTAGTAATGAGACCACTGTTGAACAGTTAATTAGTTATTAGACTATCTTCCTCCAGTTCTCATTTAAGTGGTACTGTGTTTGCTTGGATTCTAATTTGTTTTGGCCTATGACCAAATAATAATAATATAGATATAATGTCTGCAATAACTCTGATAATTATAGGCTTGTGGTGAGATAAGCTTGGAATTCATTCTAAGGTCTAGATTGTGTCATTAATCTTAACTTGAGTAAACATATTGGATCAGTTGGACCTATTATGTATTGACTTACTATTCAACAATTGTTTGAGTCTAACCAACAAGAATCAGTGTGAGAGGAGTTGAAGCCATGAATGCGTACTGTGAGTATTTTTGACAAAACCTTAAATCTACCTTAATATTAGCAATTCAGGACTAATTATGTCCAAAATTCAAATATGGATAAAAGTGCATTTTAGGAGGCTATATTTTTGGAGCTCCCTCCCCCCCCCCCGGTGGCACAGCGGGTTAAACCACTGAGCTGCTAAACTTGCTGACCGAAGGTTGGCCGTTCGAATCCAGGGAGTGGGGTGAGCTCCTGCTGTTAGACCCAGCTTCTGCCAATCTAGCAGTTTGAAAACATGCAAATGTGAGTAGATCAATATAAATCGCTTCTGTGGGAAAGTAATGGCACTTTCATGCTGGCCACATGACCTTGGAGGTGTCTATGGACAACACTGGCTCTTTGGCTTAGAAATTGAGATGAGAACCCCCCCCCCCCCCCCAGAGTCAGACACAACTAGAGTTAACGTCAGGGGAAACCTTTACCTATATCATTTCCTGCACAGAAACAGGATTTCTATGCAGAAACAACCATGTGTGAATTTTGCACACAATTAGCCCCAAACTGTGAATATTCTGATCACTGCCGGATCCTTTTCATTAGGGTTTCCCAAAAATTGAAAAGTATATTTTCAACCATTTTTCCTTATTTTAAAATGTTCTCTCCATTCCTAGCTCTTTGATTAAGAAGCCCAATCTGAGCTTTTGCCAGAGAAATCGCAAGAAATGCTTTGACTGTTTGCAATCCGACTGAGCTTGACCTTGTGTCAGGTTTAATCCAATCTAGAAAATCAGGCTAGTTTCTGTATCACAGCATAATGCTCTGAGTTAGCATTGTGGAACTACACCACACATTGTGGAACTACACCACACTAATTGAAAGATGAGGTGCACCTTAAGCCAATTGTAGAGCATCTTGAGAAGTTGCTTCACTTGAAAGTGAAAACTGTTGATATTTTTGTGTACACTGAACCCATATTTCGATTCCCCAGTAATGCAAACAAAAATGAACAATCTATCAATGAAGAAAAACACCACACAATTGAAATGCTTTCCAGGTTTATGTATTATTTAGCACAAATCAGGATAGACATGGATGACATACTAGAAGGAAACTCAAGAGTTTCTTTTCATATGCATTTTTAGATTCAATATCCAAAGATGAAATGGGAGCAAAGATAGCACAGGAATGGAGAAGCAAAAAAGAAAAGGATGCAATTAACCAACATTAGTTAAAATATGCTGATAGGTTTATAGGCTCAGTTATTCTCATTGAGTTGTGTTAAGCACAACACTGACAACCTCACATGGTTAGATTTGGGTTTTATCAAGATGAACAGGCTTTCCCTTTGAGCAACGGATAACAATATATCTAGTGGACTTGTTCTCTTTGTATTTACAAGGTGGGCGAGTTGAGCCACCTTGGTGCTTGCAGGTAGTGACAGAGAACTTCTTGATGCTACGTCGCAACCCATTGCCGTAAGGTTTTCCTTGTTTGCCACACACAGCAATTATTTGTTTCTTGGATGCATGGACAAAGGAGTTCACCGCCTTGCACTTGGGTTTGGTCATCCCACGCCTTTGCATCATGGTATCGCAGTAACGTCTCCCTACGTTGCTCTTGGGGTTGTCGTAGTGCTGCCTTAGGAAGGTCTTGTAGTCAGCGGCATAGGTCTCAACAATGAAGACAATGGCCAGGAATGCAAAGAGAACAGGGCCTGCTCCCTTGAAATGCATCGTCATGTCTGGTGGAGAAAAAGAGATCCCTGGTAAGGGGAAAAATCAGAAATAAAGTGGAAAGGGAAGAATTGGCAGTAGAGAATGCTGTTCTTGACATTTTCCTTTACAAACTCATATTTGTAAAGGGAAATACAACTGGGACAGTCTACATTCAACAGTAGATTGCCCCAGTATTACCAAAACTAAATAAAACACTATATAACATGATTTTTGTTCCTAGGTTATAAATGTCATTTCCTAATTAGTTCTATCATAAAAACATGAAAAAAGTTTATTAAACTGCAAAACCTTGGTTTTTATGGGACATCCTACAACACATTTTACTATAGTTTTTCAATGAATATATAACAGAGACTCAACAAATTCAACATAGTTTGTGGCGGCCACACAAATGAATTTTCAGGAGTATAACAACTACTTTGAATAATAATAATAATAATAATAATAATAATAATAATAATCTTTATTTATATCTCACCACCATCTCCCCGAAGGGACTCAGAGGGGCTTACAAGGGCACTCCAGGGTGCATATCTATATAAATAAAAATGTCATGTTCATTTGTGGGATTAACATAACTCAAAAACCACTGGGCAAATTGACACCAAATTTGGACACAATTGATTTTATTGATTCTATTATTGTTTTATTATTCGATTGTTTTATTATATTGAATTTGTATTTTATGATATTGGTACCAACTGTAAACTGTCCCAAGTTGCCTGTGGGCTGAGAGGGACGGTATATAAATGCAGTAAATAAATAAATAAATAATAAATACACCTATCAGGCCAACAAGTGACCATCACTCATAAAAACCCTGAAAAACACAGTGGAAGGGACTTAAAAGGCAAAAAAATAAAATAAAAAGTACATTACAGTGCATGTGCAAAACCACGTATATACACATATACACAAATATGCACACACAAAACATATATACACAGACTGGGCAACAGCAACGCGTGGCAGGGGATGGCTAGTATAACATATAATAGGTAAAAATGATACATAAATATAAAACAAGTCACAAAAATCATATCAACAACCCCTGTCAACACATATAGCATAAAATCAAAATAATACAATTTAAAAAACAACAGTAGATAAAACTAGCTGCCATCAATTCACAAAGTGCCAAGTGTCAACTTCAAATGGGCCCATTCAGCTCTCTCATGGTCAAAAGCCTGTTCGAACACCCATGTTTTCAGGGTGGGGGCCTGATCTAATCTCTTATGGGAGGATATTCCAGAGTTGGCCCTCTCTCTTGTCCCCACCAACCGTGCTTGAGACTGTGGTGGGACTGATAGAAGGGCCTCCCATGTTGATCTCAGACCCCACGCCAGTTCGTAGAAAGAGATGCAGTCTCGAAGAGAAAACATAAAACCAGTGTATATTAACGTTATATTAACGTAACAGAAAGACTAGTTCTAGAAGGAAGAGTCAACGAACTCAGGGGAAAGAGGGTTTAGGTGTGTTATTCTGTTTATATATATATGTCATTATTGCTGGTTTTTGTGTGTGTGTGTTTTTTTCTTTTCTTTTCTTTCCATCGGTCTAGCGAGGTGTTCTTAGGTGGGTTCTTCTAGGTCTCTATCCTTTCCTACTTTTCTATCTCCTTCACAATATTCCCCTACTTTCCTTGTACCCCCCCCCCCCCGGTCCCCTTTTTATTTTAACCCCTTTAATAAAATCAAATAATTTTTAAAAAATAATAAAAAAGAAAGAGATGCGGTCTCAGAGATAGGTTGGACACGAAGCATATAAGGTTTTATAAGTAATAATGTGCACCTTGAATTGAGCCTGGAAACTTGTTGGGAGCTAGTGGAGCTGCTTCAGCAGGGGCGTGATATGTGCTAGCTCCAGTTAGTAATCTGGGAGCCAACTTTTGCACTAGCTGTAGTTTCCAAACCCTCTTCAAAGCCAGCCCCATGTAGAGTGCATTACCATAGTCCTTTCTGGATGTAACTAAGGCATGAACCACCTTGGACAAGTCAAGCTTTTCGAGGTAAGGTCGCAGCTGGCGCACAAGTTTTAACTGTACGAAGGCCCTCCCAGCCACCACAGACACGTGAGCCTCAAGCATCAATGATGAGTCCAGGAGGACACCCAGACTGCAGACCTGTGCCCTCAAGGGGAGTGTAACCCCGTCGAGCACAGGTTGCGACTGGCCATGAGTTCCTCATTAAGTCTCATCTTGTTGACCCTCATCCAGTCCATCACAGCTGTCCGACACTGCTCTAGGATTTGAGGAACTTCCTTAGAATAAGGTGGAAAAAGAGTAGTAGAGTTACGTGTCATCTGCATAGAGATGGTACCCAACTCCAAAACTCTGGATGATCTCACCCAGTGGTTTCATGTAGATATTTCAAAGCATGGGAAAAACAATGGAACCTTGTGGGACCCCACAGGTAAAAGGCCAGGAATCTGAGCTGGTGTCCCTCAGCATCACCATCTGGCTACAATCCCCCAGGAAGGAGCGGAGCCACTGCAACGCAATGTCCCCAAGACCCATTCCGAAGAACTGGCTCAGAAGGATACAATGGTTGATGGGCAAGCAGAACATATCCATCCAAGGCTAGAAAAGAAGCGCTGCACCCAAGGAAACTTGAAAATGATAAATCTGTGTCCCCTTCACCAGAGAATAACTAACTACCTATTCCACTTACCAGATTTAGGATGAGTCCAAATGTCTTCTTTCAGTCTGTGTTTCTCTCTGAGTCTCCTTTAGCCACGGAATCCTTATATATAGAAATTTAACAGGTTGCCACCATCCAATCATAGCAAAATTTGTTATAGGATCTCTTACAGGAAATGACAAACCCCGAAAGTTCCTAGATTGTGTAAATGAAACAAAGGTTGAGATATTTTCCCATTCACTTCAAATTCTCCAAAAAATGTTCCCCATTCCTTCTACTTCCAGGCATCTACCTATTTCTTAATGTCAGTCTCTACATGAGTCCATAATGATGAAACATGCGAGTTGTTTTCCACTGGTCAGGGTTATACCTGACACCAGTATTTCTTCATGTTGCATTGAAATGGTGCCATCCTCCTATTTACCACATATTTCTGCAGATTTTTTGATAAAGTGCTGCCTTATTTTGTCCATATTTTCTCTGTTTCTTAATTTCAACATCTCATTAGAGTTGTCATTATGGAAGATTCTCCTCTCCCCACATCTTTAGTACTACTTTTGGGGGCCCTGGTGGCACAGCAGGCTAAACCGTTGAGGTGCTGAACTTACTGACCAAAAGGTTGGTGGTTCGAATCCGGAGAGCAGGGTGAGTTCCCTCTATTAGGCCCAGCTTCTGCCAACCTAGCAGTTTGAAAACATGCAAATGTGAGTGGAAAAATAGGTACAATTTCTGCGGGAAGGTAGCGGCGCTTCATGGAGTCATGCAAGCCACATGACCTTGGAGGTGTCTATGGACAACGCTGGCTTTTCAGCTTAGAAATGGAGATGAGCACCAACCCCCAGAGTCAGAGACATATAGACTTTATGTCAAGGGAAAACCTTTACCTTTTCCTATGTGTCCACTGGATCAGGATTTACATTGACTCTTTGTACCCATGGGTTCTGTGTTGATGGATTCAACTGATCACAGCTCAGGAAAATAAAAAAAAATTCTCAAATGCAAGCTGTGGTTTTGCTATGCACCAAGCCTTAAGTTGATGCTGTAGCCTCCTATCATTTCACAGATCCTTAGACTCTCTCTAGAACTTTTTTGAATTGTTGTCCATTTTATGTTAAGGAATGTCGTTTTATTGTGCCATTGTTTATTATGGAATTGAAGCATCAATGGATTTTGCTCTCCACAGGGGTGGTGGCCGAACCAAACCCCAGCTTGAAACCACTTCCAACAAATTGGCAGTGGCATAGTGGGTAATGTTAACCTGCTTACACACACAAGGTGCTTTGCTTGCCACTAAAAGTGACATTTAAAGTTCTAAACAGTTCTGGGCCTCAAAACATGCAGTGGTGTCTCAATGGCTGTCTAAAGATGGAGGCCTGCCCGAGGAACCATCCTCCAAATACCATCAGTAGAAGCAGAGGCGGCCCTAGGTAATTTTCAACGGTAAGCAAACAGTATTTTGGTGCCCCCCCCCCTCCCAAACAATCACTGATATATATTTTCTGTTTGTTGTGGGAGTTCTGTGCGCCATATTTGGTTCAATTCCATCATTGGTGGAGTTCAGAATGCTCTTTGATTGTAGGTGAACTATATATCCCAGTAACTACTACCTGTCGAGGTCCATTTTCCCCCAAGAGCGCCCCTGGACAAAATCAACTATACTGCGAATGCTTACTTTGCGTAATGGTTGAGCCGCCCCTGAGTAGAAGATAGCATTTGAGGACATTGCCTTCTTTGCAGTGGCACCCAGCATTTGCCCTCCCCTTCAAGATATATTTGTCACCAACACTGACATCATTTTAGTGCCAAATTCAAACAAGGGCCAAGATTCTAGATCAGCTGCTCAAGTATATGCAATCATAACTGCTATTGTCAATTAGCACTGTGACCTCTTATCAAAGTTATTGAGGTCTAATGATTTGTTCCAAATCTGTACGTGTACATGGAGCCCCCGGTGGCACAGTGGGTTAAACCGCTCAGCTGCTGAACTTGTTGATTGAAAGGTCATAGGTTCGAATCTGAGAGCAGTATGAGCACACCTTTTCTTGTCCCCACCATGTGATGGGGGAAGGAGGGAGTGCACGTGTGGTGCCATGAGCCACCCCTCACCCCTTCCCTTTCACTGGTGACTGTCAGCAAAATGGCACAGCCTGAAGAGGCCATGTGAAAAGGTCATGGACATGGTTAGATTCCAATTCCTATCAGAACAAACCAAATGTTTAGAAATACAGAAACCATAATGCAATCGGTACCTGATCCTTATCATGACAATGATTTCATATGTCTGCCCTAGTATGCAAGACTGCAAGAAAGAGAATGGGGAAAAACTCTTTAAAAATCCAGAAACATGATGTGCTTACACTGCAATGCCTTGGGAAAGTTTACTTGCACCTACTGTTCAGTATTCCATAACTACTGGTTGAAAAATCAATGGGAGATTCAATTCCATGCCCTCATCCCCATTACCATATGTTAGACTATTAGCAGTAATGAATGTACATATTTGACATTATTGAGGAAATGAAAAATAAAAAAGACAGTTGAACCAGATCGTGTAATGGCTACCAAAAATAAGAGGGATGGCATCCTACCTACTTCCATTCCCCTTTCAGCATTACAGGACATGATTTCTTGTGGATGTGATGTTGCCCCTTCCATCTTTTTTTCTTGTTTACTTTCTATCTGTTGTTCTTTAAAGAGATGAACACAGAAAGATATGGCAAATCATGATCATAACAGGATGTTTTTCCTTTTCGACTAATTTGGGTCCTTGCCTGGATTGTGGTGGAGAATGTAACAGCTCAGGAACTATTATACCTATTGTAGAAATATTATGGAGGGTGGACATCATGACTTGTTAGATGCTAATTCTTTCACATGTGCTCCAGGTATTGAAAACCCATTAGACAGTTGCACACCATGGCTGGAAAGGCACCTCTGAACCAAACACACTCCAGAGTTCAGTAAAGCAAAGCAATTTATTGAAGAATAAAAAAGAGTTTCAGCAAAAAGTTAAAATATCAAAAGCAATTTAGAATTTTGTCCATGAAAAGTCACCTAAACTTAGAGAGCAGGAATCCACACATCAAAATCAGGAAACAGGATTGCAGAACCCATTGCCATTGATCACACTTTTTTTTGTTTTGAAGTCAGAGAGTTTTTGTTTTGTTTTGTTTTGTTTTGTTTGTTGATATTACAGGACATCGGACAATAACTGGCTACTGTCTGAATGGATTCCTGTTGAATTTAGAATAATTAATAGGGATGTGCGATCCATTAAAAATGGTTCAAAATTCATTACAAAACTGGGGGCGCTGGCATTTTCTTTCTAAAGTGTTTCTAAAGTATAATTACTGAAAACTCATTACTATAATGAGAGTAACAAGATTTCATTACTGTTTTGTTATAGTAATTGTGCATAAGTACCATAATTGAAGAAACTTCAGAGGCTTCTTTCTCCCTCATTTTAAAAACTATTGGAGAGAAACTTGCTACAACGGTAGAACACATTTACCACTGTTAGCCCACCAAATTTTCAGAATGTTTCGCTTATCCACGGATTGTTAGGGGAATTTTCAAAGTTTTATAAACAACTTTTAAAAAAACTACAAGAGCTATCTACTTGAATTTTATATACAGTGGCCAAGATAACCAGGACATCAATCCTCAGAAGTTTCAGAAAGATTCACACATCTACAGATTTTTGGGGATTTTTTAAAGTTTAGAAAAAAATAATTTATTCCTCCAAAAAGCAACAACAGCAATTCTCCTGAATTTTTGTCTGTCTTTATGACACACAACCACACAACTTTAATTTAGCACAGATTTATACTATCACTGACTTACTTTAGTCCTCTTTGCAGATTCAGTAATTTTATTTATTATTATTAGACTGTTGCACACCACGGCTGGAAAGGCACCTCTGAACCAAACGCACTCCAGAGTTCAGTAAAGCAAACAATTTATTGAAGAATAAAAAAGAGTTTCAGCAAAAAGTTTAAAAAATATCAAAAGCAATTTAGAATTTAGTCCATGAAAAGTCACCTAAACTTAGAAAGCAGGAATCCACACATCAAAATCAGGAAACAGGATTGCATAAACCAGTGTTTCTCAAGCTGGGGGTCAGGACCCTTGGGGGGTCATGAGGGGGTGTCAGAGGGGTCGCCAAATACCATCAGAAAATACAGTATTTTCTGTTGGTCATGGGGGGGGGGAGGTCTGTGTGGGAAGTTTGGTCCAATTCTATCGTTGGTGGGGTTCAGAATGGTCTTTGATTGTAGGTGAACTGTAAATCCCAGCAAGTACAACTCCCAAATGTCAAGGTCTGTTTTCCCCAAAATCCACCAGTGTTCACATTTGGGCATATTGGATATTTGTGCCAAGTTTGGTCCAGATCCATCATTGTTTGAGTGCATAGTGTTATCTGGATGTAGGTGAACCACAACTCCAAAACTCAAGGTCAATGCCCACCAAACCCTTCCAATATTTTCTGTTGGTCATGGGAGTTCTGTGTGCCAAGTCTGGTTCAATTCTATCATTGGTGGAGTTCAGAATGAGCTTTGATTGTAGGTTAACTATAAATCCCAGTAACTACAACTCCCAAATAACAAAATCAATCCCCCTCAACCTCACCAGGATTCAAATTTGAACGTGTCAGATATTTGTTCCAAATTTGGTCCAATGAATGAAAATACATTCTGCATTTCAGCTATTTACATTGCAATTCATAATAGTTACAAAATTACAGTTATGAAGGAGCAACGAAGTAATTTGATGGTTGAGGGTCACCACAATATGAGGAACTGTATTAAGGGTCGCCGCATTTGGAAGGTTGAGAAACACTGGCATAAACCATGGCAAAGATCCAAAACTAACAAGAGTCCATGAATCCAAAATAATCCAGGAACAGTAACCAAGGCACATGAAGATACAGGAACAAGGCTTTAATGTGAAATCCAAGGCATGAAAATTACAGCAACATGAACAGGAATAAATTCCAAGGCACAGGAAACTGGAATACAAGAAAGAAATAATTGCCTTAACCAAACATTGCTTCCTCTGAAGAACTTTCAGTCAAAAATCCATGCCTTTTCCCTTGAGAAACTTATGGAGGACACTGCTTGGCAATTAATCTTTGGGAGCAATACCTCCCTTCGGCCAGATGTCTGTCTTGAAAAATCTAACTCCTTCTATCAAAAGAGGTATCCTCTACAGGTTCCCCAATTAAGACATTCCTTTCACATTCCGACCTTGATTCCACCTGTCCGCCTCTTTCTCTGTCTGTACTGAACATCTAAAGCAGGCTTGACCATCCCAGAATCTTCAGCTTCATCATGGCTAACATCATTCTCCTGTCCAAAATTCCCATTTCTAAACCCCTGTGGGCCTGCAGGATCTTGGTCAGTATTCTCTGAAACCTCAGGCAATGAAACAATCACAGGCTGTATTGTTGAAGGTTTTCATGGCCGGAATCACTGGGTTGTTGTAGGTTTTTTCGGGCTATATGGCCATGACCTAGAGCAGTGGTTCTCAACCTGGGGTCCCCAGATGTTTTTGACCTTCAACTCCCAGAAATCCTAACAGCTAGGCTAGGATTTCTGGCTAGGATTTCTGGTTGTAGGCCAAAAACATCTGGGGACCCCAGGTTGAGAACCACTGGTCTAAAGGCATTCTCTCCTGACGTTTCGCCTGCATCTATGGCAAGCATCCTCACTACCTCTGAGGATGCTTGCAGGGGCGGCTCATCCATTACGCGAAGTAAGCGGTTGCAGAACACTTTTTTTTTGCCAGGGGCGCAGAGGCGACTGTGTAAATGCCCCTCGACTGTCACTTGAGGAGTGTCCCCTCAGCTCACAACAGCCCTAGCAGTCCGGGGGAAGCCTCGGCTTTCTTGCCTTGCTGCTGGGCGATTCTCTTCCCAAAGGGGCCGGGCCCTTGAGCCTCGCCTAGCCCCTCTTGTTCCTGCTCCACCCGGCCACCGGGTGCGCAAGCAGAGCCGACACTCAATCACTCTCCGCGTTTGATCCCTTCCCCATGGCCAGCTCCCTTTCCCGATCCCCCGGCGCTCCACCCGCCTCCTCTCCTCTCCCCAATCTGTGGGTGGGCCAAGGGGCGGAGCCGCTGCGCCTGGCCCACTTTGGGTCCGGAGGCGTGTCTGAAGACCCCAGCATGCGCACCAAAAGTCACCTCTTCTCCTGACTTTCTCTTCAGCCACTGGGACCAAGAGAGAGAGAGAGAGAGAGAGAGCCCCTCTGGCTGGAGGTATCTCCCACCTTTGTTTTGTGCCTACCTTCAGGAAAGGTGGGCATCTCCACCTCTCTCTCTCTGTCTCTCTCTCTCTCTCTTGGTCCCAATGGCTGAGGAGAAAGTCAGGAGAAGAGGTGACTTTTGGTGCACACGCTGGAGTCTTCAGGCACGCCTCTGGACCCAAAGCGGGCCAGGCAAGGGAGCAAGTGCGGCAAGTGTAGTTACTGGGATGTATAGTTCACCTACAATCAAAAAGCATTCTGAACTCCACCAATGATGGAACTGAACCAAATTTGGCACACATAACTCCCTTGACGAACAGAAAATATATATCAATGATTGGTTGGGGGGAGGCGCCAAAATACTGTTTGCTTACCATTGAAAATTACCTAGGGCCGCCTCTGGATGCTTGCCATAGATGCAGGTGAAACGTCAGGAGAGAATGCCTCTAGACCATGGCCATATAGCCCGAAAAAACCTACAACAACCCAATCACAGGCGGAGCCACTACAATTAGACTGACTCTAAAGGCTGGCTGTTGCAACCCTCTTTGGGGCTTTCAGATGCTGAGCACTGCATTATGGGAAATATAGTTTAGGGCAGGGACTTTTGCATTCTCTACCACAGGGAGCCTTCCCTTCCCAAACTACATTTCTAAGAATTCTGTGTTCTCAGTCTCCCGCCCATTAACTTTGCTAGTCCTGCCCCCAGTGTCTTCGTTTATGACAATTAGGCCAAAGAAAAAGGATCAGTTTTTAAAGCACTTTATGTTCTCTTGGCTTTAGCAAAGTTGCTTATTGCTTATACTGAAAATTAAACTGACCTTGGGGGGCATCTGAATGTTACAGAATCTGAATGAAAATGATTGGTGAATGTTTCTTAACCACCACCACCCACACCTTCCTGCATGATTTTCATATCGATTTGTATGCACTAATCTAATGAATTTGATCCGAAAAACAAATTAATAACAAACATTTGCACACCCATAATAATTAAGCTTTGGACAAAAAAGAGAGAATAGTTAACTGGACCAAAACTTATATTACTTTAGATTTTGTCAGAAACAGAGGCTGTACCAAATCTAAGACTTTTTGTAATTATATATAGTGTCATAACCTTATGTAATGGGTAATTCTAGAGCATGTGTGTCAAACTAACAGCACATGTGCTGCATCTGGTCCATGTCATTTTATGTCGTCCTCCAGATGTTAGAATACTACTCCTGTATTCTCCATCATTCGACTTCATGACTAGAGCTGATGGGAGTTGGGATGCAATAATGTATGGAAGGCTGCAGTTTGTTCTGTTTAGTTGGGAAGTTGGAGGCGTGAATTCTGATACAAGACTTGTGAATAAATGCCATTTAATCATTCCTCAACGTCAGAGCCAGAAGTGCTTTTGGGTTGCAATTCATATTATCCCCAGTCCCATGATGGGTAATCAGAAATGATGGGAGTTGTCATTCAATAACATCTGGGGACCCAAACTGGGTAAAAACTAAAGAGCACCAATCATTATGGAAATATATTTATATAGTTGGCCCTCTGTAACCATGAGCAAGAGTGTGCTTGAGTAAAACACCATACAATTGAAAGGCTTTTCCTAGTTAATTTATTTAGCAGCAATTGACAGGATAACAGGGATGGCTTAGTAAAAGGAAACATAGGCTGATGGCTTTGTTTTCGTATGCTTTTTTGGTTTCAGTATGGAAAAATGAAATGGAAGCAAAGATGGCACAGAAATAGAGAAGCAGGAAAAAAAATACAGTAAATCAAAATTGGTTAAATTAATATCTTGGATTTACAAACCAAGATAATTTTTTCTATGAATTGGCAGGAAATGGCTCAATCATTCTTGCATGAAGTAAAATTTGACAGCTTCACATGGTTAGATTATGCCTTCATCAAAATGAACAGGATAATTCCCTGCACAACGGACAACAATGTATCTGCTGGTCTTGCTCTCTCTGTATTTGCAAGGTTCGCGAGTTGAGCCACCGTGGTGCTTGCAGGTAGTGACAGAGAACTTCTTGTTGCTACGTCGCAACCCGTTCTTGTAAGCTTTCCCTCCTTTGCCACACACATCGACGATTTGTTTCTTGGGGGCATGGATCATGGAGTTCACGGGCTTGCAGTTGGGTTTGGTCATCCCACGCCTTTGCATCATGACATCACAGTAATTCTTCCCCACGTTGCTCTTGGGGTTGTCGTAGTGATGACTTAGGAAGGTCTTGTAGTCAGCGGCATAGGTCCCAACTATGAAGGCAATGGCTAGGAGTGCAAAGAGAACAGGGCCAGCTCCCTTGAAATACATGGTCAAGCCTGTCTGGCAAAAGCGGAGCCTGGGAGGAAGGAAGCAGAGAAGATGTGGAAACAGTTTGTCACGATTTGCAGTTCTTCTTGGAAGACTTGGGAGATGTCCTTTTAATGCTCCCAGTTCTATATATATAGCAGAGCCCTTCAGTGTTGGCACTGCTAACACCTGAAATGTCAGCCTAGATCAGTTATTTGTTACGTATGCATAACTAAGTAGGATCTGCTGGCCTATAGTTTCAGTCCACCTTAAGAGCCAGCTATTGGATCAGGGAAGGAAGCCTGTTCAGCTACTAACTGGGTTGCAAGTGTCCACTCCCCTCCCACCAGTGAGTGCGGTCTTTCACAGTCAGAACCAGGACCCCAAGCACAGGTCCTTGTCTCTTTAAGATGGATTGGCATTGAGTTTACATAACTTTCCCATGAAACTACATAGTCTTACTAAATATAGACACTTATTGATGCACAATCCTCAATAATCCCACAATATCTACTTTGAACTGAGTCCACACAGTCATATATTCCAATTCAAAGCAGGTAATGTGGGATTTTATTCAGCTCTGTGGAAGGGCACTCAGTAGGATCTCCTGGCTTATTGCCTCAGTCCACCTTAAGAACCAGCTGCTGAACCAGGTGAAAGACGTCTGTGCAACTTCTGACTGGGTTGCAAGGATGAGATATTTCCATTCTCCTTCCACCACTGAATGGGGCCTTTCACAGTCAGAAGCAGGACCCCAATCACGGGTCCTTGTCACAGCCTTACTCATTGGTGGGAGGAAGTAGAAACATGTTCCGCCTTGTGGCCCAATCAGAAGTTGACTGGATCTCCTTCACTTGATCCAATGGATGTCTCTTAAGATGGATTTGGACTGAATTTACATAAATTTCCTATGAAACTACATAGTCTTACTGAATACAGACACTTATTGATGCATAACCCTCAGTTACAAATTCGTAATTGCAATAATGGATTCCAGCCATAGTCTCAACTTGTATTATCCAAAACATTATATCAGTATTTGGACATATCTGAATGTTACAAGGGCAGTCAATTCACTCTCCTACTCAAAGGTTTGTGAAGAAATTCTAGTATTTACTATACTTCATATTTGCAGTTTTCATCTCTCAAATCTGATTATTCGTGGATTGTATCTCTAGGAATGTTATCTCTAAGAATCTCCAGATCCTCCAGGATGACTTCAACTTCCATATCTTCCCTTGGTTCTAAATGAAGCTGCATCGAGATACCTTTTTTGTATGGCTCATGACTAAGGAAAAAAATTGCATGTAATTACTGCAAAACTCTGATAATTATATGTTGGTTTCCAGGCAAAGGGAACTACTTTATGAATGGAAGTAGCAGGATAATGCCAATAAGAGGCTGACAAGATCATGTAGGCATTTGACAAGATCTTGCATTCCTTCCAATAGTAAGAGTTCATATGTGTATGTGTGTGTGTATACACACACACACACACACACGATTTTCTTCATAAAGGTATCAGCATTTTCTAATTGTCACAGTAAAATCAATGATGGTTCTTGATTAGAAAAGCTAACCTGACCATTTTCCAGAGACACTGCAAGAACTGCATTGAGAACTAGTGGTTCTCAACCTTTCTGATGCCACGACCCTTTCATACAATTCCTCATACTGTGGTGACCCCCAACCATAACATTATTTTCGTTGCTACTTCATAACTGTAATTTTGCTACTGTTATGAATCGTAATGTAAATATCTGATATGCAGGATGTATTTTCATTCATTGGACCTAATTTAGCACAAATACCCGATACACCCAAATGTGAATACTTGTGGGGTGTTGGGATTGATTTTGTCATTTGGGAGTTGTAATTGCTGGGATTTATAGTTCACCTACAATCAAAGAGCATTGTGAACCTCTCCAACGATAGAATTGGGCCAGAACCCCCATGACCAACAGAAAATACAGTTTTATGATGGTCTTTGGTGATCCCTCTGACACCCCCTCGTGATTCTCAGGTTGAAAAACGCTGACCTAAAGAGAGGCCAAATTCCATCTTACTTCCCACTTTTGGAGGGCCAATTTGATTTTTGAGACATCCTTGAGAAAATATCTAAAGACCTCCTTAGCTACTAGTGGGTGAGGAAGAAACTGAAGGGCAGAAGGAAGACTAACAGGGACAAAAGAGAGTATTATGATTTAACAGGAGAGATGTTGATTATAGAAGAGTCAGAATGAATAATCTGATTCAGATATGAAGGGGAAAAAATTCTCAAGCTAATCAGAATCCATGTTGAGTCATTCAAGTCACACATAGTCAGGCTTTCCTATGTCTGGATCTCACTCATGTGGACCCCTCAAAACACTGGGGTTCTGAGCATTGCATAAGCAAAAAAAAAAAAAAAAATAGGACACACATATCCTGCAGAATTACTGCAGTGTGACACCCCTTTCGTTGCCTTGGCTTAAAACTATGGAATTTTGGGGGTTTCAGTGTGGTGAGGCACCAGCATGCTTTGGCAGACCCAAGATTTCATTGCACTGTCCCAAGGCAGTCAAAGTGGTGCAGAATGGGACTAATTCTGCAGTGTACTTGCACCCTTAATTATCTATCCACTATTCTGAATCTGGAGGTCAATGGTGATCCATTGATCAGGGTGTTGTTTCAAAGGCAATCAGAATGTCCCAGGCATGGTCATCACAGGACCTCATCATACGAAAGAATACATCCAGTTTCTGTCTCCTGCATTATTCTGGGGTTTGTAGTTTAGTGAAGCTGTTAAAGGCTCCCCCCTAAAATACAAACCCCAGAATTCTGCAGGAGACAGAAACCGGATTTAAAGTAGATTCATTCTCTAGAGTGATGAGCTCCTTCAGTCACAGTCAGGAGGAGCAGAACAAAAATTACCCAGTAGGAGTCACTAAACCAGTGGTAATGAGAGGTTGCAGTAATGAAGTTCCTAATCCCATAGCAAGGAAACAAGAAGAGAGTTCAAATCATATGTGTGCAGCATTCTACTTGCTCACAAGTCAGATGAATTTCCTCACACTAAACACAGGAGGAAACACAGATTTATGTTTGGAAATCAACTTGTTGAGGAGGGTTGTGGAAAGATTAAACAAAAATGGACACTACTAGACTTAATGTCTAGTCGGACACAACTAGACTTTACCTTTACTATACTTCTTAATCTCTTCTACCTCCGGTTTGGTAGTAAAACTGATTTATTGTGTTGCGAAATGATGCACAACTAAAAAGTGAGTCACCAACCTGAAATGTCTGGAAAGCTCTAGGGTAGGTTAGTAAAGTATGGATACCAGTACTGTTATACAATCTCTCCCACAAGGATACAGTTGTTAAGTTGTAAGAAAATACATTCATACATACTCAGAAGTAACTAGAAAGTGATAAATCCTTAGTCCTCTAGAAGTTATTGATCCTCATCAGGCAAAATCAACCATAACTACAGACAAGGGTGGTGGGACATATTGTCCAACAACAGGAATGATGAACCTGTGTATCTACCACAGGTTCATCTCTCCTGCTAGCCTAAAAATCCTCCAGAGACCTTCCAAACAAAGTGGTTCTGATGACTTATCGAACATCATCCACATGCTGCTTGAACACTGGAGTTCGTTCCTACAAAAGCATAACAACATATTGCTCTTACCTGGGTTAATGTTGAGATTGTCTCCCAACGGATGGATCCAAATGTCTTTGGATCTCTCTGAAAAGCCTATAGCCATGGTTGCTTTATATATAGAATGCCAGGCAGGGTGTCATCCTATTATCTGATGAACAAATTGTTATGGGATCCTACGGGAAATTCCAAACACCTGAAACCATGCTATGTAAATTGGTTAATCCATTTGCCAGTACATTCTGAGTTCTCCGAAATGATCCCCATTCCTTCAACTTGCAGGTGCCTTCCTGTTTCTCAATCTATAGATATGAACTCACAAAGGTGAACATACAACATGCTTGCCATTGATCAGTCTTATAGCTGTTGTGAATATTTCCTCATGTGCTTTAGAAATGCGTGCCATGCCCCTCATTTATTGCACATTACCAAACATTTCACACAAACCACTGCCCTATTATTACTTTATCTTCCTTTTCCAAGTTTGGGACTCAAAGTGGTTTCCAGCAGAGATTTGGAAAATAAGACATAGAAAAGACAGCATGTTATACAAGTCTTGTCCCAAGTAAACAATCAGTCGTGCAAAGCCCCTTGAAGCAAAATGAGTATAGGGAAGATACCAGTGTTGCATCTCTGGGAATGATGTTCCAGAACCTGGGATCAACAGATGTACCTGTGAGGTTAAGGGAACAGAGAGAAAGGCCTCTCTAGGCCAATTTGTAAGGGATAATGTGGACCTCCAAATAATCTAGATTTGAGCCGTGTGGGGCTTTATAGGTTCAAGCCACTACTTTAAGTTGTGTTCAGGAAATGGAGAGGAGCCAGTGGAGCTGTAGAAATGAAAGAGATGTGTGTGTCCTGTAGCCAGCTCCAGTTATCAATCGGTCTGCAGCTCTTTGGATCAGCTGAAGTTTCTGAGTATTCTTCCAAGACATATACAGCTAGGGTTTAACTAAAGCTTGTGACCTTATGGGCAGATCTGACATCTCATGAATTGCATAGAGAGATTGGGGGGGGGGGGAAGCAGACATAAAGACCACCATTTATTAATGGGAACACTCAACAGAAGAGAAAGAGATGTGTGGTGGCAACCTACTCCAAGCTGAAGGACTAAAGCCCATCAGATTTGGATGAATACCAAGTTTGGTCCAGATCCATCATTGTTTGAGTCCACAGTGCTCTCTGGATGCAAGTGAACTACAACAGCAAAACTCAAGATCAATGCTCACCAAACCCTTGCAGTATTTTCTGTTGGTCATGGAAGTTCTGTGTGCCAAGCTTGGTTCAATCCCATCATTGGTGGAGTTCAGAATGTTGATCGTAGATGAACTATAAATCCCAGAAACTACAACTCCCAAATGACAATCTCCCCCAACCCCACCAGTAATCAAATTTGAGTGTATAATTTTTTGTGCCAAATTTGGTCCGGTGAATGAAAATACATCCTGCATATCAGATATTTACATTACAATTCATAACAGTAGCAAAATAACAGTTAGGAAGTAGCAACAAAAATAATGTTGGGGGTCACCACAATATGAACTGTATAAAACAGTTGCGGCATTAGGAAGCCCCTCCTCCCCCTCGTGCTGTGAAACTCTGTGGAGCTGCTGATGTTTCACCACAAAAATCCAGCCATTATATGCACACAGGTTGCATAACCCTAGGGTGCAGTTTTTTGGCTTGATCTGTCTCTGAAACGATGCCTTCTGGAATACATGAACATGTTCCTAATCTCTGTCAAATTATAACCCATGAACCTATTTACATGAAAAATAGCACCTAATGCAATTTAAAGCAACTAATGGTTGCCATAATTTATGTGGAGCAAGCCAACAACAAGAAAGTGCAAATCACAAATAGACCCAAAATTCCTACTCAGCCTTCTAGAGCCCCTTCCACACAGCTGTATAATATCCACATTGAACTTGATTTTATGACAGTGTGGACTCAGATAACTCTGCTCAAAGCAGAAATTGTGGATTATCTGCCTTGATAGTCTGAGTTATATGGCTGTGTGGAAGGGCCCTAGGATGCCCAGGTAGTCTTACACAGAATCAGAAGGGCATGGGTGGAGCCAGTGCAGAGAAAAAGGCCCAAAAAGGAACAAGATCACACTGAAATAGCTTTCGTCCACATTGCAAAAAGCTACTTAAGTATTTCCCTCTTTTCTTCCCTCTCTGCAAATGGTGTTCCCAAACCAGAGGCAAGTACTAGCCAGGAAATGGAAAGGGACATAGCTGGTGCACAAACTTTAACTGTGCAAATGCATTCCTTGCCACCACTGAAACTGGAGCTTTCATTTACACCTTTTCTGTGTTTTATTTTTTAAATTTGCTCAGTTTGCTATAATTCTCCTGATTGGGGGTTCATCTATTTCCCCAAACATTTAGCCTTATGTTGCTGGGATCATGCATTCCAATGAAAAGGCCATTTCATAAAGTGCGATGTCAACCATATTATGAAGACCATAAGACATTGCTTTTGGAGGAATTTTATTGGTCACCTAACCACTACAGCTCTGGCCTGGATTTACGTTGCTAACAATGACAATTACAGCCGTAAACAGTCCAGGGCTTCCCAAAATGAAGGAGCACATCCCACCCCATATATGATGGCCTAAAAGCAAAGGTTGCTCAGAGGGACCTTTGACTGTGTCTTATTAGTAGGAGAAGGTGTCATGTGAGGCCAAGGAACAACTTTTTTACAGTGATGCCAGTTCTCCCTCCAAAAAAACCCAAAACAAAACCTGTCAAGTTCCATGAGATGTTTTTGATATTTTGCATTTGCAGCTTGTTTCAATATTGGTTTTTGATACAAAGCTCAGAAAGTATATTTTGCACACCAAAAACCACTGTGTCTACACTTTTTAAACTAAAAAATCAAATGCCTGGCATCTTGTTAGTTGGTTATAATGTTCTAAATTGGACATTGGAACTGCTTTGTATTCCCATTTTTCATTGTGGCAGTATTGCTATGAATTCCCCAGCAATCCATCTTAGAAGGCAGTTAACCAATCAGAGTGGCAGAAGTCTTTGCTGTTGACACGTGGTTGCTGCACGATGATGGGACCAGACCTACCAGCAAGCAACACTGCATGGAACAAATGCAGAGGATCGTCACACAAACTTCACTTGGGATTCATCTAGACTGACCACATTACTGCTCTGGATTGGCCCCAGGAATGGCCACACAATCTTCCCAACCTATGGTGGTTTGTAGGATGGTATCCAATCAGGTCAAGACCATTTTGGCCCTGTTGGACCACCACCTGCCAATATCACAACTGCCAGATGATAACAGAACTCTGTGGTAGTTACTTACCATGGTGGCATCTTGGTACTTATATCAACAAAGGCACCCACATAGTTAGCAAGAATGGCCACAGTGGCCATGTGGGCCCAAATTGTTCCATGTGGTAATAATGCATTTGATGCAGGATCTCAGCTGATAACACTGGAATTTTTCAGAATAAGCTTCAAAGTGGAAAACACTGCTCAAAAAGCTGTATGGCCATGTTCCAGAACATGCTCCAGAACATGGCCATACAGCCCAGAAAACACACAACAACCCAGTGATTCTGGCCATGAAAACCTCCAACAATACACTGCTCAAAATATGAAAAATACTGAGAATTTTGCTTAGAGGTATCCTCCTTTATGCAATCAGGAAGAATAAGAAGGGATCTGTGCCTCCGCATACACCTGTATGAAATTCAGCCTTTCCCTCACTTTCTATTCTAGAAATATCCCAATAAAGCAGCTGCCTGGCTATGTCACAGTTTTTGAGGCACCAACATTTGCATATATTTAACCTTCCTGGACTGAAAGAGGTTCAAACTAGATAAACTACATAGCATTGATCTTGAAGCAATGCTTTCTCAAGCGTGAGAGGTATCTATCTGACATAACACATGGTTTCCCGCACGTCCATAACTGCGTTTATCTGTGATCAGCTTTGCGACTGAACATCACAAAATAAACATAAGGTTTCTTTGTAAGCCTAGCTGTTGAGCCACACATCTCAGAGTAAATGTCATGACTGGAGAACATTGGCATTCATCACAGGAAATGTGTTTTTCCATAACATTTTGTTGGATCCTCAAAGTAGCAGAAGACATCAGAAGGCTGGAGGATATGTTGAATCTTTGCATTGAATTAAAAATATTAAATTCTATACTTTTGTATAAGTCTTCTCCATGATAGCTTTGTCTAAAAGTCATTCATGACAATGAAATTCATCATTATCCATAGTTAGGGGCCCCATGCTATTAAGGTTGTGCATTTGGGGTAAACCATGACCCATTTCATGTCCCGGCTTCCAGTGTGGGCCCCAATCCATTTTTAGGGAGCATCCCAAAATTGGGAAGGCAGATATCTGTTTTCACATTGGGGTGCTGAAATATCTATTTTCTATTATGGGGAGGGGCTCCCCTTTCCAGCACGCACTTTAAGGAGGCCTCTTCTTACATGCTGCTGTTTCTACTCTAGAGGAGGTGCTCAGCTGCAGGCACTGCATGCCACACACACTGGAGAGTGTGTATGTGACGTGCAGGCCCAGAAAGTACTCGCATCTGTAAGTGCCTGCAGCCAAGCACTTTTTACTCTAGAGTAAGAGGCACTCAGTTGCAGGCACTCACAAGTGTGGGTACTTTCTGGGCCTGCACACCACGCACACATTCTGTTTCCAAGGTAAGGAGGCAAGTTCTGGGAGGCGCTCGGTTGCAGGTGTGCACGCTTTCTCTCCCGGGCTACGCCACGCCAGCCAGCCATGCACTCTCTAAGGCATTTTAAGGAGGTTTCCCACTTCCAGGTAAGGAAGAGTGATGATCACTTGGAAGAAGTTTTCAGGGAATGAGGGTTTACTTTTTTGTTTGCTGGGGGATTCATTAAAAAGATTAAACTGTGATGCCGAAAAGAAGGCTTGGTGCTGGTACCCGCTCCCACTTGCTTTCGTGTTGAGCTGATTTTTGTACCGGGAGGGGCCTTCCTGTTCTGTGCTTTTGAAGGAACGAAAGAAACTAATGAAACGGGAGAAACCAATTCTGCGCACAACTCTAATGTATACACAGACCAGAATTTCACATTTTTTTCCAATCATTCAAATCTCCCACTAACTTGGTAGAAGGAGAAAAATTATTATTTGTAGAAGAGAGTTGGTCCATCTGCATTCATGGGAGAAATGTTACCATTTTTATTGCTTGAAATGTTATGGAAGCAGTATAGTATAACGGGAGGCAATTAATGACCACAACTCCTGACAGTGTCCATTTCCATTATAGGAAGTAGAGCTTCTCTGTTTGTGTTCTATTCTATCCATATGGTGAAGGGATAGAGCAGTGGTTCTCAACCTGGGGTCCCCAGAAGTTTTTGGCTTTCAACTCCCAGAAATCCTAACAGCTGGTAAACTGGCTGGGATTTCTGGGAGTTGTAGGCCAAAAACATCTGGGGACCCCAGGTTGAGAACCACTGGGATAGAGGAAGAGCAAGAAAATGAAGCCAGGAAAAAGAAACTGTAGACATATTACACGTATTTTATCAACAATTTACATTTTTTCCATGAGTGGTTGCATAGGCAGGACACAGTGCATCTCTTTGCCTGAGGGTCTTAGTCCATCCAATGGCGCATCTCAAAGGAATGTGAGAGCAGACATTCTGGTTTGACACAAAGGTAACACCTTGATTTACAACATATTTAGTATCCAAAAATATTTCTGATTGTTCTAAAAGGCAAGAGAAAAACCTCTTCTCCTTTTTCTCTTTCTTTTAGGTTTGTATTTGCCTATTTATTCTTAAAAGGTTTGCCATTGTTTTCTTCTGAGTTTGAGACACTGTGACTCACTTAAGGTCATGCATTTGGTTTCCATGACTGAGCCATAGTTCACACTTTTGATATCCTGGAGTATCACTTCACACCATTCTGGCTCCTCATTGGTCATTACATTTTTAATAGTAAGAATTTAACTTTTTCCATAGGGATATGATCCTGATGTAGCCAACAACAGCCACATCAATAGATATGTTTGTATTTTAAAATTTCATATTAGTTACTTTTACACCCTGCCATTCAAGTAGTGTATATGATTTCACTTCTCACCATTTTTATCCTTGATCACAAAGAGAAATTGAATCATCCAGTGAGTTCTAAGGGTCTTGAACTTGGATCTCCTCTATACAAAAGCTGAACCACTACAGTACACTGACTTTCTAACTACATCTCTCACTGGACCAGGAATTACATACATTTGAATCTTAAACGTGTCACTCTTTAATGATTTTTTTTTCATATCAGGAGCGACCTGAAAAACTACAAGTTGCTTCTGGTGTGAGAAAATTGGCTGTCTGGAAGGACATTGCCATGGGGACGCTCGGATGTTTTGATGTTTTATCATCCTTGTGGGAGGCTTCTCTCATGTCTCCGCATGGGGAGCTGGAGCTGACAAAGGGAGCTCATCCGCATTCTCCCTGGATTTGAATCTACGACCTGTCGGTCTTCAGTTCTGCTGGCACAAGGGCTTAATGCATGAATACACTACATTGTGCTTCATCTAATAAAGTAAGCACTGAGTAGATTATGAAGCTTCCCCCCCCCCTTTTTTTTTCCTTAGAAACCTTCAAGAAGCACCTCCAAACGTGGCTTTTGCGTTGTGTCTTTGGAGAGTGATTTTGTCATGCTCCCCTATAATGGGTGTCCTCACATCGCACGCATGAAAGGATTGTTGCTACTACTCCATTAATGAGTCTCCCTTATAAACATATAGGCTTTTATTTCTATCTCATCCTTAGTTTTATCATTGTATCTTGCACATGTGGCCCGCTCATTTTGATTGTGTTTGATTTTCTACTGCATTTCTTTGCACTGTTTATTATTATATTTTATGCCTGATTTATTTTATTGTGTTGTTTGTTTTATGCTTTTCATGTTATTGTAATGCACTTCTGGGCTTGGCCTCATGTAAGCCGCCCTGAGTCCCCTTTGGGGAGATGGTGGTGGGGTATAAATAAAGTTTCTCCTTCTCCTTCTCCTTCTCCTTCTCCTTATTTTTTTTTTTAGAACAGATTCTTTGTACTAGTTGGACTTATGGGCATTGTTGTCCCACTACTTTTTACATATGACCTTGACTCTGAAATCTTCACTTTATTTTATTTTAGAAGATGATTTAGCAAGGACTAAGGATCAAGTATGGCTCAACAGCTGCTTCTTGCGCTTTCCGATCTTTATTACATTGCCAGGAACAACTCCATGGGAATGTTGTGTGTGGTAAGTCTAGAATCTGCAAATGTCTCTCAGATTTCTTAATCAACATCCCCAAATTACCTGCACCCTTGCACCACTGAGTGAGTGTGATATATTGGTTTGAGTACTGCACTATGTATGACTCCGGAGACCAGAGTTTTAATAACAGCTTGGTCATGTAACCCAGGGGTCCTTAAATTTTTAAACAGAGGGCCAGGTCACAGTCCCTCAAACTGTTGAAGGGTTGGATTAGAATTTGAAAAAAAGCATGAATGAATTCCTATGCACACTGCACATATCTTATTTGCAGTGCAAAAAAACATGTTAAAACAATACAATAATTAAAATGAAGAACAATTTTAACAAATGTAAACTTATTAGTAGGGAGCCCCCGGTGGCGCAGTGAGTTAAAGCACTGAACTGCTGAGCTTGTTGATCGAAAGGTCGCAGGTTCGATTCCGGGGAACGGCGTGAGCTTCCACTGTCAGCCCTAGCTTCTGCCATCCTAGCAGTTTGAAAACATGCAAATGTGAGTAGATCAATAGGTACCGCTCCGGCGGGAAGGTAATGGCGCTCCATGCAGTCATGCCGGCCACATGACCTTGGAGGTGTCTACGGACAACGCTGGCTCTTTGGCTTAGAAATGGAGATGAGCACCACACCCCAGAGTCAGACATGACTGGACTTAATGTCAGGGGACTACCTTTACCTTACCTTAAACTTATTAGTATTTCAATGGGAAGCGTGGGCCTGCTTTTGGCTGATGAGATAGGATTGTTGTTGTTGTGTGCTTTCAAGTCATTTCAGACTTAGGTTGACCCTGAGTAAAGGCCAGGTAAATGACCTTAGAGTACCGTATCTGCCCCCCGGGCCTTAGTTTGAGGATCCCTGATGTAACCCATTAGGTGAGCTTGGGCATGTCATGCTATTTCAGCCTCAGAGAAAGACCACAGCAAACATTTTCTGAACAGATCTTGCAAAAAAAAAAAAAATCCACAACACCTCGATATTTTCATTTTAGGATCGCCATCGTTCAGAAATGACTTGAAGACACGCAACAGAAACAACTCCCACATTGCTCAATGCAGACAATGGATTAGTTATTTCAGAGTCCTGGAAGGTAAATGCTCCCTTATGAATCACTGCAACTGACTGTAAACATGCTCTTAGAAGACAATTAAACCATTAAGTATTGGAACATCCACCCAATATTTTGCAAGCTAGAACTCTTATGCCATTTTATATTTTACTGAACACGTTGTGCATTAATAGATTCCCGCTTCTTATGTGTCAGAATATTTTCACTCTGCAGATTAATTTTACTCAATCAGCTTTTCCTTCCATAGGGGAAAAAATAAGATGACTTGGTGTTGCTCAACTTCTATCTCTCCCTAGTTTAGCTTCCTGGACCCTTTAACCTTTTTCATGTTTTCTTTCCTTGCATCCATTTTTTTTATTTTACTCCTGATCTAATCCAACCTCCCAGGGAATTCACAGTGTCATACATCTCCTCCAAACTTTCTAAAAGGCTCAGAAACAAAAGATGCTTATAAATATTCCCTCCCCATCCTGGAGAGAAGTGAGTAGTGAGGTGCCACAGTTCTGGCCCACTGCTATTCAATATCAGCACCAATGATTGCTTTAAAGAGGATAAAAAGGTAGGCTTCAACTTACAAGAGACATGCTGGGATGCATAAAGAGAAAAAAACTAATAAAAATACTTTACCAAAGCTTATTAGAATGGGATACAGAGAGAGATTTAGTAAAAGGAAACATGGTTAAATGGGCGATAGACATTGGGCACTCAATAATATTAAAGGAGTAGGAACATGTTTGGAAGAACAAACTGAGATATACAAGAGTCTTGGATGATTTTTTTTCCACAGACCCCACACTAATCTTGATATTTTGTGCTAGGTGGCGAATGGTTACACAGAGATTTTCCAAAATGGCAACCTCCACTTGCTGGAGTGTGTGTTCATCAATAGCAGAGCAGGGTCACCCTGGAATTGGAGCTGTTTCCACTGAAGTCTGACCACATTTGAATTGATGATGCCAGTTCTTGACTACATCATATGATGAGGAATCATCCCCATAAACTTCTTTCATCTCATCAAATGTCTCTTTTGGTGTGCAGCCTTTCAAATAAAGGAACTTGATGAGTGCTCTGTATTCTCCTGGCTCCATTATCAAACCTTACACCACTTCAGCACCTGTAAAATCAAGACCATTATCAGTTCTGAGTTGTAAATTGGCAGGTAGCCTATAGAGACTTATATCATTACACGTGTGCAGTTTCAGCATCCTGTGATAAAATCTTTAATGAATATCCCTCATAGGATGGCTAACTCCTGAACTCATTTCAAATGGAAGTCTAGCTGTCTTGAAGATGCACAGCTACATCTGGCAAGTATCCTGGTTTGTTTTTGTTTTCTTTATTTGCTTGTTTTCTTTGTGCCAATTTCCCCCCCACTTCATGCAAAGTCGGGGGAGACTTCAGAGTTTGCTGAAAACTCTGGAACAGCATCTTTTTGCATTTTCCCCAGGGTTGCTACAGTCTCAGCAGCACCCTGAAAGTTAACCATTAACAGGAGCTTAAAGCTAGCCTGCAAAAGCCTTTTGCTGTTATTGGCTTAAAAAAGTATATTTTGGTCTAAAGACCACCCTTTTTCCTGGGGATGAGATCTCCATTTTGGAGAAGCTCTCCTGCCTTCTTCAGTTTAGAAAAAGCCTCAGATGTGCTGGTGGTCAAGCTTGGCAGCTCGGATAGGCCATTGTGAGTACGGTTACCCTCTTGCCTTTGAAACTGGTGCTGAGCTCAAATAGAGAAACACCTGCTCTTTCTAAAGGATAGCAGCTCAGCGCTGGGGCAGGGAATATCTCAGGATTTCTCTGCCATTGGGAGAGGCTCCATTACTTCATCCTCGAACTAACCTTGAGCTTAGATAGGGAAAGACCTGCTCTTTCTAAAAATACCAGCTCAGGGTTAGGGTAAAGAATCCCAGGATTTTTCTACCATTGGGGGGGAAGTTAACTCAGCAGCTGAAGGAAAAGGGAAGGAAAGTCTGTCAAGGACTTTGAGAAATAAATGTTCTGTTTGATGTTCAAATCTGGAGTGGCCACAGTTGCTGAGAATCCTAAGCTTCTAAGTAAGGCACCCGTAGTTCACCTGGATAAAGAGAGAAGCACATCTTAGTTTTAACTTTATAGTGTCTGGGTGTGATGGCATAATCAAGTAGAGACACTGATTCCATCATGCTTTCCCTATGCTCACCAGTGCAGGAAAAGAGAATATATCTTGGATGTCTTGATGAACATGGGGTTATGTGTGAACTTCTAGCCATCACAAGCTTCTCTCCTGATATCAGCAATAGGAACTCACACAACCAACATGAAGGACGGGACAGTCCCTCCTTATATCGTATTTCAGGATGCCTTGTTTTGACATTGACAGAGATGCCCGCATTACCAGGAAATCTCTTCTTCTTCTTCCTGGTCATGTGGTCATTTTTGCCAATGTCAGAATGGGATTATCCCTTACTTTCATGCTGATATCAATTCCAAAATCAGCAAATGCATCTGCAATGGCCAAGAGATTGCATGGAGCTGTGATGGTGAAGCAGCTATGCATCCCATCCAGGTGAACAATGGCCTCAGATTTGACACATATGTGCCAGATCAGAGGCACATTTGCACGAGACTAAACTGCCTGGTGTAAATAACCTCTGGGTTTGAATCCCTATGTTTTCTTTTTCTTTTTTTAGGGACATAGTTCCCATATATAAGCTCTTAATGCTGTGCTGTAGGAATGGAATGTCATCTGATCAAAGGAAGGAAGATTATAAGTAATTGCAGTTTCATGCCAGAACAATCAATCCTTTCCTTTTATGTTAAAGGTTTGCTACCATTGTTGTTGTTGGGTTTTTTTTTAAAAAAACTACATTTCTATTGATGCCTTAACTTATATATTTTTTTGATCAATATCAAATGTTTAGATTGGTTTCAGTGATATGAATGGATGGGAGTATCTTTTGATGTTTGTTCATATATCAATATGGGACTTGGCCCTCTTCCAACACATTGTAATTTAAAACAGATGAGTGAAGGCAGGTGTAGAGCCAGAATTGCTATATAAACATAACTTTTATCTATCCGTAACAGGGAGTAAAAATAATATATTAGTGCTGATTTATTGAGCGTAAGTTTACTCTTTTAAAATTGCTAAGTAATGAATATTTTCATTTCTGTGCTATATATATATATATATATATATATACACATATATAGTTATAGTTATACTTTAAAATGATAATGACTATACTGTTTTTATTAACTGCATGGTTGAAGGAAACATTGGATCACACACATATCTACTATAATTGGGGTTAGGGGCACAGCACCGCCATAAAAGTAAAAAAAAGGACGAATAAAACAATCGGCATTTTAAAAAAACTGAACACCTCTCTTGGAATTTTTAAGACCTCCAAGGTGACTCTATAGTCAACTTAAACCAGAAGAATTGCACTGAAGGATTTATTGATTCCTAGAGAGAAATGCATTTTGTTAGTTTTGGCCCAGCTCTCTCATCTGTTTCTATAGTAATAGTGACTGACCTCACTGCTCTAAAATAAACCTCTCTCCTATGCCATTACTTTGATGAATTAAAAAGTTCTTCATACTTAAAAGTATGTGAAATATTATATATATGTGAAGTGCTTGTTACTAGGGCTGTGCTTTTGGGTAAACTAAGGGCTATCCCACTCAGCCCTATATTCCAGAATATCAAGGCAGAAAATGCCACTATATCTGCTTTGAACTGGGTTATCTGAGCCCACAAACAGATAATGTGGGATTTTCTGCCTTGATATTCTGAGATATAGGGCTGTGTGGCCTGTTTCATGTCCTTGGCCTGTTTCATGTCCCGGGTTTTGGTGGGGGGTCCAATCCATGAAGGCAGGTATCTGTTTTCACTAGGAGGTGCTGAAAGATCCATTTTCTATCGGCCCATTATGGGGTGGGAGGCTTCCCAGGCTCCCCTTCCCATCTTTTTAGGCATTGAAGCTGCTTTACTCTAGAGGAGAGGCTTTCAGCTGCAGGCAGGCATGCACTTTAAGGAGGCTTCTTACCTGTTTCTACTCTAGAAGAGAGAGGCTCGGCTGTAGTGCAGGCAGGCGTGCATGCTTTTTGGGGATGCATGCCACACATGCACGATCTTTCCAAGACAAGAGGCAAGTTCCCATTCTTACTCTCGAGGAGGTGCTCGGCTGCAGCAAGCATGTGCACTTTCTGGGTCTGCACATCGCACACAAACTCTCTTTCCAAGGCAAGGAGGCAAGAGGCAAGTTTCCATTCTTACTCTAGAGGAGGCACTTGGCTGTAGGCAAGTGTGTGCACTTTCTGGGTTTGCATGCCAAACACACACACTTTCCAAGGCAAGGAGGCATGGAGTGCCATGTGCTCATGAAAAGCAGGCAAGGAGCCTAGATCGGCTCCTGCTTGCTTTCATATCAAGCTTATTTTCGTACGGAGGGGGGCTTCCCATTACGTGCTCCCAAAGTAACAAAATAAACGGAAAAAAATTGGATGAAGTGAAGGAAAACAGTTCTGCGCACAATTCTACTTGTTATGGTGCTGAACCCCAATTGTTAAAACTAATAGTCCAGATTTGGCACTAATTTAATTTTACTGTGCATGAAGCTGGGTTGCCCACTGTTCATCTATGATCTCCATTTTCAATGAACCACCTGCTTATCACACTGGAGAAGGGCAATAGAAATAAACAATCTCTGCAAATGACAGCACACTGCTGGCATAGCTTTGTGGGAAAATTAATTCACTGAGTTTTCTCCTCTCCTTCCAAGGGCACATCATTTGGAACTGAGAGAAAGAGAGGGCTGTTATTTACACTATGTAACTAAATTTGAAAAAAAAATCTTGTTCCTGGCTTGAAAGTGTTATTTCTTGTTTAATTATGCGGCACTTACTTTGAAAGTAGTTGTATATTCCAAAAGCTTCGTTTTTCTGGCTGCCAAAAACTATGTTGAATTGGTTGAGACTCTATGAGATATTCATTGAAAAACTATAGCAAAATGTGCTGCGGGATGTCCCATCAAATAATTATTTCAATTTTCTCATGGACGTCTTTCAAATTTAGAGAGAAGGGAATGTAAGTGAATTTGTTACTGCACACACTCCTGTCATAATATATTTTAATTATAATAATTCGATATGAATTTAAAATAATAGTATCAACCTAATGATAGTTAATAATTTGATAATTTAATTCTTCATGAACCCACTGTGAGGACATAGTGATCCCCAGGGGTCCCGAACCCCAGGTAAAGAGCAACTGGCCTACAGAGTTTCCATCCAATGGGTCTAAGAAAATCTTCAAAAGTAGTTTTTTCCCCCGAATGTGAAATCAGTGGGTGTGTATCAGGCATGGGCAAACTTGGACCCTCCAGGTGTTTTGGACTTCGACTTCCACAATTCCTAACAGCCCCAGGCCCTTTCCTTTGAGGGGGAAAAGGAAGGGGCCTGAGGCTGTTAGGAATTGTGGGACTTGAAGTCCAAAACACCTGGAGAGCCAAATGTGTATATGGTTGCTGATCAATTCGTTCGTAACACATTTTTCTCAATGAGCAAATAATCTGCATAACTCAAAGTGTCTGGAGAATGTACACACCCTTGAACAGCTAATAATAGATATGGTTATTACTTAAAGCCTAAATAAATATTTTCATCTTAAAGAATAACATTGAAAAAAAGATTATGATTTCATCAGAGTTACACATTTCCAAACTTACATTATATGTTTATGTAAAGTGTTGCAAGTTTATGTAACATGGTCGAAGCACAGCTTCAAACCTTACTTAAAGGTTCTCTTGTAGTTTTATAATAATTATCTACCATCAGAATCTTTAATCCTGGTAATGGTGTGTGCTTTATTTATGATGCCCAAAATGTTTTTCCAGACATCCAAGCCGTTAAGGCAGTGGTTCACAACCTTCTTAATGCTGTGACCCCTGAATACAGTTCCTCATGTTGTGGTGACCCCAAACCATAAAATCATTTTTGTTGATTCTTCATAACTGTAATTTTGCAACTGTTATGAATTTGAATGTAAACATTTGATATGCAGGATGTATTTCCATTCACTGGACCAAATTTGTAGTTCACCTACATCTAGAGAGAACTGTGGACTCAACCCATGATGGATCTGGACCAAACTTGGCACAAATACTCAACATGCCCAAATGTGAACACTGGTGGCGTTTGGGGGGAAATAGACCTTGTATTTCCATTCACTGGACCAAATTCGGCACAAATACCCGATATGTCCAATTTGCATACTGGTGGGGTTGGGGGGAGTTGATTTTGTCATTTGGGAGTTGTAGTTTCTGGGATTTATAGTTCACCTACAATCAAAGAGAACTCTGAACTCATCTAACGATGGAATTGAACCAAACTTGGCACACAGAACTCCCATGACCAACAGAAAATACTGGAAGGGTTTGGTAGGCATTGACCTTGAGTTTGTGAGTTGTAGTTCACCTACATCCAGAGAGCACTGTGGAATCAAACAATGATTGATCTGGACCAAACTTGGCACAAATACTCAATATATACAAATGTGAACACTGGTGGAGTTTGGAAGAAATAGACCTTGACATTTGGGAGTTGTAGTTGCTGGGATTTATAGTTCACCTACAATCAAAGAGCATTCTGAACCCCACCAATGATAAAATTGGGCCAAACTTCCCACACAGGACCCCCATGGCCAATGGAAAATACTGTTTTCTGATTGTCTTTGGTGATCCCTCTGACATTCCCTCACACCCTCTCCAATTTCAATCATCATTAAATAAGTCAAAATTTAATACAAATTGTGAGGACTCTCAGTCAGTAAAACTGCTGGAGCCATCAAATCACTAAACAACAAAACAGAATCACTGACACAATGGAGCAAGACAAAAGAATGTGTGTGACTGACTGACGCTGGGTGGAGTGAGTACGTGACATGTGACGTGAATTGCTTGCCCTCCCCACCGCCCGACGTCCTACTTGTTGGCGCCACCCGCATAGCAATTGATTAATTAAAAATATAGGTGCCCCTGGTGGCACAATGAGTTAAACCCTTGTAGTGGCAGGACTGACAACCAACAGGTCGGAGGTTTGAATCCAGGGAGAATGAGGATGAGTTCCCTCTGTCAGCTCCAGCTCCCCATGTGGAGACATGAGAGGAGCCTCCCACAAGGATGGTAAAACATCAAACATTTGGGTGTCCCCTGGGCAACGTCCTTGCAGACTGCCAATTTTCTCACACCAGAAGCAACTTGCAGTTTCTCAAGTTGCTCCTAACATGAAAAAAAAATAATTTAAAATGAATAAAAGTTTTAAATTTTAAATGTTTTGCAGACATGTTTTTGCGGAGCACTGGTTGGGAACCACTGAACTAGAGCATGGCAACATTTTTAAAAAATGACTAGTATCTTAAAAAGGTGAGAAGGAGACCATAATGGACAGTTGCAGATTGTGGGGAGAAGTGTTGGAGGACAAGCTTAATATTGGCAAGACACAGCAACAGGTTAGGGCCAAGGCGAAGGAAGCAAATACAACTGCATTTCACGGCAAAGGAGTATTAAGAAGCAATCAAATTTCTAAGATGCTAGCACCATCTGGAAGAGGTCTCTTGTCCTTCCTATTCTGTTGTCTTCTTCCACTTCCATGCATTGCTTATTTAAAAATAGTTCCTTATCTCTTCTGGCTAACCTCTGGAATTGCGCATTTAACTGGGCATATCTCCCCTTTTCACTGTTTCCTTTTGCTTTCCTCCTTTCTTGGGCTACTTCCAGTGTCTCAGCAGACAACCATTTTGCCTTCTTCGTTTTCTTTTTCTTTGGGACGTACTTTGTTGCCGCCTCCTGAACAATGTCGCGGACTTCTGTCCATAGTTCTTCTGGGACTCTGTTTACTAAATCTAGTCCTTCAAATCTGTTCTTCACTTCCACTGTATATTCGCTAGGAATGTTAGTGAGATCATATCTAACTGGTCTGTGTATTTTCCCTGATCTCTTTAATTTTATTCTAAATTGGGCAATAAGAAGTTCGTGATCTGAGCTACAGTCAGCCCCAGGTCCTGTTTTCACCGACTGGATGGATGTCTGCCACCTTTGGCTGCAAAGGATGTAGTCAATCTGATTTCGGTGTTGACCATCTGGTGAGGTCCATGTATAAAGCCGTCTTTTAGGTTGTTGGAAGAGAGTATTCGTTATACACAGCGAGTTTTCCTGGCAGAATTCTATCAGCCTGCGTCCCGCTTCATTTTGTTCTCCCAGACCATGCTTGCCTGTGATCCCAGTTGTCATTTGACTTCCCACCTTGGCATTCCAGTCTCCTGTAATGAAAATAATGTCTCTTTTTGGTGTATTATCCAGTAGGTCCTGCAGATCCTCATAGAACTGATCTACTTCTGCTTCTTCAGCAGCTGTGGTTGGGGCGTATATTTGGATCACTGTGATGTTGAAAGGCTTTCCTTGCACTCGAATTGAGATCATTCTGTCATTTTTTGGGTTGTATCCAAGCACCGCTTTAGCGAATTTCTTATTAATTATGAAGGCTACTCCATTTCTTCGATGTTCCTCTTGTCCGCAGTAGTAGATCTGGTGGTCATCTGATGTGAAGTGGCCCATTCCAGTCCATTTCAGTTCGCTGACCCCCAGAATGTCTATCTTTAGTCTTGACATCTCACCAATAACAACATCCAATTTGCCCTGGCTCATAGATCTTACATTCCAGGTTCCTATGGTGTGTTGATCTTTAGAGCATCGGATTCGTCGTTCACCTCCAGTACCGTCGGCCGCTAGCCTTCCTTTCGGCTTTGAGCTAGCTGCGTCATCACATCTGGGGCTAGTTGAACTTATCCTCTGCTCCTATTTTTAAATAAGCAATGCATGGAAGTGGAAGAAGACAACAGAATAGGAAGGACAAGAGACCTCTTCCAGAAAATTAGAAACATTGGAGGTAAATTTCAGGCAAAAATTGGTATGATAAGAAACAAAGATGGCAGGGACCTAACAGAAGCTGAAGAGATCAAGAGAAGGTGGCGAGACTATACAGAAGATCTGTATAGGAAGGATAACAATATCGAGGATAGCTTTGACGGTGTGGTGAATGAATTAGAACCAGACATCCTGAGGAGTGAGGTTGAATGGGCCTTAAGAAGCATTGCTAACAACAAGGCAGCAGGAGATGATGGGATCCCAGCTGAACTGTTTAAAATCTTAAAAGATGATGCTGTCAAGGTGATGCATGCCATTTGCCAGCAAATATGGAAAACACAAGAATGGCCATCAGACTGGAAAAAATCAACTTATATCCCCATACCAAAAAAGGGAAATGCGAAAGACTGCTCAAACTTCCGTACAGTGGCCCTTATTTCTCATGCCAGTAAGGTAATGCTCAAGATCCTGCAAGGAAGACTCCAGCAATACATGGAGCGAGAGTTGCCAGATGTTCAAGCTGGGTTTAGAAAAGGCAGAGGAACGAGAGACCAGATTGCCAATATCCGCTGGATAATGGAGAAAGGCAGGGAGTTTCAGAAAAACATCTACTTCTGCTTCATTGACTATTCTAAAGCCTTTGACTGTGTGGATCATAATAAATTGTGGCAAGTTCTTGGTGGGATGGGCATACCAAGCCACCTTGTCTCTCTCCTGAGGAATCTGTACAAGGACCAAGTCGCAACAGTCAGAACTGACCACGGAACAACAGACTGGTTCAAGATTGGGAAAGGCGTACGGCAAGGCTGCATACTTTCACCCAACCTTTTTAACTTGTATGCAGAACACATCATGCGATGTGCGGGGCTGGATGAATGCAAAGCTGGGGTGAAAATTGCTGGAAGAAACATTAACAACCTCAGATATGCAGATGACACCACTCTGATGGTCGAAAGCGAGGAGGAGCTGAGGAGCCTTCTAATCAAGGTGAAAGAAGAAAGCGCAAAAGCCGGGTTGCAGCTAAACGTCAAAAAAACCAAGATTATGGCAACAAGAATGATTGACAACTGGAAAATAGAGGGAGAAACCGTGGAGGCCGTGACAGACTTTGTATTTCTAGGTGCAAAGATTACTGCAGATGCAGACTGTAGCCAGGAAATCAGAAGACGCTTACTTCTTGGGAGGAGAGCAATGTCCAGTCTCGATAAAATAGTGAAGAGTAGAGATATCAGACTTGCAACAAAGATCCGCCTAGTCAAAGCCATGGTATTCCCTGTAGTCACCTACGGATGTGAGAGCTGGACCTTAGGGAAGGCTGAGCGAAGGAAGATCGATGCTTTTGAGCTGTGGTGTTGGAGGAAAGTGCTGAGAGTGCCTTGGACTGCGAGAAGATCCAACCAGTCCATCCTCCAGGAAATAAAGCCCGACTGCTCACTGGAGGGAAAGATACTAGAGACAAAGTTGAAGTACTTTGGCCACATCATGAGGAGACAGGAAAGCCTAGAGAAGACAATTATGCTGGGGAAAGTGGAAGGCAAAAGGAAGAGGGGCCGACCAAGGGCAAGATGGATGGATGGCATCCTTGAAGTGACTGGACTGACCTTGAGGGAGCTGGGGGTGGTAACGGCCGACAGGGAGCTCTGGCGTAGGCTGGTCCATGAGGTCACGAAGAGTCGGAGACGACTGAACGAATGAACAACAACAAGCACCATCTACTGATGCCATCCTGTTGTAACAGCTCAGTTATAACTGATAAGCTGAGCTTGTAAATAGACTGAAGTCTGTTGGTTCTCTTGTTGTGTTGCATAGGGCTGAAGTGAACAACAAGTTAAACATGAGCCAACAATGTGATGTGGCAGCAAAAAAAAGCCAATGGGATTTTGGCCTGCATCAATAGGAGCATAGTGTCTAGATCTAAGGAAGTAATGCTACCCCTCTATTCTGCTTTGGTTAGACCACACCTGGAATATTGTGTCCAATTCTGGGCACCACAATTCAAGAGAGATATTGGCAAGCTGGAATGTGTCCAGAGGAGGGCGACTAAAATGACCAAGGGTCTGGAGAACAAGCCCTATGAGGAGCAGCTTAAGGAGCTGGGCATGTTTAGCCTGAAGAAGAGAAGGCTGAGAGGAGACATGATAGCCATGTATAAATATGTGAGAGGAAGCCACAGGGAGGAGGGAGCTAGCTTATTTTCTGCTTCCCTGGAGACTAGGATACAAAACAGGGCTTCAAACTACAAGAAAGGAGATTCCATCTGAACATGAGGAAGAACTTCCTGACTGTGAGAGCCGTTCAGCAGTGGAACTCTCTGCCCCAGAGTGCGGTGGAGGCTCCTTCTGTGGAAGCTTTTAAACAGAGGCTGGATGGCCATCTGTCAAGGGTGATTTGAATG
This sequence comes from Anolis sagrei, assembly GCF_037176765.1. Lineage (NCBI taxonomy): Eukaryota > Metazoa > Chordata > Lepidosauria > Squamata > Anolidae > Anolis > Anolis sagrei. Next base: position 13,993,180 of record NC_090026.1, on the reverse strand, counting down.
CAATATTCCTGCTTCTTGGCAGGGGGTTGGACTGGATGGCCCATGCGTTCTCTTCCAACTCTTTGATTTTATGATTCTGTGAAACTGGACTGGAGAAAGTGATAAACCACTAACAAGCCTTATAATTCACTATAATTCAAGAGTGGTCCATGGTTTTGTGCACACCATGCAAGTTTGGACTTTTCACATCCCTCTCCTTATGGAGACTGGAAAAGAGCCATTGCTTCTCTCTTTTCTAGGCCAGATCAGGAATAGAAGGATTGGGAAAAGGATAATATATTTCTGATAAATTAGGAGTGAGCCATGCCTTCAGGTACATATTTTGAGGTTTGTCGGAGAAAGTAAGTTCTTTTCTTTTAATTAGTTAATTTTTATTCCAGGAAACAAATCAACAAACAAAAGTAAACACAATACAAAATGCACTTTTCTGAGCCTTGATAGTAAGAAGTCTTTGCAGTGGAATAGGGTGTCTTGGAACATGGTAGAGTCTCCTTTGGATATTTTGAAGCAGAAGCTTGGGTGGACTTTTGTTGGGGGTGTTTTCATTCTGTGTTCCTGCATGGAGAATGGGATTGGACTGGATGTCCCTTATGGTCTCTTCCAGCTCTATGAATCTATAATTTCATATGCAGAACATCTGGATTGTACTAGATTGGTCCAGAGCCATCAGCTTTTGGGTTCACAATGCTCTCTGGATGTAGATGAACTCCCCCAAATGAAGGTGAATTTTCCCCAAAGACCTCCAGTATGTTTTGATGGTCATGAGGGTTCTGTGTGCCAAGTTTACTCCAATTCCCATTTTGATGGGGTTCAGAGAGCTCTTTGATTGCAGGTGAACTATAAATCCAAGTATTTACAACTTTCCCAAAACCCACCAATATTCCAATATGGGCATATCGGATATGTGTGCTCAGTTTGGTCCAGATCCATCATTATTTGGGTTCACAGTGCTCTCTGGATGTAGGTGAACTACGACTACTATAGGTAAAGGTTTTCCCCTGACATTAAGTCCAATCATGTCCGATTCTGGGGGGTGGTGCTCATCTCCATTTCTAAGCCGAAGAGCCAGCATTGTCCATAGACACCTCCAAGATCATGTGGCCAGCATGACTGCATGGAGCGCTGCTTACCTTCCTGTTGGAGTGCTACCTATTGATCTACTCACATTTGCATGTTTTTGAACTGCTAGGTTGGCAGAAGCTGGAGCTGACAGCTTACGCTGCTCCCTGGATTTGAACCTGCGACCTTTCAGTCAACAAGTTTAGCAGCTCAGTGCTTTAACCCACTGTGCCAACAGGGGCTCCACACAACTACTATAAATCCCTCCAAAAAACCCCAGCATGTTTTGTTCATCATTATGGTTCTGTATGCTAAGTTAGTTCCAGGTCCATTGTTGGTGGGGTTCAAAATGCTCTTTGATTGCAGGTGAAATATGCACCCCAGTACCAACAAATCCTATAAATCAAGATGAATTCCTCCCGAACCTCTCCATTATATTTTGTTGGCCATGGGGATTCTGTGTGGGGAATGTGGTCCAGGTCCATTGTTGGTAGGAGTCACAGTGGTCTGTCTTGATGCAGGGTGAACTACAATATCAATACAATAAGATAGGGTTAAGGGAGAGGCAGTGGGCAGGGTCATGCAAATAACACACCAATGGAGAGAGTCAGAAGCACTAGGATGTGGAGGAAACACATCAAATCTAGGATGAAATTGTCCCCGTATGAAAGCCTTCACTTGGGTGATGGGCAGTATGGTGTTTGTGGAGAACCGCCTTCACTTGGGTTGTGGACAGTATGGTGCTTGGGGAGGGGTTGAGAGATATGTTCATGGCATTCACTGTAACCAGCAATGTCCTTGGAGGGAGTGCTCTGGTGTCTCCTCAGCACTGTGGGTTAAAGCTGTTTGTGGAGTTGGGAAGCTCCTCCACTACATACACACATTTTCACTTTTATTATTTGTATATAGATAGATGACCTTTCATGGATATAAACTCTTTTCTTTTGATGTAGTATCAAATAGAAGACTGGGTTTATATTTATTATTTATTTATTTATTTATTTCTGCTACTTATACCCCGCCCTTCTCACCCCCGAGGGGGGACTCAGGGCGGCTTACAAAAGAAGGCACAATTCGATGCCTATATCCAAATACATACAAATATAAAAACAGTTACAATCATTAAATAATTAACAGATTAAAAACATCAATATATAGCACCATAGCATAATAATAAACAATCTCATGGTCAGTGTTTCGCATTCCAAGGTCCAACAGATTCTTCATTGTTTGCCCATCATTATGGTCTTTCTCTTTTTCTTTTAGCTGCCAGAGTTTCCGAAAGCCTCCGAATATCCATGAAATCATGTGCAAAAAAACCCAATCCTATATAAAGGTGATGTCACATTATTTGTTTCCTCCCTTTCCTTCCTCCTTTTCTATGCATAAAATACAGTATATAGACATTTATTTTCCTTTGTAGAAAATGCTGATTTTTGTGCAGAAAATGCTGCTTTCTGTGCAGAAAATGCTGCTTTCTGTGCAAACCAGGCGTGTACTAAGTTTGTGCAAATTGTGTGAAAATCCCCATTAGTCCCAAATTCTTTTTGATTGGGATTCTTATGCAAAAACATGTATCTTTTTCACTTTTTTCAAGTATTTTAAAATATTATTTCCATTCCTAGGTGAGAGCAGAGTGTGCCATGTTGCATAAAGAACACATGAAGGCAGAAGAATACAGGAAAGAACAAGGAAGTGGATTGATAATAGTTTTTGTTTATTGTATTACAGAAATTGACCAGGAAACTGCAAACTGACTTAGAAAGGTACATTCCTGGATTCAAAGATACCATGACTATCATTGTTTTGACACTAATTTAGAATCCATATTTGGCAATGTGTTGCATAGATTTAAATCAGAAAGGAAACATCATCAGTCACCAAAGTTAGATTTCGAACTAAGGAGAGCAGCTGCTTCTGGCCACAGAATTATAATGAGCTCTTTGTGAGAAAGAGATGCTTTGCAGAAAACGCTGTTGTGAAGATGGGATCACATCATAAGCCCCATCTCTTCCAGCCCCACATTTCCCTCCACACTTATGTATGGGCAATATAATGAACAGGGAGGCCTTTCTGGCAGGTAACCCGAATCTTCTTGATTTTTGTCTCCCCCTTGTACTTGCAGGACAGCTTGTTGGAGCCCTTCTGTAGGGTGCAGACTGTGATGGGGAAAAGGGTTTTGCTGGTTTGGTTCCCATCCAGAACTTTCCCTGTGGAATTGCAGATGTCAACCAACTGCTGTTCAACAGCATGGATGAAAGTGTTGCCCTGCTGGCAGTTCAGGTTCCTGCGACTCATCATCAGGTTGCAGTAAGTCTCGTCATTCTGATAGTCAGACTTCGGGTTGTCCAGGTGCCTTTTCAAGAAGTCGCTGTAGGATGTGCCTTCACTTCCTTGGAACAGAGCAGTGGCCACGAGGAAGGCAAGGAGAAGACACACCTTGAAAGACATGACTGAGTCCTTGAATGTTGGATGTGTACCTGAAAAGGCAAAAAATGCGTGGTTGTGGTGAGAACATTTGAGAAACATAGTTTCTAGTATCTATTGACCATGTTATCAGTGGTGGATCTTAGGAGAGAATAAAGCCAGAATTGGAGAAACCATGGAGCTTCCTGGGCATGTTGTGTTAGAAGATTAGAGTTGATCCTAAAAGATCCAGGTTATATGCTATGAAGCCCCTGAGTGAAATCCCCCTCTTGCTCTCACTATGCATGTCTTGCTTCATAGGTTTGATGCAATGATAAAATGGAGAGGAGAAAAAAGAATGGATAAGAATAACTCCAGAACAGAACAGATTCTTCTTAGCCCAGGATCTTCTTTATCAAACTTTCCCAACACATTTTTAATACACTATTTGAATATTCTATCTATTTCTACCACACAACCATAATGGCTATACCAAACCAGAAGAAAAAAGGAAACACTACATGAAAATCTGTCCTCTTTCTAATTGCTCATGATAAATGAGGCACAGAAGGCCATTAGGCAAAGAAGACTCAAAATTAATTTCCCCCTAGAAAGTCCTAGGAAGAACTTCCTAACTGTGAGAGCTGTTCAGCTGTGGAACTCTCTGCCCTAGAGTGTGTTGGAGGCTCCTTCTTTGTAGACTTTTAAACAGATGCTGGATGGCCATCTGTTGGGGGTGCTTTAAATGCAGTTTTCCTGCTCCTTGGCAGGGGCTTAGACCCATGAGATATCTTCCAACTCTAGAATTCTATGATTTCTAGATTGCTGAAGGCAGCCCAGTGGTTCTCAACCTGTGGGTTCCCAGATGTTTTGGTCTTCAACTCCCAGAAATCTTAACAACTGGTAAACTGGCTGGGATTTCTGGGAGTTGTAGGCCAAAACACCTGGGGACCCACAGGTGGAGAACCACTGGCTGAGGCACTTAAAGTTTGCTACTGTTATTCAAAGCAATGATCATTTGCCTTGAGCTGCCAAGCAGAAAATTCCAAATATTTCACTAAACTACAAATCCCACTATTCTGTAGCACTGCTTCTTAGATTAAGGGTTCTGACCCCATATGGGATCCTCTTAGCTCAATATTAGGGTTGTGATAAAACTACCAACAGTAAAAGATTTCTGAAAGCCACCTAGACACTTACACAAATCTGTTACCAACAAAATGCAGTGTTTACAGTGATCACTGAAGAAAATGCATCCACTGTACTTCATAAAGTACACTGGAGCTTCCGGTGGCACAACGGGTTAAACTCTTGTACCAGCAGGACTGCTGACTGATAGGTCAGTGGTTTGAATCCAGGGAGAGTGGGTTGAGCTCCGTCTGTCAGCTCTAGCTCCCTATGCAGGGAGATGAAAGAAGCCTCCCACAGGATGGTAAAACATCAAACATCCAGGTGTTCCCTGGGCAACGTCCTTGAAGACAGACAATTCTCTCACACTTGTAATTTCTCAAAAAAAAAAAGGAGTCATACTTTGAAGATATCATGCGAAAACATAACTCATTAGAAAAGACTAGTTATGCTTGCTAAAATAGAAGGAAGTTTGCAAGACCTGAGCAGGGCTGTTGAGGATAGGATATTTTGGAGGTCTCTAAGTCATGGGGCCACTATAGATTGGGGTCAATAATGACTGTTAAGAACAAGTACCCAAAGCACCACTCATTCCATTCTCATACACCCTACCTCCCTTTTTTAGTAGTTTATTTGGGAACTGGACATGGTCCATGCTTCTCAACTCACCCAACTTTTTGGTTTCCTTCTGGATTCCTTCAAAAAGACTGGCTGCTTCTGCTGTCAGAGCCAAATACCCAGAGAAGGACCTAGTTTCCTTCTTCCAGGGTTCCTATTATATACCACTTGCCTGGGAACAGCGGTGAGCCTGTGGTTGTACAGTATGAAGAACTGTCAGCCTTACTATATCTTCCTCAATTTAGTAACCTTCCATGTGGTAACTTTCTGGTGAGGATGACTGAGCTATATCATGTTAAGGAATGGGCAGCTTTAAAATTAAAAAGGTCTTCACGAAATAATAGTATCTATATAAATAAAAATGTAATGTTCCTTTGTGGGATTAACATAACTCAAAAACCACTGGATGAATTGACACCACATTTGGACACAATACACATATTAGGCCAACGAGTAACCATCACTCATAAAAACACTGGAAAACACAGTGGAAGAGACTTAAAAAGCAAAAAAAAAAAAAAAATTTAAAAATTACAACACATCCTCATAACTACATATATACACAAATATATACACACACATATACACATATGTACATACACAAAACACATATACACAGACTGGGCCACAGCAACACATGGCAGGGGACTGCTAATATCTATATAAACAAAAATGTAATGTTTGTTTGTGGGATTAACATAACTCAAAAAGCACTGGATGAATTGACACCAAATTTGGACACAATGCACATATCAGGTCAATGAGTGACCATCACTCATAAGAACACTGAAAAACGCAGTAGAAGAGACTTAAAAAACCAAAAAAAATATTACAATGCATGCACAAAACCGCACACACATATATATGCAAGCACACATATATACACATATACACAAATACACACACACACACACAAAACACATATACACAGACTGGGCCACAGCAACACGTAATAATAGTAGTAATATAATAACTTTATTTTTATAATCTGCCTCCATCTCCCTAAGGGGACTCTGGGTGGCTTACATGGGGATGGGCCTGATCAACATAGTTAATATAAAACACATTAAAATACATCATCAACAACATAAACAAAATAAAACAACATTATAACAATAATATAAAGGCAGACATCAACCAGCAACCAATAGATCTGCAATAATGATCACTTTCTGGGCACAGGTGGGTGGCTGATGCAAATCAGTTGTAAGGATAGGGTTGATGGCTAAAGTGCCTAAGTCAATTGGCAATAGCAAAGATAGGGGGCAATGTAAGAGCATTATAACTTTAAGTACTGGACAATAGTAAAGTGCAGGATCCTAGCTGGGGCCAAGTTATCAGATGAATTGTCTATATGAATAATTAGCAGTCTCTCTTTCTAGGAATTGTAAACACAAGATCACTAGACTCTGTGTTCTTGAGAGCTGTTAGCGCTAGTAATTATTTTTCATTTGAATTACTAATTATCTTATATGGTTTACATGGTTTGAATCCAGGTTACCTACAAGATCACCTTCTCCTGTACAATCCGCCCCAAACACAGGTCCTCTGGGAGGCAGCTACTCCATCCAGCCAGAACCCAACTGGCCACCCTCACCCAGAGGACCTTTTCATCGATAGCCCCAAGACTATGGAACGACCTGCGGAAACAGCTCTGAGAGCTACATTTGCTGTCAGAATTGAAAACACATCTGAAGATCTACCCAGCCAGCTTTAATCATGAATTTTGTGTTTTAATCTGTGTTCTGTGTATTTTAATATGTATTTTGTAGAAATACCTTTTAATATGTGGATTCTATAAAATGTGAAGAGTAGAGAAATCACACTGGCAACAAAGATCCGCATACTGATTTTGTCATTTGGGGGTCATTTGGGAGTTGTAGTTGCTGGTATTTATAGTTCACCTACAAAGAGCATTCTGAACCCCACCGATGATGGAATTGAACCAAACATTGTGCACAGAACTCCCATGACCAAAAGAAAATACTGGAAGGGTTTGGTGGGCATTGACCTTGAGTTTTGGAGTTGTAGTTCACCTACACCCAGAGAGCACTGTGGACTCAGATAATGATGGATTGGACCAAACTTGGCATAAATACTCAATATGCTCAAATGTGAACACTGGTGGAGTTTTGGGAAAATAGACCTTGAGATTTAGGAGTTGTAGTTGCTGGGATTTATAGTTCATCCACAATCAAAGTACATTCTGAACCCCACTGACGATAGAATTGGGTCAAACTTCTCACACAGAACCCCCATGATGAATAGAAAAGTTATATGGTCATTCTCTGATAGACAGAGCATTTTCTTGGATTAGTTTTTTTTAAGGTACTAGGAGATGTCTCAATTTCTCTGTTCTTTCATCTTGGGCAACCAGGCAAGGCTGCTCTACTTCTTCAATAGTGTTGTAATCCTCACCTGTTGGGCAGCCAAACCACCAACCGACTTCAGTTGAGACAGACCTGTGGAGAGGCCATGTTCCACCATAGATACATTACAACAGCATGAGAGAATGGGAACATGAGACCCATATCTTGCAATAGCACAGCATTCAACTGGATGATTTACAGATGAGAGCAGACAGGCCCTTTCTGCCTTTCTTTCTATTCATTTAGCAAATGAGAATGAAAATCACATTAAAAAGCCTAACAACTTTTTTTAAAAAAATCAGTAAATAAGTCAATTTTAAAATAGGTTAGGTAAAGGTTTTCCCCTGACATTAAGTACAGTTGTGTCCGACTCTGGCGAGGGGTGCTCATCTCCATTTCTAAGCTGAAGAGCTGGTGTTGTCCGTAGACACCTCTGCGGTCATGTGGCCAGCATGACTGCATGTAGCGCCATTACCTTCCCACCGGAGAGGTACCTATTGATCTACTCACATTTGCATGTTTTTGAACTGCTAGATTGGCAAAAGTTGGGTTAAAAGCAGGAGTTCACACCGTCCCCGGATTCAAACCTTTGACTTTTTGGTCAGCAAGTCCAGCAGCTCAGTAGTTTAACCCACTCCGCCACTGGGAGCTCCAATTGTAAAATATCCCTATACCTGGCACACAGAACTCCCCTGAGCAACAGAAAGTATTAGAAGGGTCTGGTGGGCATTGACCTTGAGTTTGGAGTTGTACTTCACATACATCCAGAGAGCACTGTGGACTCAATAAATGATGGATCTGGACCAAACTTGGCATGAATATACAATAAGCCTAAATGTGAACACTGGTGGGGTTTGGGGAAAAAGGACTTTGACATTTGGAAGTTGTAGTTGCTGGGATTTATAGTTAACCAACAATCAAAGAGCACTCTGAACCCAGCTCACAATGGATCTGCACCAAACTTGGCAGATTACCTACATGGCCAACATTGAATACTGGTGGGTTGAGTGGGGGGGGGGGGCTGTTTTTGAATTCTGATAGTTGTAGTTCAACACCAAAAAAGAAGAGAAAAACAGGCAGAGAGATCTTCAGCCTTCTCTTCCAAAAGATTTCTAAGACCATCAGAAATATGTATTTTCTGCTGGTCTTTGGTGACCCCTCTGAAATCCCCCTAATGACCCCCCCAGGGGTCCCGACCCTCAGGTTGAGAAACACTGTCCTAGACAAATCACTGGGTTAAGATGGATAAAATCTTATTTGAACTAGTTAAACCAGAGTTTGAAAGCCTATTGTGTTTAGGGAATGATCATCTATTCGAAAAAAATGTACAAATTGTTGTTAAAATATGTAATGAAGGAAGAACAAATGAAAGGCTATATGATTAGATCGGCTTGAAATGTAACAACAAATGCAATTGGAACAATGTGAGAGGGTAGGGACAAGAAGTTTGAAGAGAAATGATTTGAAAGGAAAACAATATAAGACCATATACAGATGGGTTGTTGTAGGTTTTTCGGCCATATTCTAGAAGCATTCCCTCCTGACGTTTCGCCTGCATCTGTGGCAGGCATCCTCGGAGGTTGTGAGTACACAGATAGTTCTTGACTAGAGAGAGGCTTTCTAAGTTGTACCAAGGCAGCTCTAGTAAATGTTGGAAATGTAAGGAAAATGTTGGAACATTTGACTATATGTGATGGTCCTGCAAAGAGAACCAGAAATATTGGACTGAAATATGATGTTGGAAGAAACTGTTACATTTATTTATTATTCATTTATTTCGTGTACTTCTACCCCGCTCTTCTCAACACCCGAGGGGGGACTCAGGGCGGCTTACAAAAAGGCACAATTTGATGCCTACACAGTAATACAGATAAGATATAGACAGCAATTAAAAACAGTTATAACAGTTAAAAACAATCAATATATATCACAATCAATTAAAACAGTCTTATGCTCAACATTCGCAACTCAGAGTCCATAGCTTCATTCCACATTTTCCATTCCTATCAATCGTCATTGTCCTTTATTTATCTGCCAGATTGCCCAAACGCCTGGTCCCAAATCCATGTTTTTAATTTCCTTCTAAAGGAAAGGAGGGATGACGATGATCTAATTTCCGCGGGGAGTGAATTCCATAGGTGAGGGGACACCACCGAGAAGGCCCTGCTCCTCATCCCCGCCAATCTCACTTGTGATAAAGGCAGGGCCGAGAGCAGGGCCTTCCCGGAAGATCTTAAACTCCAAGGTGGGATGTAGAGGGAGATGCGTTCGGACAGATACACTGGGCCGGAACCGTATAGGGTTTTGTAGGTCAAAACCAGCACTTTGAATTGTGCTCGGAACTGGATCGGCAACCAGTGGAGCTGACATAGCAGAGGGGTAGTATGCTCCCTGTATGACGCTCCGGTGAGTAATCTGGCTCCCTCCCGCTGGACTAATTGAAGTTTCCGAACAATCTTCAAAGGCAACTCCACGTAGAGTGCGTTGCAGTAATCTATCCGGGATGTAACAAGAACGTGGACCACCGTGGCCAGATCCGACTTTCCAAGGTACGGGCACATGATGAATACAGAGTTTCATTTGTTAGGAATTCTGGGCAATCAACTAGGAAGAAAACATGGAATGTGACTACAATATAAAATAACTGCAGTCAGAATTATCTGTGCACAGAGATGGAAGGAACTAATAATCCCAGCACTAGGTGAATGACTGACGGCCTGTGAATTAGCTGAGATGGACAAACTGACTGTGCGGATTAAGGACACCCTCATGAGCAGCTGTGAACAGATAAGGAAGTCAATACTTTTATCCATGGTTCAACCCGCCTATCATGCAAATACAAACTAGGTTTGTAACTAGGTTCTATACTGCCCTGTATTCCAGGATCTGATCCCAGATTATCTTTTTTGAAGTGGATTATATGAGGCCCCTTCTACAGTGTCCTTACAGCCCAGGATCCGATCCCAGATTATCTGCTTTGAACTGAGTCTACACTGCCAGATAATCTGGGCTCAAATCCTGGCATACAGGGCAGTGTAGATCCAGCCTAAGTAGAAACAGCTGGACTTTGAGAGAAAAGGTTATAAAAGTAATGATACTGCTAAGATGCTAGCACCATCTAGTGATCTTGTCATGATGCATCAGCTTAGTTGTAACTTTGATGGACTGTGCTTGTATTAAAACAGACTGGAGAGACTGAAGTTTGTTGGTTGTCCTCATTACTTGTATTGCTTAGGGGTGAAGTGAACCTAGTTTTGAAAAAGTAATTTACCAATAATAGGAATGGTGACAGTGGCAACATGAACACAACATATCCATTTTCCTTATGCTAATGGTCACAGGGAAATTGTGATGTTATCACTATCGAGTCTGGACAGTGGACCAGGCTAAATCAGACCCAACACTGCTATCCACTGTCCCAAGGCCACGAGATTCTCCAGTTTCCCACAAACCCTGGAGTGCCACCCAGCTTTACCCAAAGATTGCTTTTTATTGTTTACTAGCCGTCCCCTGCCACGCGTTGCTGTAGTCCACATGGGGTTCTGTGTGGGAGGTTTGGCCCAATTCTATCGTTGGTGGGGTTCAGAATGCTCTGTGATTGTAGGTGAACTATAAATCCCAACAACTACAGCTCCCAAATGTCAAGATTCTATTTTCCCCAAATTCCACCAGTGTTCACATTTGGGCAAATTGAGTATTTGTGTAGAGTTTGGTCCAGGTCCATCATTGTTTGAGTCCACAGTGGTCTCTGGATGTAGGCGAACTACAACTTCAAAACCAAAGGACACCCTTCCAGTATTTTCTGTTGGTCATGGAAGAACTGTGTGTCAAGTTTGGCTCAATTCCATTGTTGGTGGGGTTCAGAATGCTCTTTGATTGTAGCTGAACTATAAATCCCAGCAACTACAACTCCCAAATGACAAAATCATTTTTTTGAGTGAAGAACATACATTGGGTTGTTAGGTGTCTTGTGTTCAAATTTGGTGTCAATTCGTCCAGTGGTTTTTGAGTTCTGTTAATCCCACAAACGAACATTACATTTTTATTTATATAGATGACTCTTCGTAGATAGAAGTTCTTTTCATGGGTGCCAAATGGAAAAGTAGGTTTATATCCATGAATGTTCATTTAAAAATAAAAACCAGTTACTGTAGTTTTAAGGGCGTTTTCTCCCTTCTTTCCTCATTTTTGTGCATAAAATATTTCATACAGAAATATTTTTTCTTTGTAAAGCAGTAGTTCTCAACATTTTTTTTTTATCAGGGTCCACTTGACCAGGGACCACTCTCCAACATTAGTATCAAAAGGTGTGGGGTGGTAAGCTCTGTGGAAAGGAGGGGAAATAAAATAAAATAAAATAAAAAGGAAGGAGGTTCTTGGACCGGATTTTTGTTCTCATGGCCCACTGCAGGACCACAGCCCACTGGTTAAGAACCACTAGTGTAGAGAACAAGTCCTGAACTGGGAATAGTCTCATTACTCCAGAATTCACATCAGGATTTCTTAATGCCAACCCGAGTCTTTTTGGGAGATGGTGGTGGGATATAGATAAAGCTAAGAGAGAGAAGAATATGCTTTACTACATACAGAGGACACAATGGCAAAAGAGTACAAAGAAAAATGAAGAAGCAGGTCATTAATAGTCAAGTTTATTGTTTTACAGAAACTGACTTGAAAACTGTGTAGTGGCTTAGACAGACATATCCTTGCAAGAAACAATCACTACTGTTGTTTTAATATTAATTTAGCAGCTGCATTCTGCAATGTGCTACATAGACATAAATCAGGTGGGAAACATAAGCCACTGAAGTTACATTTCGAGCTTTAGAAAGTGATGGGAAGGTGGGATCACATCATCAGCCCCGTCTCTTCCAGCCCTACATTTCTTTCTAGACATGAGCAATATATTGGACAGGCAGGCCCTTCTGGCAGGTAACCTGGATCTTCCTGATTTTAATCTCCCCCTTGTAACTACAGGGCTGCTCTCTAGGGCCCTTCTTCAGGGTGCAGACTGTGATGGGGAAGAGGGTTTTGCTGGTCTGCTTCCCATTCAGGACTTCCCCCCTGCAAGTGCAGATGGAAATCAGGTGTTGTTCAATGGTATGGATGAAGGTGTTGCCCTGCTGGCAATTCAGGTTACGGCGACGCATCATCTGGTTACAGTAAGTCTCATCGTTCCGGTAGTCAGACTTAGGGTTGTCCAGGTATCTTTTCAGGAAGTCGCTATAGGGTGTGCCTTTGCTCCCTGGGAATAGAGTGGTGGCCATGAGGAAGGCAAGGAGAAGACACACCTTGAGGGACATAACTGGAGCCTTGGGTGCTGGGTGCATAACTGAAAAGGCAATAAACACGAGGTTGTAGTGAGAAAATTTGGGAACTTAGGTTCTAGAACAGTTATGGGCAAACCCAGGCCAAGGGCCCAATATGACCCCTTGGGCTCTTTTCTCAGGCCCTCCTCTCTCTTTATCCTTCCTTCTCTCTTTCCTTCCTTCCTCCTTCCCTCTCTCCCTTCCTTCCCTCTCTCTTTCTCCCTTCCTCCTCCCTTCCCTTCCTTCTTTCACTCCCTCCTTCCATCTCTCTTTCTCCTTCCCTCCCTCCATTCCCTTCCTTCCTTCCTCCCTACTCTGCTCGCTTATTTTTTTCTCTTTTCTTTCTCCTTCCCTCTCTCCCTTCTTTACCTTTCTCTTTCTCCCTTCCTCCTTCTTTCCCTTCCACCCTTTCAGCCTTCATTCTTTCTCTCCCTCCTTCCATCTCTCTTTCTCCTTCCTTCTCTTTTGTCCTTCCTTGTCCCTTTCCTCTCTCCCCTCCCTTCCTTCCGTTCCACCCTTCCTTCCACCCTTCTTTCCTTCCTTCCTTCCTTCCTTCCTTCCTTCCTTCCTTCCTTCCTTCCTCCTTTCCCTGCTTTCTTCCTTCTCTCTTTCCTTCCTCCTTCCCTCTCTTCTTTACCTCTCTCTTTCTCCCTTCCCCCTTCCTTCCCTTCCACCCTTTCATCCTTCCTTCTTTCCCTTCCATCTCTTTCTCCTTCCTCCCTTCCTCCTTTGCTTCCTTCCTTCTCTCTTTTTTCCTCCTTCCCTCTCTCCCTTCTTTACCTCTCTCTTTCTCCCTTCCTCCTTTTTTCCCTTCCACCCTTTCACCCTTCATTCTTTCCCTCCCTCCTTCCATCTCTCTTTCTCCTTCCTTCTCTTTTGTCCTTCTTTCCTTGTCCCTTTCCTCCCTCCCCTCCCTCCATTCCCCTCCACCCTTCCTTCCTTCCTTCCTTCCTTCCTTCCTCCCTCCTTTCCTTGTTTTCTTCCTTCTCTCTTTCCTTCCTCCTTCCCCCTCTCTCTTCTTTGCCTCTCTCTTTCTCCCTTCCCCCTTCCTTCCCTTCCACTCTTTCATCCTTCCTTTCCCTTCCCTCTCTCTTTCTCCTTTCTTCCTTCCCTCCTTCCTTCCTTCCTTCCTTCCTTCCTTCCTTCCTTCCTTCCTTCCCTTTTGTCCTTCTTTCTTTCCTCCCTCCCACTTTCCCAACAGCTGTTTTTTAATATTTGGGGCATCTCCCAATTTTTAGGGATTTTTCTCTTTCTATAAATAAAATCTCCATATAAACATTCCCTCTTTCCCTTTCTCTCGATCTGCAGAGGAGCCATGAGCTTAAAGGCAGGGCTTAAGATACCACAGATTCTGAGACGTTTTCCTCTGGATATGCAGAAAAGACCTATAGCCTGGTGACATCACTGTTTTCTTGGGCTCTGATTGACCCAAACACCTCCTCCTCCTCTGACACATGCAGAAGAACTCCCTGGGCCACGTGAGGAAAGCCATTCGGCCCAAAAACCAAACAAAGAAATGGAAACTGTGCAACTCTCTCTTTCATTTTGCTTTTTATTTCATCCGAAAATGGGTCTTTCATTTCGTGCCTTCCAAGCGGACAGTACGAAACGAATACCCAAATGAAACAAATGAAACAAGTACTGCGCACTAGTCTACTAAATATCCAAAAGCCTAACCCATTCCCATATCCCCTACTTTCCTTTTGGGGTAGCTTATATGGAAACGGGACACAGTCCATCATTCTCAACTCACCCAAAATTTTGGCTTAGAAGATGTCCTTTCCTTTTGGCTCACTTCAAGAAGACTGGCTTCTTCTACTGACAGATCTGAAGACCAGAGATGGACCACATTTCCTTCTTCCAGGGTTCCCCTTATATACTACTTGCCTGGGAACAGTGGTGAGTTTGTGGTTCTATAAAGAGCTTCCAGACTTCCCGAGTCTTCCTCAATTTAGTAACCCTCCATGTTGTAACATTCTGGTGGGGGTTGTTGATCTATATCATGCTAGTAGGTGGGCAATTTTAAAACAAACAAAAAAAACCATTTGTAGAAATGAATGAAGTTTTCAGCCTCTCCTTTTAGTGGTTGCAAGAAAGACCACCAGGCCATTTTTTTGGAGAAATATTAGCTGTCATTAGAACAATTTTACCTCTGCTTTCTCCCATGATGTGTCTACATTGTATAATTATTGAAGTTTGACACCACTTCAACTGTTACGCTGCAGTGCTATAAAATCCTGGAATTTATAGTTTGATGAGACAATCGTACTCTTTGGCAGAGAAGGCTGAAAACATTGTAAAACCACATCTTCATTCCTTTGACTATTCAAAACATTTGATTCATGCTTTCCCTGGCAATCTGTAGGTCCTCCAGCACAACTCTACAGTTGACTTCCACTGGAAATTGACCATATAATCACATTGGAGATGTTTAGTGAGATCACTTCTCTAGGTATATGTAGGTCCTCCAACATAATTCCATGGTTGACATTCAGTGGAAGTGTTCCATAGAGTCACACTGGAAGACCTAAAGATTCGTATAGAATTTTTATATGTTATTGATGTCCAAATCTGTCAGTCCTTCCCACCTGTTACCAAGGAGGCTGTCCAGACCTTGAATCAGTGCTTGGCAACTGTGTTGGTCTGCATGAGAGCTAACAAATTGAAATGGAATCCAGACAAGACAGAGATCCTACTGGTCAGTCAAAAGGCCAAACAGGGCATAGGGTTACAACCTGTGATGAATGGGATTACACTCCCCCTGAAGATGCAGGTTCGCAGCTTGGGAGTGATCCTGGACTCATTGCTGAGCCTGGAACCCCAAGTGTCAGCGGTGGCCGGGAGAGCTTTTGCACAATTAAAACTTGAGCACCAGCTGTGCCTGTATCTTGGGAAGCCAGGTCTGGCCACGGTAGTCCACACTTTGGTTACATCCTAAATAGATTACTGCAACATGTTCTACATGGGGCTGCCTTTGAAGACTGCTCGGAAACTTCAACTAGTCCAACGGGCGACAGCTAGACTACTCAGAGAGCGTACCACCCCTCTGTTATGTCAGCTTCACTGGCTGCCGGTCCAATTCCGAGCACAATCCAAAGTGCTGGTTTTGACCTACAAAGCCCTATACAGCTCCGGCCCAGCTTACCTGTCCAAACTTAATGTCCCTCTACGTTCCATCTAGAAATTTAAGATCTTCTGCGGAGGCCCTGCTCTCGGCCCCACCTTTGGCACAAATATGCTTGGTGGGGACAAGGGACAGAGCCTTCTTGGTGGTGACCCCCCACTTGTAGAACTCCCTCCCCAGTGAAATCAGGTCAGCAGCATCCCTCTTCACCTTCAGGAGAAAATTAAAAACGTGGTTATGGACCAGGCCTTCGGGTAGCTTGCAGATAACTCACAATGTCAATGATGATAATGTAATGGAAAATGGACTATGGATAAGGTTTCTGATTGTGTTGTGTTGGCTGAATTCATTTTTAGACAAGGCTAGACAGGCAGTATTATTGTATTGTATATCATTGTACTTTTTATTTTAAACTAATTTTGTAATCAATTTACTGTGTTTTATATGTATTACTGTATATATTGTTTATATGTAATGCCATCGAATTGGGCCAGATGTAAGCTGCCCTGAGGGCCGCCCCCCCCCCCGGGGGGGGGGGAGGTTGAGAAGGGCGGGGTACAAATGTTTGAAATGAATAAATTCATGTTAAAATTGCTTTTCTTTAAAAAAATCATGTTCTTTCTACATTCGTAGAAGGAATATGCCTCTAACTCCATTTGAACCAAAAAGATCAATGGAGAAAACAGATGTTTCTGGCAGAAGATGTGGAAAATAATCAAGGTTTCAGAATGCTGCTTCGGAGAGCAGAGTACATTCTGGAATTTATTTTGATGTGTAAAGGAACGAGTTAGGAATGGAGGGATAGTTGTTTTTAATTATATTTCGTTACTAGCCGTCCCCTGCCACGCGTTGCTGTGGCCCACTCTGGTGGTCATGGGGATTCTGTGTGGGAGGTTTGGCCCACTTCTATTGTTGGTGGAGTTCAGAATGCTCTTTGATTGCAGGTGAACTATAAATCCCAGCAACTACAACTCCCAAATGTCAAGATTCTATTTTCCCCAAACTCCACCAGTGTTCACATTTGGGCATATTGAGTATTCATACCAAGTTTGGTCCAGATCCATCATGCAGTGCTCTCTGGATGTAGGTGAACGACAACTCTAAAACCAAAGGACACTGCCCACCAAACCCTTCCAGTATTTTCCGTTGGTCATGGGAGAACTGTGTGCCAAGTTTGGTTCAATTCCATCGTTGGTAGGGTTCAGAATTCTCTTTAATTGTAGGTGAACTATAAATCCCAGCAGCTACAACTCCCAAATGACAAAATCAATTTTTTTGAGCGAAGGACATACATTGGGTTGTTAGGTGTCTTGTGTCCAAATTTGGTGTCAATTCCCTCAGTGGTTTTTGAGTTCTGTTAATATCACAAACGAACATTACATTTTTATTTATATAGATTGCTGTTGGCTAAAACTTGAAACTGAGAAGAGTTACTTATAGGAGCTGCTTCTTTCAAAATACTCCAACCAAGAAAAAATAACAATTTTTCAACCTAGACTGGAGATTCTGAAGGCGCAGTTGTCCAAAGATAACTTGTGTGATGTTTCCAAAACAAAAACCCAGCCTACTTTCTACAAGGGAATGGGAAATGCAGCTTTAGAGGAAAACTATGTGGGACGATCCAGGGACTTCTGCCCAGTGAGCCATGATGAAACCTTTTACTGACTTTCCATTGGTTCAAACGCCAAACAGAACTATCAGTTTGCAACGTGATCGGCTGAGATCCTGAGCAAAAGTTTGTCCTCTCTGGAAAAGGTGGGTTTCCATTTCCCTTCCTTTTCTCTTTTGCTTTATTTCTGCTGCTTGTTCTTCAACTATAGAAGGAGAGCCACTTCTTCCCCCTTTGACAATTTAATGTACAATCTTTCTTGGATTGCTTTCTCATGCCACACCCAACTGTTTCGTTCATTGCTAAATGGTGAAAAAGCAGAACAGATATTTGATGTGGCCTAAGACCACCACAAAGAGTTTGGACAGAGCACTCACTGTAAGACCTCTATCCATAAAGGTGTTTTGTGCAATTTTCTTCGGTATTGTTTTCTCTTACACAGTGCTATTTGGTTTCCAGACATTACATAATAGGAATGAAAACACTGCTTTTGTGGTCTGGGCCCACAATGTTCTTTGGTTCCATATTTCTGCCAATTAGTTTCGTTTGAGCCAAGAATGGGGCCAATGGGTAAATAGCTAGCATGGTTTGGCTCCTAGTATTGCTCCTGGACTTTCTGACTGTAGATTTGGTTAGTTGTGGGGATTTTGCATGTGAAGTATTTCTTCTAAGCATTTGCAACAACAAATATTTGGTGAATATTTGCATGAAAGGAATGAAAACAGATTTGTCTAGTGTGTTGTCGAAGGCTTTCATGGCTGAAATCACTGGGTTGCTATGAGTTTTCCGGGCTGTATGGCCATGTTCCAGAAGCATTCTTTCCTGATGTTTTGTCCACATCTATGGCAGGCATCCTCAGATGTTGAGGGGTCTGTTGGAAACTAAGTAAGTGAGGTTTATATATTTGTGGAATGTCCAGGCTATGGGAAAAAACTATTGTCTGCTAGAGGTATGTATGAATGTTGCAATTTGATTAGCATTTAATGCCCTGCAGTTTCAAGATCTGTCTGGTTTCTGCCCGAGGGAATCCTTTGTTGGTATGTGTTAGCTGACCCTGATGCTTTCTTGTCTGGAATTCCCCCTCAACCTCTGAGGATTCCTGCCATAGATGTGGGCGAAACGTCAGGAGAGAATACTTCTGGAACATGCCCATATAGTCTGGAAAACTCACAGCAACCCAGATTAGTCTAATTTTGAAGGAGTTTTAAAAGTCAGTTATGATCCTAGTTGTAGTATGTGCACGCACATCAAAGCTAACAAGGATTCCAAGATTGAATGGGGTTAGGGGACCCCTGATTATAGTGTTAGTTATTTAATTCTTCCCACTTGCATCCTTTGCCCAACCTACAGCACCTTCTCTGGAGTACCTATAGCCAGGGGCGGCTCAAGCCATTACGCAAAGTAAGCATTCGCAGTATACTTGATTTTGCCCAGGGGCGCTCTTGAGGCGATCTTGGGGGGAAATAGACCTTGACATATGCGAGTTGTAGTTACTGGGATGTATAGTTCACCTACAATCAAAGAACATTCTTAACTCCACCAATGATGGAATTGAACCAAATATGGCACACAGAACTCCCACGACGAACAGAAAATATATATCAGTGATTGGTTGGGGGGGGGGGGTGCCAAAATACTGTTTGCTTACTGTCGAAAATTACCTAGGGCCACCTCTGCCTATAGCTACACCATGGAAGCAGATATAATAGATACTTATATGGTTTCTCTATGCTTCTCCTTAACATAGTAGGTCTGATAACATCTCAGGAAAATGGATATTGTGTGTAGTGAATGGGTTGGGGGGTTGGGCAGCAATTTGAGATCCTTATGTATTGTCGAAGGCTTTCATGGCTGGAATCACTAAGTTCTTGTGGGTTTTTTTGGGCTATGTGGCCATGTTCTAGAGGCATTTCTCCTGACGTTTCGCCTGCATCTATGGCAAGCATCCTCAGAGGTGAGGACCTCACGTCTGAGGATGCTTGCCATAGATGCAGGCGAAACGGCAGGAGAAATGTCTCTAGAACATGGCCACATAGCCCGAAAAACCCCACAAGAACTTAATTTGAGATCCTTATGTTCCTTCCTTCCTTCCTTCTCTACCCCGTCCTTCCTTCCCCACCCTTTTTCATTCTCCCCTTTCTTCCTTCTCTATCTATTCCTGGACTGCAAGTCCCAATAGTCCTCCTGATCAATCAATCTACTTATCTATCTATCTACTTATCTATCTATCTCTATCTAATCTATCTATCTTATCTATCTGGAGGATTGCTGGAAGTTGCAGTCCAGAAATAGGAAATTGGAAATATGGAGGGATTGAGATGATCTAAAAAAGCCCAAGGAGAAGCCAGCTTGCAGCTTGGAAGCAGTGCATTTGGATCATCCTCCTCTCCTAAAGGGTCTGGTCTAGGGGGTGCTGAGAGCTGTCATTTCTGTGCATGCGTTGTATCATCATTTAGCTTTTTTGGCTTTTAAGTCTCTTCTGCTGTGTTTTTCAGTGTTTTAA
The DNA here is from genome assembly GCF_037176765.1 of Anolis sagrei. Lineage (NCBI taxonomy): Eukaryota > Metazoa > Chordata > Lepidosauria > Squamata > Anolidae > Anolis > Anolis sagrei. Next base: position 13,973,055 of record NC_090026.1, on the reverse strand, counting down.
TGAGTGATGGTCACCCATTGGCCTGAGAGGTGTCTCGTGTCCAAATTTGGTGTCAAATCGTCCAGTGGTTTTTGAGTTATGTTAATACCACAAATGAACATTACATTTTTATTTATATAGATAAAACTATAGGAAGACCACACAACAATTTTGCTATAGTACATTTGCTCTGATGGAGATGGAGGTTTATTAAGGATGTAGGTAGATGCCAAGTAACCACACTGCTTCCTTGTGGCTAAAGGGGCATTGATGCACTGTTTTCCTTGTAGGTGTTGGACAGAATGAAATCTGAAGTCTTCTGCTATCTTCTCCTCATCCTGCTTGTGGCTGAGTTGCTGCCTGGTTCACTGTCTGGAAACAACCCTCGCTATGAGAAGTTTCTGAATCAACACCGCGATGATCCGAGGAGCAGTTTCCATGGCCGCTACTGCAACACCCTCATGGGCAGCTGAGGCCTGACCAAGCCTGAATGCAAGGAAGTCAACACCTTTATCCATGGCTCCAAAAGGCAGATTCGTGCAGTGTGTGCTGAAGGTGGAGTGACCTTAGGAGATCTGCGGCGTAGCCGGAGGCCCTTCCGGGTCACCACTTGCACCCTCCGGGGAGGTTCGACTCACCCACCTTGCGAGTACAAAGAGAACACCTCTCCTCGGTACATCATCATTGGCTGTGAAGAAGGCTGGCCTGTTCACTATGACGAAAGCCAGATTGTGACCACAGCATGACCAAGCAAAGAGACCAAGCAGTGAAATGTCTGGACCGCATTGCTCTTCCTCTTCACATCTAGTCCACTTATATTCCAATGAAAATATAGCCTAAGTAGACATTTACAGTCAGCCCCCTGTACCTACTGATTCTCAAACAATCATCTACAGCAGTGTTTCTCAACCTGGGCGTCAGGAGGGTATGAGGGGGTGTCAGAGGGATCACCAAAGACCATCAGAAAACACGGTATTTTCCGTTGGCCATGGGGGTTTCATGTGGGAAGTTTGGCCCAATTCTATCGTTGGTGGGGTTCAGAATTCTCTTTGATTGTAAGTAAACTATACATCCACAGTGCTCTCTGGATGTAGGTGAACTACAACTCCAAAACGCATGTCAGGAGCAACTTGATAAACTGCAAGTAGCTTCTGATGTGAGATAATTGGCTGTCTGCAAGGACGTTGCCCAGGGAATGCCCAGATGTTTTACCATTCTGTGGGAGGCTTCTTTCATGTCTCCACATGAGGAGCTGGAGCTAACAGACAGGAGCTCATCCCGATCTCTGGATTCAAACCACCAATCTTTCAGTCAGCACTCCTGCCGGCACAAGGGTTTAACCCATTGTGTCACTGGGGGCTCCTGCCTCCCCAAATTAAAGTATAGATTATAAACTCATTGGAACAGTGTCTTATTTTTAATGCAGCTTGCTCCATAAAGCAGGCAAGAAATCAGTCAGCAAAGGAGGAAAAAAGAAAGATCATATTACTGATGAATTGATTTAATAATTTCAAAAACACATAGCTGTCTCCCATTTCTGGTACCTGAACAGAATAGTTGCGGACATCTTAGACATCAATAATTTGTAGAGTTACCATAAGTCAAAGTCAACTTGACAGCAAGTAACAACAAAATCTAAATTGATTCGGTGACCCCAGATGGATATATTTCTATTATTACTACTATTAAATAAAACAACAAAAGTTTTCGATTTCTATCTTCCTTGATGCATTCTATTGTGAGTGAGGGAGGGATTTTTTTTTATCAAGCAAGTCCCTGCATTTTAGGTTCTGTTGTGCTTATAGTACCATTTAATGCAACTTTATACATCAACCAATTAAAGGCTCTTAAAAATGCATTTCCTGATATTTTATTATTTAACATGTTTTTAAGTAAAGGTAAAGGTTTCCCCCTAACATTAAGTCTACTCGTGTCCGACTCTGGGGGTTGGTGCTCATCTCCATTTCTAAGCCTAAGTGGTGGTGTTGTCCGTAGACACCTCCAAGGTCATGTGGCCAGCATGACTGCAAGGAGCACCGTTAACTTCCCGCCAAAGCAGTACCTATTGATCTACTCACATTTGCATGTTTTCGAACTGCTAAGTCAGTAGAAGCTGAGGTTAACAGCAGGAGCTCACCCCACTCCCCTGATTCGAACCACTGACTTTTTGGTCAGCAAGTTCAGCAACTCAGTGGTTTATCCTGCTGCATCAACGGAGGCTCCAACATGTTTTTAATCCATACCGTATTTATTTAGCAACTGAAAATTTGACAATGAAATTGGGATATATTGCTTGAAATCTTTCTCACCAGCAGAATGGTATAGACCCTGAAGTTGTGCCATATTCTCCAACATTTCCCTGTCTCGTCTTTAGCAAACCTCTGATGAACACCAGTTCATCTCCATTTCGAAGCCGAATAGTTGGTGTTGTCCATAGGCACCTCCATGAGCATCGTTACCCTCCCACCAGGCATGTAGCTGGGGGGGGGGGGGGGGCTTGAGGGGCTTCAGCCTCCCCCCCCCCCCCCAAATTCTCATAGTGCTCCATGTATTGGCTACTCCTGACATATTGCATTCCATGATCTTGGAGGCATCTACGGACAACACCAACTATTCGGCATTGAAGCCAAGACTGAGTTAGGGGTGGCTGAACTAGTTGGTGGGAGATAACTATGGCCAGTAGGTCAAGTGATCATTCACATCAGGCATGGTTGACACAAGATATGACCTAGGAAAAAGGTCCCATGGTCAGCAAAACATGGTCATCAGAAAGAAAAGATACAGCAGAAATGTGTAAATAGCTAATGAAGGTCTTTAGAAGGTCAATGTCTTGCCTCAATGAATTTTAAAATAGTTACTGTACTTTTGCAAACTCAGTTCTGCAGAAGATCTGTGGTGAAGTTATCAGGAACACTGTGGTCAAAATTTCAGATTGTATCAACAAGCTTGTTGCTATAGGATAAAAGTCAAAAGGACATTGCTAGGCAGAGAACTTCCTCAATAAATGGGATTGGTCAAAAAGATTTGGAGAAGAAACATTTAAGTTTCACTTCTAAGTTGTTGGGTTAAAAAAAGAAGCTTTGCAGAGATATTGGAACTCCTTCTCTTCTCAAACATATAAATAATCTTTATTTATATCCCACCTCATCTCCCAAAGGGACTCGGGGTGGCTCACAACATAAATAGTACCATAAAGTACAACACAATAAACTACCTAAAGTAGAATAAACAATTAATAACACAACCAAACAATATAAAACAATGAAATACAATACAACCAACAAACATTGTAAAACATTAGATGAAAAACTTTACTACTGAGGTGGAATAGAAAATAGAAATTTACTGAAACAGAAGGTTTGCTTTTGAGAAGTCTTGCACTGACTAAAGTTAAAAGACAGTAATCTCAAAAAGATCCAAGCTTCTAGGTTTAAAGTGTGCAATCGAGTACTCTGGAAAAGGTAAAAGAAATACTTGCTAGGGTTCTGCGTAATGATAAATTTTATCAATATTCTGAGCCTGTATAAGTCACAAGTCACTGTGGTGTAAAAATGAGTGATTTGCACTAGGACTCTGAAGGGGTGATCAAAGTCCAACTCTCCACTCAGGTAGGAAGGAACTGGATGATAATTCCTTTGAAGTCTCCAGTTCCAATATGATATATGAAATAAAGAGACCTGACACAAAGCCTGGGTAAAATAAAGGCTATGTTGTGTTAAATCCTGGGATACTTGCTAAGATTGGAGGAGCAAAACTATTATTTATTATTTATTTACTGTATTTGTATACCGCCTTTCTCAGCCTATCAGCGACTCAAGGCGGTTTCCAACAAAACAGTATACATAGTATCATAATACAATTTTAAAACAATTAAAATTACATAAATCACAACAGCAATAAAAACAACATCATTAGCATCTCCTTATTGTTAAGAATTGTCCAGTTCCATCGTCAGTTATCTGTTCCTATGTCAGTTGTTTGTATCCGTTACTCTGTGTTTGTGAACGTTTGCTCAAACAGCCATGTTTTGAGTTGCTTCCGAAACATTAAGAGGGAGGGAGCAGATCTAATCTCTCTGGGGAGGGTGTTCCATAGCCGGGGAGCCACCACTGAAAAGGCCCTGTCTCTTGTCCCCACCAAATGTACCTGTGATGAAGGCAGGGCTGAGAGCAGAGCCTCTCCGAACGATCTCAAGGTCCTAGGTGGTTCATATGTGGGTCTTAACCAATGGACAAGCATCAACCCATGTCCATCTCCTCAGCTCACCCTTGGGTGAAACACCTGACCCTTGGGGCAATCCAAATCCATGGTTGTGTATCCCAGCCAGTCATTTACTGGAAGCCCTTTCTCCCATGTCTCAGGATTTTATAAAAGAGAGCAAACCCCCAGATTAGCCACAAGGGCAGCCTCCTTCTTAGCCCCCTAAGCTGCAGAAACCTAAAAAGAACTATGCTGTCACACGCTGGGCCTATAGCAATTGGCTTTTGAACAGGACGTGCTCTTTGTGCCCAGCGAGAAGCCGGGGTGCCTTGGATGAGAAGCCCTATGGGTTTTCCTATACAAAGTCTGGGGGAAAACAGTCCCAAAAGCTCTGTCTGGGGAATTTACAGCCTCACAGCTTTAAGAACAGTTTCTAAAGAAAGGCTTTTAAGGGAAACAGCTTTACAGCACAACCCTTGTTGGGGTTAGAGAAACAGACCTACAACTTTTGTGGGAAAAATCCTAAGGACTCCAGCTGGAAATTCTTCAGAGCCTTGGCTGGTAGGTCTACTTGGGTACCCAAGAAGAAATTTGGAGCCGGGAGTAGGGCCCACACCAGCATAGCCTAGAAAGCAGATTGCCCAGGGAGGGGTCAAAAAGGGTTTTCCTTATAAAGGAAAGAAACAGTTCTCCAAGCAAGTTGCCTGTCCATTGTAGACAAGATAAGAAGCATTTGTTTGATTTGTTGAAGATCTAAGATTGTTTGTTAAAGACCTAAGCAATAATAAAGAACTTTGTTAAACCTTTAAGCTTCTAAAGACTTTGTATAGGAAAACCCATAGGGCCTCTCATCTGAGGCACCCCAGCTTCTCACTGGGCACAAAGAGCATGTCCTGTTCAAAGCCAATTGCTATAGGCCCAGCGCGCGACAGCACAAGAACCATTCCAGAAGCTCACGTTGATTCTTATTCTCCCCACCACCACCCAATACCAGCCAATGACAACCTATTTTAAGAATAGCATTTGTACAGATATCAAGATGCTTGCTTATAAAGGTATTGTCCTTCCAATTCTGTTGCATGCCTGAGAAACATGGATGATCTACAAACATCACTCTTGACTTCTAGCATAGTTCCATCAGCATTGCCTCTGAAAAGTTCTGCAAATCTGGGTTGTTGTAGGTTTTTCAAGCTATATGGCCATGTTCTAGAAGTATTCTCTCCTGACGTTTCACCTGCATCTGTGGCAAGCATCCTCAGAGGTTGTGAGGCAAGCGTCC